>NW_025336236.1:3366925-3373205 GCF_004798865.1 Varanus komodoensis
ATATATATATATATATATATATATATATATATATATATATATATATCCCCTTGGGAGTGCACTGACTGACTCTCGAACATGAGAAAACTCAGAGTCGCGGCTAATGAGCTGCAGCTTGTGACATCATCACCTGGCACCACCTACTCCTTTGGCTTGGCTTGGCTTTTTGGCAGCTTGTCTCTGTACAGTAGGAAAAAGTTGGAGTATCTCCAAGGCAATGTCCAAGTTTGGTACCTGCTGCACCTTGGCAGCAAGCATCCCACTGATATTGCCCTAGCCAATGCTTCACTGGATAACTTGCACAACTTTTAAAGTGCTTTTCTGCACAAAACAGAAATGGTTCTGACAGCCACAGACAGGCCTTCTCAGGTGCCCCTCAGGCACTTTAAGGGAGTGTCAGTGGCTCTCAAGGGAGGGATCACCATCTTGGCCACAAGTGAGGGAGAGAAACTGCACTGCGGTCGAGCCTGCTTGCCATCCTGACAAGAAAGGGAGGAAGCCAGTGCCAGGTCTTCCCAAAATGCGATGTGGGCATTTTGAGGGCAGTCAGTACTGGTGGTCACCTGGGAGCCAACTGGCAAGAATGGGAATCGATTAGCAAGAGGCACAGTAGCTGATTCCCCATCCCAGTTGGAGGTCTGTCACAACAACCCATTGTGAATACAATATCCCTACAAAAGCCCATGAGTTTGTGGGTGGTTTGCGGTCCTTGAACAAGCCACCCTGTGGAAATCAGTTTGGGTTTACATGACATGACAACCCATGATGGGCAGTCCTGTCATTCAGACCCAGTCAACTTGCACCAAATTATGTGTCCTGAGAAGAAAGTAGATACCTTGTTGGGTTCTTTTCGGTTGTTGCTGAATTAATGCTGCTGATTCGTTTCAGTCTGGCAAGTTTCTGATTCCATGATTCCAGTTCTTGTATCCTGACTTCCAGATTGTTTGTTAATTTACACAGCTGCTTGACAGCACCCACATTCTCCATAAAAATTTGATCCTAGAAAACAATGCAGAGGCAACGAATTCTAACAACTATGAAGATGGGAAAACAGGATTTGATGGGTTTCTTTAGATGAGCTCAAAGGATCTATGGGCATCCAAGAGCAATTGCTCAATTCATATTTCTTTAAAACTGCAAGCACCCTCCCAGCACCACCTCACCAACTGCTTTTGCGACCCTTGCCGGCCTCAGAAGTGCTTTGGGTACATCATGGGGGTGGGGGGGGGGGATGTTCCAGAAGCACAAGTGTGAAGCTCATCTGGACATATGGATCATATGAGAAGTGCAGATCTTGGAATACTGGCTTTGATGTGTACTTTGTCATTTCTACCCCGAAGAAAGCTCAAGTATATGCCATGCCAACAGAAAGTTAATTCAAAATAAAGAAAAGGCCATCTGGGGACCCTAAAACCCCTCCATAACTGCTGGACCAGTTTGTTGTTGTTGTTTTTTAAGCATCTTCCATCTGCAGTAAATTGCCAGTAAGCACTTGGGCAAGAAAGGCACTGACTAACAAGAGTACATCAAGCACCACCATGCTAAAACATTTGTTTTGAATTAATGCTGTGCCTAAACACTAAATTTATCATGGCAGGCAGCTGAGACTTTTCAGTACGTTCCTCTACCGACTGTTTCCAATAGACAGATCCAGACGTCCCGATCACGCTGTACATTCTGAGCATGTCAGATGGTGTGAAGGGGTTCAGCTGAGCCATTCATCTTGCAACTCTAATGCAGCTACCCAAGGGAGAGAAAGACAGATGGAAAAAGAGAGCTCCTTATGCTCTTGCTGAAATGGGAGCTAGGGAGGTTTTTTCCTGAAGTATAACAGCACTAAATAGACCAGAGGTGGACACAACAGACTCCAAGCTCTGTTGGTAGATCTCTGGGTCATTTGCAGTTGATCAGCAAATATTCCTGACCCCTCAGCAAGCAGTGACCTTCTAAATAGACCTGCTGAGAAGGGAGATGATGGGATGAAGGAACTAGGAGTGAATCATTCTGGTGATAGGATAGAGGTAGAACTATGAGCTTAGTTCTGGTATTGGAAAGAAATTCCTGGGCTGAGCCTGTGCCTGGAGGTATCCTTGTTCTAAGATTCTGTGAACCATTATTTTGCACCTAATTCTGGTTGGTAAACTTCCAGGTTGTAGTAAAAAAGGAGGAGGAGGACCCCCTCCCCCTGTGCTATGTCTGTCCCACTGGCATAGTCTAATACAAGTCCTGAGGTCTTTCTGTAGATATCCTATGAGGGCCTCAGTACATGCTTCTTTAAAAGCATTGGGAAGGCTGGTTTCAATCAGGAACAGAGTGCATAGGGAAAGGAGGGCTAATCTTCCCTTCCTGCCATGATCTCCAGCCTGGAACATAGTGACAGGGTGTTTTCCAAAAACACTTGCATACACCCATTGGCTTTCCT
This sequence comes from Varanus komodoensis, assembly GCF_004798865.1. NCBI lineage: Eukaryota > Metazoa > Chordata > Lepidosauria > Squamata > Varanidae > Varanus > Varanus komodoensis. Next base: position 3,369,348 of record NW_025336236.1, read on the forward strand.
TGGTTCATACCTATGATGATGAATTTATTGTTGTAAGCCCCCCCGAGGCTTCGGCGAATGGGGCGGCATAAAAATGTTTTAATAAATAAATAAAATAAATAAATAAAATGAGTTGGGTTGGTTCATAAAACTGAGAAAAATGATGATGCATATGTCACTTGAGTATATAAGGTGAGGAGTGGAATACATGATTTCTTCTGCACAAGGCTTTTATCACATGCTCACCATTTCCCTACTCACAGTTGTTTATGGATGGCTTCCTTAGATGATGTGACCCTGCAGTTTTACCTCTGAATTGAACCAGAACTTCTGGCAAGTTTCTTTTTCCCTCAAAAGAGCAGGAAAATGTGGCATTTAATTGAGAAAGTGAAACAAAATGTGATTTCCTAGTTTGTGTTTGCATTATTTTGCTGTATCACAATGCCATATAAAGGTTATGTAGTGGAAAAGCAAGGAAAGAAAAACTCTTCCTGTAATGCTTATATCATAATTCTGTGACAAAAATGAAAGTTGCATTTCTGCAACATCATCTCTTGGTGGCAATGTGGTATACAGGTATAGTGTGACTACCCACAAGGAAATTGCGTTTTCTTTCACTTTTACAAGTAATTCTTACATTTTCTGCGCTCTTAAAAAAGCTCACCAAAAGAGGTGCTTAAACACAAGTGACTCTGGAGGATCTCGATGTTGTCTTAAAAAGGGAACGACAAGGTCACAATAAATGTTTCATGTAGAAACGCCCTAAGATTAGCTTTGGCTGTGCAGGGGAAGTCAGTCATTTTATCTTATCCATCACAAAAATGAATGCACTTTCTCTTATTTCTGTATGGATGTGAAGCCATTCATGTGGGTATTTACTAGTTATAATATTGCATTTTAACTGAACCTCATTCCCACACTGATGTATAACATGAGCACTGGCATTTAGACTTTGAATAATGTGGACATTGTTCCATATATTGTTAAGCTGCTGTGGTATGTTTAAACCATACAGAAGCACAATTGTACATACTGCACAAAGAAGTTCTGTTTGGATGGTACCCGTATCACACAGCATCGTGCAATACGTTTATGCCATAAACAAACCCACACAGCGTGATATGCCCACACAGTTAACAAATGCAAGTCATTCCACCATTCATTTACTGAAGAGCCTCTTCAAAACACTCATGTGCTTACAGTCATGAAATGGATTACACGGTCTGTAGTCCCGTGGATTAAGTCCCATGAATCAGCTGCCTTTCCCAACTGAGCTTCAAAGCATGCCCAGATCCTCATGAAAGGGTGTTTTGCAGGAAGAGGAGAAGATAGACTGGAGGTTTGTTTTATCTTGATGCCCTACCAGTGATGTGTAACTTTTCAAATCCTTTGAATAGACATACATCAGAATCTATGGTTATGATCAAGAACGGTCGAATCAGGCACATCTTCTTTCTTTACAGGACAAGGTATGTTAAGCTTCTCCCTCCTCACAAGAATTCCTTTGTTCCATCACCTGGCCAGGTGCTAAGGGACACCCAGGTCAACCTACCCTGAGCAACCAAAACAATCTCCTTTTAACACTGGAATAAGCATCAGTTCAGGTCTTAGTGGCCAGCAAGTTTGCCCTCGGTCCTGGGGAGGCCACCACTGGCCACTCAACCTTTTCAGGCAAACGATGCAGAGTCAGAGCTCCAGCAGCCTCAATCAACTGACCACCTGCCTTGATTCTGCTTGGGCAAAGGGGGATCCAGGTGGAAGGAAAACGTTGTTCCTTTTTGCTGGGAAGGCTTGTCCTGAAGATGAAGATAAAAGCTGCCAACCACCTGTCCCATTGACTGCATGGAGTGCTGGGCACCCATTCTGCGCCAGTCCCAATTGTTTAACCACCCCAATAAGTCAGGTTAAGTGCTGTGTCTGTGGGTGCGAAGGGAGGGAGGGAGGAGGCGACTGCCAAAGGTCCTCCTTTGGTTAGTTCTGCAGCTGAGGGGGGTTTTGAATCTGGGGAGCTGAACTCTTACCAGTATACCTAGGGCTGGGGGTGGGCCAGGAATGGTACAAATCCTCAAGGCCAAAGGAGCCTAATACTACCAGTGGTGGCACAGGAGACAACCAGGACGAGGAGCTCCAGGTAAAATTCCCACCCTTGGCCCACCCTTCCCTTGTCTTCAGACCCACAGGTGAGGGTGGCTATTTGTGAATCTCCAAAAAAGAGGAACAGCATCACCAAACTAGAGGACAAAAAGTAACAGCAAGTTGTGTAAGAATTGCATGTGCCAATTTATCCTTGTAGATGCAAATGCAGAAATGAGCTTTATAATTGAAGAAGAGCTACAGGACTTGCCTTCCTGGTGGGGAAGACTGTGGCCAGGTGACTCGTGCGGCTGCCTTTTGAGTGGGCTGCCCAGTGCTGATTGCCTCTGGCAACTGTTCTTGTGCTCCTTTACCTTGAAACTGGAACTGGACAGCCCTTCAAACAAAGGATGGTGTTCTCCAAAAAAAGGACTTGTGGACATCCATGCCCCCCCTGCCCACGCCAGTATCTATTTTTGTCAATGCTTTAGGACAGAAAGCAATCAAAGAGCTAAACTGTGCTTCTCATAAAAGAAAATCCCAAAATAATTATGTCTTACTATAACTAAAAATCACTTTGGTTTGCTTATAATTTTTTTAAAAGTCTTGCTTGCAGTGCTGTAGAAAAACTGATGTGAAAAGTAAAGAAAGTACCTTATCAACCATGAGGAAATTATCAACTTTTTCTCCATTTTCATATGTCAAGTCTCCAGTAACTCTTACTGCTCTTGGCAGAAGTTCCTGAACTTCCTGAGCAATTACTCCTGCTTACAAAAAACAAAGCAAAACAAAGAAATGGGTACAATCCAAAGCAGCACAACCCCATAGAGGATAGGTACAAAGAATCACAGAATACACAAATTTTGGTATTCTCTCTATCTTGGACCCAACTAAAAACTCTTTTATTCTTCAACCCTATACATTCTATTTATCGCGCACACACAAGTAGCAGATCCTTGGAACACCTGCCTTTGTGTAACTGAATGGAGCCATCCATAAACAGGAGGAAGCTATTGGCTAAACAAGCTAACCAAGTACAAGCAAAGCTTTCTAGTGAAAAAAATGCAGGTGGGGACCAAAAAAAAAAAAAACCCAGCCCAACAACAACTGAGCATGCTCAGTGAGCATGAAAAGCTGTGATCATTGGGGAATAAAACAAGAGTAAGCAGAGGAAAAGAAACAGAGTGACCAGAACACCGAGTAGGTGTACGAGTTACAGTTTTACTATGAGTTCTACTTTCCCAAATTTGCCCAAGTACGTAGCCCCTTGGATTATTCTTCCCAGCCTGAACTTTTCTCCATTCTGCACAACGTGTGCCTCATTCTCCAGCAGATAGCCTTCTAGAGGTGTGCTCCATCTGGCAGTGACTACTACTGTCTCCGGACAGCAGGGTTGTACTCTTGCTTGGTGTTTTAAGATCTCACGTCCTTTTACTTTGCTATGTTTTATCTGTACTACTTTCTGGCAAATAGATGGGGAAGAAATGGAGGTAGTGACAGATTTTATTTTCCTGGGCTCCAAGATCACCGCAGACGGGGACTGCAGCCAAGAAATTAAAAAACGCTTGCTCCTGGGGAGGAGAGCTATGGCAAATCTAGACAGCATACTAAAAAGCAGAGACATCACCCTGCCAACAAAAGTGTGTATAGTCAAGGCTACGGTTTTCCCAGTTGCAATGTATGGCTGTGAAAGTTGGACCATAAGGAAGGCTGAGTGCCGAAGGATTGAGGCCTTTGAGTTGTGGTGCTGGAGGAGACTCCTGTGAGTCCCTTGGACTGCAAGGCGATCAAACCGGTCAGTCCTAG
>NW_025336236.1:3373305-3412479 GCF_004798865.1 Varanus komodoensis
CTTTTTAGTATGCTGTCTAGATTTGCCATAGCTCTCCTCCCCAGGAGAGCTATGGCAAATCTAGACAGCATACTAAAAAGCAGAGACATCACCCTGCCAACAAAAGTGTGTATAGTCAAGGCTACGGTTTTCCCAGTTGCAATGTATGGCTGTGAAAGTTGGACCATAAGGAAGGCTGAGTGCCGAAGGATTGAGGCCTTTGAGTTGTGGTGCTGGAGGAGACTCCTGTGAGTCCCTTGGACTGCAAGGCGATCAAACCGGTCAGTCCTAGAGGAGATCAACCCTGACTGCTCTTTAGAAGGCCAGATCCTGAAGGTGAAACTCAAATACTTTGGCCACCTGATGAGAAGGAAGGACTTACTGGAGATGAGCCTGATTCTGGGAACAATTGACAGTGAAAGAAGAAGGGGACGGCAGAGAATGAGGTGGCTAGATGGAGTCACTGAAGCAGTTGGTGTGAGCTTGAGTGGACTCCAGGGGATGGTGGAGGACAGGAAGGCCTGGAGGAATGTTGTCCATGGGGTCACAATGGGTCGGACACAACTAACAACAACAACACTTTAATTATTTTGTTCCCCCTTGCAAGCGGTTCTGGAGGTACAATCGAAGTGTGAAATGAAATTCTGTAACTGAGCTGCAGTTGCAGTCCTACCGCATCCCTCTCCCACTTTCTTCCCTCTCCCTCCAGACTCAGAGGCCTCAGTGCACCCGTGCCCCAGATCAGGAGCAACAGCAGCAGTCTCTGCAGCCACTGCTCTTCCGACCTGATTTTCGATCCAGCTGCCAAGCTCAGGTGCCTAGACAAAGAGCCGGGAAGGGGAAGGAAGGGAAGCAGCTGGAGCACGAGAGGAAGCGTTCTAAGTCCCTGGCTGCCGGGGCTCCCCTTCCCCTTGCCCTGCCCCTTTTCCTCCCCTCCAAGGGGCATTTCAACCTTGGGCCGCCAGCCAGCACGGTTCTTTCCCCTGGGCCGCGAGCACAGTGCAGCTGGGCGGGACAGAGCAGCGCTCCGCCTTTGGAGTCCCAGTCTGGAACTGCAGGGTCTTGGAGTGGGGACGCCAAATAGTCTTTTGTCTCTCCCCACAGAAGAGCCTGAGAAGGCCATAGGATTGCACCCTTCACCACTCGGTCTGTCTGAAAGCGAAGGTAAATGCCAGAGGGTTGCAAAGGAAGAGGAGGCCAGGACATATTTAGGGTGAACATGCCTGACAAACTGGAACAACGAAGCTGACTGAATACCTGTTTCGTGGAGCTGTGTAATTCCCATAACAGATGCAAATTCAGGCTTGTAGTCATATTCCACCAGCCTCATCTGCGCTATTCTTCTCAGCTGCTCATGCGTATCAGCCTAATTGGCCAAAGACATGTCGAAATATTTAACCAAGTTGAGTCATGTCAAGGGCTTTCCTGTATACACGCTGTTAAAGTCTGAGATGGCTGCAGTTCATTTTCCTCCTATTAATCAGCTCCCCTCAGCACTCTCCATGCTTCTGTTTCCATTTTGGGGTGAAGACAGGAAAATCTATCCAGCAGTGGCTCCGCTCTAGCGGAAAACATTTCCACTCATGAAAGCCAGGGCACCCCCTGTGTGCCAGCTTCCTCCTACGTCCTGCAGCCACGCGCGCCAGATTTGCAGGCTGGCCTTCCCTGTCCTAGCACCCTCCGTAGACATCGGACTACAACTTCCAGCATCGCCAGACACATCTGGAACCCAGCAGGACGTGATGCAACTGCCTGAGAGGGTTGCAGATGCCCTTGTGCATCAGGTGGATGGCTTTCCATTTCACTTCTAAAGCAGCGCTTCTGCTGAGTGATGTTCATCTGTCCACTTTAGCAATATAGCAAAAACGTTGCATTCTTTTCAAATAAATGACTATAAAAGTGCCCCGGGGATTGCAGAGGAAGGCATGTGGACACAGAGGGGGCTCTCCGATCGACACAGCCCACGCAGGCTTTCCCTGGATGACACTGGGCAGAGGGATAGCGTGCAGGATTTGAACCACGAGAGTAATTTTAAGTGGGTGACAAACTAGGTGGGGGATGCCTATTTGACCCTGATCTTGATTTCTGATTCACCCTACATTAAACTTCATCCTAATACACACGCACAATATACATCCAGGATACAGATTATCTTCCTTCATTTGATTTCATTAAAACCCTCAGGCAGAAAGATGTAAAGCAGGGGCAGCAGTAGGTGGAATACATGTTGACCAAAAACCAGCTAATCCAGGGGGATTAGATGTAGCGAAGATCATTGGTGTGAGAGAGAGGGTTTCCTAGAGCTTTGGGGCTCCATGTGAAAGGCTCAGGCCTCTAACCGTAATAAGCCACTCCCTAACACTTTCAGATAGGAAACAATCCTATCTGGAACCCTGGAAAATTGCTGCCAGTCAGTATCTGCAATACTAGGCTAGATGGCCAATGCTATGATTCCATAGGGGGCAGCATCTTTCTGTTCTTTTGTTACAGTTAAATGGAACTGGTAGTAAGTAATGGGAAAGGAAGACCCTCTCCTTAAAACCCCAGAGAATGCTGGATCAGATGCATAATTTCCAGACTTGGTAGAATGCAGCTTCCTAGGTTTCTACCCATTTTCCTCCCAGCTCTGACACCTTGCTAGTTTTTAAGCCATGAGCAACACCTTAAGAATGTTTGGTATTTTTCTGACTATAAGACGCCCCCATGTATAGGACGTCCCCCCACTTTTCTTACTGACCTCTGAGTGAGCAAGCTGCTGCTGCACATGTGTGCCCACTGCCTCCCCCCCCCCCCCCCCCTTCCCCCCCCCCCCCCCCCCCCCCCCCCGAGCGTGCCTGCGGTTCTCCTCTCAGCCCCCCGTGTATAAGACACCCCTTCATTTTTAGGTAAATATTTTAAAGCTAAAGTATCATCTTATACACGGAAAAATACAGTACTTTACCATTCTGTCTGTTCATGTCCAAGTTTAGGGACTGGTGTACCACCTCTGAGGGTAAAGACCTTCACAAGGCATTGCACAAACAAAACCATTAAACATTTTTAAAAAGAGCAATCGTGTCAAATCAAATCTTGAAAATTCCAAAGATCAGCAGCAGCGTTTGGAGGTACAGACCAATCCCCTTACTTAGTTAAAAGTGGACTGAACAATGTGATCTTGAAGACTCATTTCACAAACTACCTAAGCTGCAGCCAGATGCGCATCCAATGGGAGGCATTCCAAAAGAATGAGCTACCACAGAAAAGTCCCTAGCTCTTGTGCCCACTGTAATTTTCTAGTGTACTCACCTCTTGGATATTTTGTTTGGCTCGTCTATCAGATGGATGCATGACTGTCCCCATAACTTTCATGTTTCCACAGACAACCAGGGCTTCATCTGGTGTGTCCGTATTGATTCCGACTTGACCATGACAAGTGATGGTTCCAGGAGTGTGTCCTTGTTGCCAAAGAGTATCACTGTCGGTCTCAAACTGTCCAGGGTTAGAGGCCTGAAAACATTTTAAAGCCTTAACGTAACACAAATTAGCCTCCGGGAAAAATTTGTAGCATGCAAATCTTCCCTAAGACCTGTGCTTTGTGCTTCTTTCTGACAAAACAAAATTGACAACAAGCAGCTTCATTTAGGAGTAGTTAATCAAATGATTAATTATAATATGGGAATATAGGTTATTCCTAGTGGGGGAAACTTTCAAAATCAAGGTAATAATTTCCAGTGGGGTAACTATTTTGTGAAGTACTCTCTTGCTCAAGCAAACATAAAAAAATGCTGCTTTTAACAAGGCAAACCTTTATTGTTGTTGGACTACATTTATAACCTGACTATTTTCCTCTTGAAAGAAACTCAAGGCAGTTCACCAAATCTTCCTCCTCTCCATTTTTATCCGTACAACAACCCTGTGAGGTGAATCAAGCTGACAGCCAGTGACTAGCCCAAAATCGTCCAGTGAGCTTCAAGGCTGACTGGCAACTAGAAGCCAGACCTTCCAAACCCCATTCCAATGTAAGTCTAGCAACCTGAATGGCTTCAAATAGCATTTGCTGAAAAAATTAACATTTACAACCCAAATGGCTAATGGCTAAAGTCTTGTAAACCATCTGTCATTTTCGGTAGTTTCCCCAAAGCATACATGGCATGAAGATTCCTGACAGATTCTAGTCTGTTAATCTGATCAGTTCCTACATACTAAATAAATAATTCATAAATAAATGTCCGCAAAGATGGTGTATCTCATGAAGGGCTACTAGTCACACAAGTCCGGAGTTACCACCGTTCTCAGATGCAATGCGTCTTTGCCTGTCAGTTGGTTCGGAACCCCTACAGAAAGCTATTACTGCATTCGTGTTCCTCTCGTGCATTTCCCATGAGAGGCCGGTGGCCCCTGCGGAAACAGAGGACGCTTGCTCCAATCAAGCAAGGCTCTTCTTATTTTCTTATAAGAACCTCTCCCGTCCTTCAGGAAGATGACACTAACTAGTGGGAGAGAGCAAAGACGTCTGAAGAGAGAGCGAAGCTCTGCTCAGACAGCATAAGGCTCCTCTTCCCACACAGACAGCGAGCACACGGGTTGTGGGAAGAGGTACTTCTCTGCAATGTGATCAGGCAAATTGACCACACTGGCAGCAGTCAGGAACCCTGAGAAAGCAGGCTCTGCATGTGTGCTTGAATGGGCATCACAGCCGGAGGCCGAGCCTGTTCGTACTCACGGATAAAGAGTGTGCTGTCTGAACAGGCCTAGAAAAAGTGGCGGACTGTTGTGCGAGTTGTGAGCCACTTTAGGGTGAAAGGACCCTCTCTGGGAAACTAAGCAGGAGTGCAAATATGTTGTTGGCGGTAAACATTCCTGCTTGCTTCAGATATGTGCTATATATATCTATTTGCATGTGCTGCGAATATTGCAGGGACTCGCTTAACTGTCCAGGATGTCTCATCCAAAGGCAAGACTGTGGCCCTAAACATGCCTACCTAGCAATCTCCTGAAGTCCGTGCCACTCCCCAAGGCTTTCACTGCACGAGTCGGAATGACTAGCTAGCACAACCCAGGCAGCCAGCCTGAGCAACCATTTCGGGAATGGAGCAATGATGAGGAGGATTTTTCTTATTAATTGCATTGCTATACTATCCAGTGGCCAGAATTTTCTGCGTGGTTCCGAACAATTCAACATAAGTACATTCATAAAAATGGATACAATAAAAATCCCGATACGATAAAATATAGTGTAAAATTCCAATTTACAAAACTTTAAAAGTTTAAACATCTAACAAAATTCCAGTAAAATCTAGACCTATTGAAACTGCTGACATAGCACATCATTTGCCACTAAATCGCCAAAGAGAAAGCAATGCTGGGGCCAGGTGGGTCTCAGTGGTAAGGGGCTCCCACTGAAAAGGTCCCCCCACTTGTTGCCTCTTTCTGGGATTCCCCTGAAGTTATCAGTTGACCAGTGGTAGTTTTGGCTGGCCTCCTGGATTGTGCTCGCCAGTACTGGCTTCCCATTGTATTTGCAGTCACTGGAACAGAGGAAGCAGACTTATACTGAAGCACAATCAACATGGACTACCAGTAGCTCTGCAGGGTTGCAGGCAAGAGTTTTTCCACCCCTGCCCGGAGACACCGGGGATCAAACCTGGAACCTTCTGCAGGCAAAGCATGTGCTCTACCCCTGAGCATGCTATGATTTCTGCAAGCACATCATTTTTAGCCCTGGTAGATTGCCAGCACTGGATAGTGCTGGACTGACTTCTGAATAAACATGCCAAGGAGAGTACTGCAGATATGATCATCATCCCTGGAACCTCCTAGAGAGGTGGGGCATGTGCCTAATAGCGCACACATGTGTGTGATACAAACATCATAATCCTTTCCTTCCTGTATTAACATTTGTTTAAAAAAATAATAGCATGCTAAGCAAAACAGTGTCGCAGAAACTCACCGTTCATTAGAAAAAGGCTTCTTACACACACACACACACACACACACCCTCTGCCATCTGTAGGATGCAGAGCTAAGCATTTTATAACTAGAGCATGATCTGATATGCCTGTTAACCACAGCTGAGTAGGTAGGTTTCTAAGCTGCCTACGGTGGGGCGAGCAAATCACAGCACATGTTTTCCTTTCTACAAAACACTCACTAATCCTTGCCACACATACAGGCCGAACCAAGATTGCAGGTGCACAAGCTTTTGATTTACAGAACAACCGTGGCATTCCAGGGCTCTCCACTCGCACCCCACACTTTCCTCAAAGGGTTCCAGACATGGACCATGGTTTGTCCCCTTTTGTATTCACAACAATCCTGTGAGGTGGATCAACCCTCAGAGGCAGTGACTGTTCCAAGGTTTATCCAGAAAGGTTTGTGACTCAGCAGAGGTTTTAACCCAGCAGCGTGGATGCTTCCAGATGGAGGGCTACCGCGCTGCCAATCAAAAGGCATCCTGCAATGATTCCTTCTTGCCCTAAGATCATTTTTATTTTATTTTGCTAAGACAAAACTGGTGGCAAGGCACAGGATGGTTCCAGATGGGAAATGATAATCTCTCCCCACCACCCCCAAATTCTGCCACTGAGGCAGGGTCCTTGCGCAAGGAAAGCTTCATTGGAAAGCTACCACCCTTCACTAGACCAGCACACTGACACTGCCAGATGTGCTTTTTGCTATTCACTGGAAAGCAGAAAGGAGCATTTTGCTCTTACCAGCAGCAAACCAGACACCTATGGAAAAAGGCCTATATTTGACAAGAGTATCAGAGGAGCTTTGTGCTCTGGAAAGTTTTTAATGCCTACTAGAATCCCAAGCAGTCTCAATAGTAATCCAGCCACCAAAATCCATATTAAGTACAGAAAGCCTCTGCAGTGCCATGTTCTGGAATCTAGATCTTTTTGAAATTTAAGTAATATTCATTGGGCTTACCCTGACAATTATCTTTTCCGAGACATGAGCAGCCACCAGATAAGACTGGTCTTGACTGAAGGCGTATAATCCAGCCACTAGCAAGAAGTATCTACATTGATTTAAAAGAATTAAAGAATAATTATGTTAAGCAGAAAAGCAATCCTTGCTCACCAAAACCCAAAGCAAGGATGAGGCCCCATCACCAGGACCACAACACAAATGACAAATAATGTGTGGATTGTTACACATTGTTATAGTGGGGTTTATATGGGGCAGATCAATATTCATGGAACAGAGAAAGGGTGGGGGAATGATGAAGGAGTTTAATGGGAAGGAAACTTAAATCAAAATAAAATTCAAATTAATGTATTGATGTGCTGGCACTTGGACCCCACCTTTGCCTTATATTCAGTGCTCTGAGCAGGTCATGTGTCCTTTGCTATGCTTTCTCTGTCAGCCATTTTGTGTTGGTGGTCATGACAGTTTCTGAAATGGCCCTATGTGTTCATGCCCCCAAAGTTTGCTGACCTAAATGCTTCCTGTCAAATACGATACCTCTGATCAGGGTTAGGTTTCCCCTTTTTCCGCATATTATTTGCAGTTGTTTCACCGAAGTGCAATCTTGCCATGGTTACTTTGGTTACCTGGTCTCCTGGAAGATCAACTCTAATACACAGAAGAGAAAAGCACAGAGATTCCAGCTAAAATATGAACCAGGGAAGTACCGGATCTGAGGTGAGGAATCAGAATTCAGTGAGCAGAATATTTGTTCCTTACTAACTGCATTTCTCTCTTCATCCCTTTGAATTAGAGCTTGTTCACCTTGAAATATGTATGTATGTATGTATATTTAAACCTGAACTTTCTGCTCCCCTCTTTGCCCACCTGCATCCCAATTTCCATTTCATCTCTCAGGTGCAGTGCCCACCAATTTGCATATTATGACAAGATATGACAAAAGGACTAAGGGGAATGATGCCAGATTTATTACTGAGAAGCTACTGGTGAGATAACAACGGTTTCTATAATTTTAGAACAGTATTTGTTATAAACACTCTCCTCAGTTTGAAACTACAAATTCCATTAATTGTGAGGAATTACTGGGGGGGTTTTGGAGGGGGGAGGTTGGGGGGGCAGGGATACTCACCACAATTATACCATTCCTCCATCAACAAAAGCCTCCTGAAATTTCACAAAGGAGCTTAACAAGCTCTACACTCGTGTCAATGGCAGCTTTTTTGCTCTTGTTTTTTTATTTACCCACCTGCACATGGGAGGGACTTCAGAAAAAATATGGGACAAGGTTTAATCTTCCCCTCCTTGCACACAGTGGTCCAGCTGGGAATGGAGGACATACACTTAGAGTAAAATGTAGCACTACGCAATTAACCTAACTTGTAGTTTGACCCTGAATCTTTGGGCATTCGCGTATTCCTCCATCTTATTGTTCTAGATTCCTTACAACTTGCTTGTATCACTGAAAGGACATATCCCTCAGTTTAAAAACTGCCAGCAAAAGGATTTTTCTCTCACACCGTACTGCACTTTGGAAGTATCACTATGCGTCTCAGCAACAGAATGACACCCTAATCTGAATTTAGGCAGAAATACGAGGCATTCTAGACAATGGCATGGAAGTGTTCCAGCAGGCATCAACTGTATCTCAAGGTGCTTCCAGACAAATGGCTCCTCATGCTCATAAATAATTGCTGCTCCAATGCGAGCCGCAAGTAGCATTTCAATTAATCTGTCACACTATTGGGGGATTTTCTGCACTTTTCTGTGTGCACATCCTACCATATTCCATCCACACCGGAGAGCTTGGCATAATTATTTCATCTTAAAAGGGCACGGTTTTGAAGTGGGCTGCAGCTTATCAGGAAGCTGATCCTATTGCAGCTCAGCACACAGTAACTAGTCCCTCGGGGGCAGGTGCCATTCGGAACCATTTGGATCAGAACACTCTGCCCTGAGAACTCAAGTAGCCACATCCTTTACCTCAAGCTCTTCCCACCATCCTTTTCACTCACAGATGACCAGAAAGCCTAACATCTTTCCAATGAGCTTGTACCAAAAAGGGGTAAAGTGCTGGAGAGGAGAAACTTGGAGGTCCACAGGTTCTAGTGGGCACATAATTTCATTGCAGTGGCAAACCTGGAGTCTGGGAGTGAAACAGAAATGTGCCTAGATCAATCTTTTGGACTGTGCTTTATAGTGGTGTCCAGCTGAATGTGGTTATGGCGCCCTCTGCAGGCCTTCCTTGCCACACTGGCTTAATTAAGACGCGGTGCATGCCAGGCACCTTTTGCCTGATTACCTGCCCGAGTACAGCTTGTTAGATGAACCGAACCCAGGCAGCATGGCTTGTGCGAGAGGGAAAGGAGCCTCAATCACCCACGACCTGTCAATGGGGTATTTAAGGAATGCTTCCCTTTAGAAAAAGCCACGCCACACGGTTTCAGATGGCACAACGCGCCATGGCCAGGTGGGTGATCAGGGGTCCAGCACACACTTGGGTTTAAATAAGCCATAATTCAGGGGTCCTCAAACTTTTTGAACAGGGGGCCAGTTGAAAGGTGCCGGCGATGTGTGTGGGCAGCCAAAGCGGTGCGGGAGGGTGGCGTGGGCTGGGGGGGCACACGCGCGGCAAGTCGGGGTCACAGGGCAAGGTGCCGGCTTGCCCGCGAGGAGATCGTTTTGGACTAAAAGGATCTCCTTGCGCGCAAGCCACAAGGCACTGGCGCCTCGTCGCACGCATGCATGTGTGGCGGGCTATGGCGGGCCGGATAAACGGGCATGACGGGCTGCATCCAGCCCGCGGGCCGTAGTTTGAGGACCCATGCCATAATTGGTAGTGATTGTGCAAAATGGGCCACTGTGTGTTTCTTCACTTACTTAACAGGATAGAAAGGTTTTTTGCTTCGGTTGGGCTGAGATTGTTCGATCACAATAACTTGATTGGGAGCTTCCATCTAAAAATGGAATAATAAGAAAAGTGTTTAGGATGTGATTTTTAAAATGTTATGATGTTTTAACTTATTTATTGTAAGCCGCCCCGAGGCTTCGGCGAATGGGGCGGCATAAAAATGTTTTAATAAAAATAAATAAATAAAATAAATAATAAATTTTTAATAACAAGATTTACAAAGGTTGAGCATATCTATGAGGATATGGGGGTACACCCTGACTGCCTGAATCCTTTGCGGGTTGCAGAAGTAGATGGGACTAGTGAGGCCATCCCTCTCTCTCTCTCTCTCTCTCTCTCTCTCTCTCTCTCTCTCTCTCTCTCTCTCTCACACACACACACACACACACACACACACACACGAGTGCAGTGCAGAGGGAAGGATTCCCTATTAGCAGCATGGAAACAACTATTGTGTTTAGGATCATTGGGGCAGGAGGGGTTACAGTCTCTCTGTGTCAGTCCACCAAGGAATCTTTATTACGCCTGGGGAACAGGCCATGAGAATGGCATTCACCGCCTGTTTCCCAGAAGGATTAGCTAGTGTTGGTGCAGGCCAGGATGGGGATGGAGCAGGCACTCCTAATGAACTGCACAGGGACCCACTGAGTGCTGCATGCAGCCAAGGGTCGGCCACCCCTGGTCTACACTGGCTGGCAATGGCTTTCCAGGATTACGCTGAGCGCCAGTCCCCATTCAGCCAGGACGCTCACTGGGTGATTCTGGACCAGTCACAGACTGTCAGTGGAGGGTTGTTAGTGTGAGCGTTACCGTGGATTAGGGAGAACTATGTAAGCCACCTTGGGCTCCTCCCTGAGGGAAAAAAATGCAAGATATGAATGTGCTACTAGTAATAAGTAGCACATTCTGGAGGAATGTTGTCCATGGGGTCACGATGGGTCGGACGCGACTTCACAACTAACAACAACTAGTAATAATCCTCCCCTCTCAATTCCTGTAATCATGGGGAACTAAGTGTGTGACTAAGCTATTACAACACTGTGGAAACAGAAGTTGTTACTGTTGACCATCTGCTTGCTAGACAAAAGTTTGGCTGGCAACCATAATGACGAAGAGAAATGAAAGACAGACACACCTTAATACCAAAAGTCTTCAAGTAAAATGTCTCCACTGGTTTTAGACCCAGATCAGTTTTGACAAATTTGGGACTTCCAACCACTCGAATGTAGACTGTGATCTGGAAGTGGTTCTTCTTCTGACAGATGAAAGCATAATCCACTGCTGAAAAATTAAATCCTTTGTTTGTAACGATGTGATATCCCAGATCTGGCCTACAAAAACAGGAATTGACTAACATGTGTGAGTGGAACAATATTTCAGTGACAACAAGTTCATACCATCCAAAGAAAAATATGAAGATATCCCAATCACAAATGTTTCTCAAAAACAACAACGCTAAGGAAAATGGAATTCTAAGCAATTCTTAAACTGCATTTTAACATCACACAGGAAGTGACTAGGACAAATCTACACTGTGAAAATCATCTCAGAGATGTTCAGCAGTGCTTCCTATGTACCCTTTTCAAGAGAAATTTTGCCACCTTCCACAAGAAGCAGATTGGCACATGTGGTGAAATGGCATGTAAAAAAATCTGACCATTTTCTCATACTGCACTCAGTTGAAAAGAGCCACACTGGCTACTGATGATATTCAGGACCTGATTCAAGGTACCAGCTTTAACTTTTACATTAAACCACCATTGCCTCCATGCAGATTTTCCATTTATTTACATAGAACCATCTACCTGCATGGCACTTTGCAAAGAAAATGTATGACAGCATCACTAAAGCTGAGTTAGTGGGATGAGCTTAAAATGTTTGATATAAATATTGTAACTCAAATTGTCTATGCTATTCAGAGAATTCCTCTATTTATCCCTTGCAAATGTTTTCAAAAAATTAATATGCTGCTTCATCAGTCTGGAGCTAGGAGTCACAAGGGCATAACAGATATAAGAGGGTGGGTTTCACAAAGGCGTTCCAAAGGCCAGCTGCAGGCATAAGGGGCAGTGAGGGGAAATGAGCAGAATTGTTTCAGGGATCACAGGACCTTTAGATGACCGAGGGACGGTGGGACTGGATAAATGTAAGTTATATGAAAGGATAGCTTGCAATATAAGCACAGAGAAATAAGGAAGGAAAGGCAATAGAGGGCTTCTGGGCATGCTGGCTGAGGATGATGGAAATTGTTGACCAACAACCTGGATGACACCAGGTTGGAGGTGGGCCTAGACAACTGTGGGTCTCTTTTCACACAATTAATATATCATTCCAAAGCAGTAGGACAAAACTTCAAGTCTTCACTATATAGATTTTACTCATTAATGAATGACTAAAGAATGATCTCTTATCACAGGTCACTGTGGAAAGTTTTTAAAAAAGGCGGCTGTTCAGGATTCATCCTCTCTTTGGCTGGTAAGGGTTGGAAGGGATTGATAGCTATGCTTTGCAAAAGATTTGTATCAGCCTTATGTTCTTCCAGGAGCAAAAACTAAATTTTCAGTTGGAGACTCACTTTCTTCATGAGATGTTAGTACACAGAGAGAATTACTTCATACATGACAAGTTCAATCACTTCTGAAAGAGCATCATAAAAAGATTACCAGATTTCAAACAGATAACCGAAGAGTCTTATCTTTAATTTTAAACATTTCTTCTTCTATATTGGAGAGCAAAGATTTAGGAACCCCAATTTTATCTTACTTGGGAATGAGAATATGCCATTGGTTTGGACAACAAAGCCTCAAAGAGTGTTGTTGATGATGACCTATTCCTAATTTTTAATGTAATGATTCCTTCTTCCCCTATCTTTAATAATATTGACCCCACCCTGGTCTCAAATCCTTGCTCCACAGGTTCATGTTATGGCCATCTTCCTAAAAGAGCCAAATCAACAACGAGCAATCAATCAAGCAAAGAGATGCTGATAGGAAGGCATCAGAAAAAATCCAGGGAGTGTGCCAATGACACACAAACCTACTCCTGGGTCACAGTAGTGAGGTCACAGAAAGCTACAGGATGCTTGGCCTAAACATTGAAACATGACTGGTGTCAGCACCAGGATACAATCCTCCAGCACACTTCACCAGAACATGTGGATCAGGCGAGATGAAGGTAGAACGAGAACCAAGCCTTGATGCAGGCAAGGGTTGGATGTTGCCAAAGGGTGGTAGGGCCAGAAGCAGCATCAAGAACAGGTGAGAGTCAGGACACAGGTCAAGATATTGCAGGACTAGAGATAGATGCTAAGTCAGAAGGCAGCCCCCACGAAGACTAGTGTTGTTGTGGCAAAGCTGTGCTAGAGCCCGGAGCCTTTAGAGAGCTTCTTGTGACTCCCAGCTGACCTACCTCAGTGGAACAAGGATAAGCATGTCCAGAGCTGACCTGCCAGTGTTTGCATGATAGAATGGGCTGCCCTCTCAATCAGATCACCTGGGATAGCCTTAGGCCCTGCAAATCCTGAATTCTGGTGTCTCCACAGTCTCTGACCCTGAGCACACTGAAAGATCAGTCTGCAACACAAATGCTTCAGGCAGTATTCTGTGCTATAGGCTGGCTTAAGACCAAGAGTGAAAGCCACAGGATAATATCTGGAAAGGCCAGCTCTTGGGACATCCCAGTACACACAGAGACAGGCTGAACCTTTTACATCCACTTCACTATTTTAGCGTCTCCAAAAGAACACAGGAAACTGTGACCTTTTGCAAGGCTGCTGAGAACTTTTGCGGTCAGTCTGAATTATTTGGAGTTCTCAGGGTTCCAGAGGAAGTAGCAATCTAAACAAAAGGTAGTACAAAGCTCCGCTCAGCATCATTCTGAAAAAACCCCCTATGATTCAATGTCTTTCTGTATCCTTTCATACCAACCTGAATATCACAATAAAAGGACTATGCATGATCATCACTTACAGTTTTTCATAATTATGGTTGAACAAGCTATTCCAAGAAGACATGCAATATGGTTGCCATGCAAGCGACTGACAGCATCCTCCCAGAGACCCTGCTTTCTGTCCATCACTGTCATATCCTGGCAGCTCCAAAGAAGGATCCTTAACAGTCACTGAGAAGAGATCAACACGGCAGTTCACTGTCAGAGTGGTGGCCCTGTAGGGTTGGTTCTGGGATCGATCTGGCAGGAAGCACAAGCGCCCTTGGGGAATCCTGAGGCATGGGCCACGCCTGTGCTACCTGATTCGGCTTACAATTAGACTGGGGCTGCGGCATCCTAATCTTGCTCACCACAGCACATTACAGCAAGCTTTTACTCTAGGATGGGCGAATGTGCCAATTTCCACTTCCGTCAGGTTCTGATTTTTCCAGTTTTGAAACTGATTCATCCCAAATATTGATTTTTACAAAAATAAGTACATGAAAAATTTTGTGCCATTATCTCCTAATACATGCATTTTGCCTAATACCTCATTTTCCAAGTATTTTTCCTAATACTATGCATTTCTAATGTGACATTCACTAATATATTCATTTCTCTGTGTTTCCCCACAGTACACTTTTAAACATTTTTTAAAACCATTTCTACCTCAGTACAATAATAAAAAGCAGCATCAATGAATAACACAATAAAATCCATATTAAAACCATATTAAATCTTAAAATATTGGAAAAATAAAAAGATCTTGGCCTGGCACCAAAATGAATAAAATGTCAGCACCAGGCTCACCTCTCTGGGCAGCACTTTCCAGAGCTGGGGCTCCACTGCAGAGAAGAGCCTTTATACCGGAAAACTGAAGCACTCACACCACTTCTTCCCTGAAAACCTGCTTTCCAAAAAGGACCTTTTGCAGCAGCAAAGCAGCCACGAGGTTCAGTGGCTTCAGCGTCAGTTGTTTGGATCAAAGTGAAATGATAATACAAGCATCTTCTGTTCAAACGGGCTAGTATTGGGCAGCAAGATTAATACTGGGCTCTATTATAATGAACTAATGTTCGTATTGATACACACACTCCTTGTTACTACTTCCCATCTTGAGCCGGCAGAGCATTGACAACTATAAATCAAAAATAAACCAAATAAAGCTAAACTTTGTCATACAGGCACCTTGGGAAAGGAGAATGCTGGCGATCCTCTAGACAGGAGGCAGCATATTGTGTGCTCTGTGTTTCTCAGATAGTTTCCAGCCCCACTTGAAGTCTTGCATGTATGGGGTGAGGGGTATTCTACATATGTGTATTTAGGGTTACTTTTTAATATGCTTACTTGGTCCCATATTGCTAGGCCATGATAGAAATTCTAGTTGGTCTTCCAGCAAGTCAGGATGCTTTCTCTTTTTCGATATCAAGGGAAGGCTGGGGAAGATAAAGAATATTATCCATTTTTAAAATAAGTAATACACCAATGCAAAGAAAAATATTTGTTTAAAAATGCATAGAAAACATCAGCTTTTTCTCCAAACCACCTGCAACTCCCTTCTTTGTGCAGCACTTTCAAAAACATTGTTGTGTAAAGCGGATTTCCCATACCTCCTGTCTCCCATTGGCCATGCTGGCTGTGGATGATGGGAGCTGTAGTCCACATAAATGGAGGGCACCCAGTTGTGGAAGGCTGTTTTAAGGTGGGGGGGTTAAAATTGACTACCCCCCCCACCTGCTACTTGCTGCTGTATTTAATTTCATTCCCCCCACACAATTATTTTAGATTCAGTGCCTGAGTTTAGTATATATGTATTAAGGGTGCTTCCAGGCAGGGGGTTCCCAGCAGTGCCAATCAAAGGTGCTTAATGGATTTTTTTCCCTTGGCAATGTAGAAAGTTTGATGTAGCTATGGGAAAACAAAGGAGAGGGATAAATGAAAGACTGTAAATGTATGTCTGAGGGAGGGCAATCATAGAATAAAGACCTTATCTTGAAGCATCCTTGATAAGAAGACAGAGCAAACTGAAATTTTCCCATGCAATCACATTCTTACCTCTTCTCCACCTGCTATGTTTGTTATCAAGTGACTGAGACGGGTCAAGGCTTTTGGCACAGTAATGGGACATTGATCCAGTTTCCATATAAAACAATCATTTATGTTCTGCCAGATGTTCTAAACCACCCAGACAGCTTTGGCTATGGGGCGGTATAGAGATAAACACCCAGTCAATGGCCCCAGTTGAAGAAGAGATAACTTGTTTAAGCCTAATGAAATGAAAAATGCAGCACGACCTGCATGTGTGTTTGTGTGTGGATGGCTGGATGGATGGACGGATGGATGGGAGAAAGGCGGCAACCCTGGTCACACTAGCTTGGGAGTAAATTCTAGCGCAGGGCTGAGCTGTTAAACACTTAAATACTGCCACCATGTGGAGACAGGAAAACATTATTCCACAGGTATTAACTTAATGCTGAATCTAGATCAAGCAGGCTGAATTTATCCCTCCACAGCCAGGTGGCCTCCAGGTGTGTTGACCTGTAACTCCCATAATCCCTAGCACTGATGAGAGTAAGAGCCCAACACCACATTGTACAAAATGGAGGAAAGCTGTTCTGGGATTTTAACTGTGATTTTTCTACTAGACCTTTCTTACTAAGAATTCCAGCTGCATCTCTCTCTCTCTCTCTCTCTCAATCCCTCTCTCCTTTTTCTTATATCAATATAAATGATAAATTACTTAGCACTGGGAGAGGTTCTTGGTGAGGGACAATTTAAACCAAGACTACTGGAAGATGCAGAGCTGCTGCAAGGAGGAACAATATCATCAGACTTCAGAGCGCAGTCTTGTGGTGTGCCGTAAGCTTGCCCAACAGAATTCATCTTGGCAGACGTCTCCAAAAAGTTGCAAGGAAAGTTAGTGGCAGGTCCTAAGGAAGGGTGAGCAGGTGGGTGTCCAGGTCCAGTTGAACATGAAATGTCATAATGTGCAACTGAAAAGAGAATGGTGGGCAGAAGTGACCATTCAAAGTCTTGACTTCATATGAACGATTTTTTTAAAACTTCAGACTCCCGAGAAATTAGGACATATGCAACAAACCTTTGGATTGCGGAGGTGAACAAGGCTCCGATCCTGAATCTGGTGGAGAATCTGGTAGCTTGTTTTGCCTATATTCAAGGGGAAAGGGGAGAAAGTCATTCCACTGCTAACAAAAATGTAGCTTCTCAATTACAACGTGCGATTTTTATACATTTCAGTGCTGCAGGTGTGACTTTTATTTTAGATCTGCATGGATGCAAGCTATTAAAATGTCATTCTCCACTGGCACCAAGAGAATTTTTTACCTTTTTTTCTTATTTTTAAAAGTCTCTGTCATGTGAGTGGAGAGAGATTCTGAGAAGCAGACAGGTGAAAGAGAAACGTTTGATCCACTCTGCCTCCTCCTCTACACATTGGTCCTCAGCCAAACTCTGGTTTTGTACACTTAGTCTCAAGTTTAAAAAGAGTAGGTTCAGCCACAGACTACACAATTAATGCCACATGACATTGCCCCTCTTAGATGCTGCTTTGACCTGACTGATGTGCATCCTATAATATTTTCCCTCCTCCCAAACGGAGAGTAGTTTAACAAGTATTACCAGAAAAAAATATATAACAGTGTTAGGAATGCATGCAATTGGTTTGTAAAAGATTAAGATACCAGGGCTTGGCTTGAATCCTAGAAAAGTAAACTGAAAGTGCCATCTTATGCCTGGTTAGACAGAAAAAGGCCTGCAACTCACAGCGTGCCCCAGCCAGGCATAGGCTTGGGCCACTGAAGAGATCCATGGAAGGAAAGTTTGTCCTCCCTTCCTTTCCCTTACAGGCTCCTATGTCACCTTGCTGGAGTGCCAAGAGGGGCGTGTCCCTGGAATCATGTAGGGCAGGTACAGATGGAGCTGTAACTGGGAGGAGGGAAATGGGATGCTTCTTTCTGTGAACTTTCATTCAATGAGGGTTTTTTTCTTTCTTTCTGTGAATGTCCTCCATATCCAAGCCACTGGAAAAGAAAAACTCATTTTCTGCTATTTCACACATTTTCAAGCTTTCCTGCTTTTCATTGATGGGCAATGGTCACTCTTCTTTGCAAAACACGTTACCTATTTCACCCTATTTCAGACACCTATTTCACCCTATTTCAGGTACTTTACATGTGGATTTTCTGAGTGCCATCATAACAGCTGAAAAAAGAAAATGCTGTGGAGAATTGTGTGCACATCTTTCTACTTACAGGCTTCCAAACAATTCAAAGTCATTCTCGAGAAATTCTTCCAACATATGCGTATCCACGAATCCATTCTCCAACACTCTGTGCACATCTTGCCCTTTGGATTAAGCATGCAGAGAGATGCCTGAGATTCTTTCCACAGGCCATACACAACAGCACCAAATGGAGTACCTGGCAGGGGAAGAGCTCATATTCTGCTTCTTTCCCAGAGCGAGAGAACCTATATGCCATCACGCGACTGCTCTTGTTTCCAAACGGCAGCCACTTACTTATGTCTCCAGACTTTTCCTCACTTATTCTCTCTCGCTCAATGGTGCCGTCAGGACAGGACTTTGCGACACCCTCAGAACAACAAACAAGAAGGCCCTCAAAGCAGCGTGGCTGGCTTTGTACCAGACAATGAGGTACATGAAGCAAGATATATTACCTTCCAGAGAGAGAAGGGGGCATGAAACATGGATCCTAGAGGTTTACTTCTGTTTTTTTTTTTTTTTTTAATTTTCAGAGCATCAAAATGCATGATGGGGTTCATTATTACTATTGTTGTGGCTTTTGGAGCTCCATACACCCCATCCTATGCAGCTGCCTTCTTAGGATTTGAGGGGGGGAATCTATCAGGGAGTAAAAGGCGCTGCAAAAAGAAGCGGGGAGTTGACATCGCTCCTTTTTAGCTGGAAGCTCAGGGAAGTGTGGAAAAGATGGAGTCACTGAGAACTGTTTGTTCAAGCCAGAGGCTTGGATCAGTCTCCTCCTCTCCTCTCCTCCTATGCACAAATGGGCCTCTATGCAGTGCCCTCCTGTTGGTTTCTTCCTATGTTCTCCCCTCTTCCTGCATGCTCCCTTTGACAGCTGAAACATACAAGGGAGTTGATCAGGCAAGACTAGATGTATTGTGAGGCTACAAGTGTACCCCTCCAGACTTATGAAAGCCCAGCAGAAAATTTAAGAAAAATTGTGTAAGTGTAAGGTGCTGAGAAGAGAAAGAGGGTGGTGGACCAGGGGTGGCTGCTCTGATGTGCCATTTGGACCTTGGTGGAAGGGTGGTCGCTGGCAGCAGCATAGGCAAGTTTCCCCAGAGTAGGGGGGGTCTTCACTGCTTTCCACTTGTGGCTGCGTAACCAGTCACGGCAACCCACAATGAAAATGCTCTCTTGGGCTTGAATGACACAACCACCCATCTGGGTACAAGCACCACTAGAGCAAACCGTGGCGACTAGTTCACCAAAAAAGGTCATCCAGAGAGAAGAGGTCTGGGCTCACACGATGCAACGACCCACTGATAGCTGCCCACAATAGGCTGTCACGTTGGGTGCACCCGGTTATCTGACAAAGATTCGATAGAGTCAAATTGGATTTTTTTTTACTAATACTCAGACTTATTGAAGTCTGAGAAATATATCTGTATTGTTTATTTTCACCCATGCATTGATGTATTCATTTTAATGTGTGATAGCGCACATGTGTAATATCATTTTTGTATCGACATATGTTCCTGTATGGTCAGTAATATACGGGATAATACCAGGTTCAATATTGTGTATACATCTTGGGTCTTTGGCAGAACTGGATTTATATCATGACTAGTTTAAATCATGTTGATTTCAATGTATCTTCTCTAAGTATTACCAACCCAATGCCTTCAAGAGAATCTCCAGGGCATATTGTTTTAATCATTATTCAAAAACTGCAACTACTAACTGCACTGTGACATGTCTCTAAATTAGGAATTTGCTTATGAATTGATTTTGATATAACACATCATGTGTGTTCTTGTCCTCTAATTCCCAGTAAGTGACTTTCCAATTTTCTCATCCCATAAAACTGGCTTTGTTCTTGGAATTACTGTAGATAAGGATTAAAAAAAGGTTTGGGTATTAAAATTCTCTCTTTTTATCTTCCTCTCCCTGAAAAGCAATTCTTGCTGTACGAGAGATTTTGTTTAGATCAGTGTCTTCAGTGATTTAGTTAATAACAGAATAATAATTCAAAGGAAATAGCACTGAAAATAATGTTGTTAGGTCTGTTGAGAGAGGTTTGTTTATAACCCACCTTTCTCCTTTCAAAAAACAGAACATATGTACTCAAGTATTTTGCTACTTTTGTATAAAGATCCTTGGAAACTTTTCAGTTCTGTTTACTCTTTGTTCTTTGCAATTTAACCCTAATAGTTCAGCTTTTGTCACATTAAGGATGCAGTCCTACACACACACTTGTCTTAGGAGGATTATTAATCAAACACAGGATTATTAATTAGATGGTTAATGCCATCAATCTTCTTTCTGTGTGTGTCCATGCATGTTTACGGTTGACATATCCTTAGGGTGCTTCCAGAGAGGTCTTCATGACATCGAGCAGAAGGCTTTGTGTAGTTCCTCCATCTTTTTCCTTTCAACCAATATTCTGGGGTGACAAACAGGGTGGGGGGAAATGGGAGGGTAAGAACTGGAAAAACACATTGGGTGAGACCCTTATAAAAATCCATGAATGAGACAGGGCATTGGTAGGATACATGCTTTGCCTGGAAGCATGTTGGAGTCAAGGAACAAGCATGCTTTTGAGCACATGTTCAGCTGAGGAATTGGTTCTGTTCTGTTCGGTTTTTTACCATCATGTGGCAAAACACTCCTGCCTGTCCATCTCAGCTCTCTTCCATCTCAACAGATTCACTGTTGCCTTTAGTAAAAAAAAAACACTGTGTGTCAGAAACTTGGTGATTGATGGCAAATGTCCAGAAAATGTCCTTCAATCTTCCCCTGTGAGACTGATGGAGCTAGGTCTTTTCAGCCTAGAGGAGACTCCGAGGGGATCTGTTGGCAACATATAGGTACTTGAGGGGGTGCCATGTGGAGGTGGGTAGAGACCTGTTTTTCCCTGCAGAGGAGGGCAGGTTGCATTCCAGTGGAACAAAGCTCAGGGAACAAGGTTCAATATGGATGCCAGGAAGTACTTCCTGACAGTCAGGACCCCAAGGGTATGGAATGGGCTTCCATGGGAGGTAGCTTGAAGCCCCATCAGTGAGGATGTTCAAGGATAGGCTGGACATGCACATGGTAAGCATGTCATGAGCGGAGCTGGCTGGAGCCAGGGGTCAGACTAGATAACCCAGGAGACCCCTTCTGACTCTGTTTCCATGTTTCCTTCTGTCCACCCTGTCCTATAGTAACACTTGCCCAGAAGTATGTGTATCTCATCGGTGTATTAATCCAGAGGAGCTGCAGAATAGCTTTTAGACATCAGACGGATAATCCTTTAGCTATGTTGACTGCTTTTAGAATATGTTTCTTGTCAACTGTTTCCTTCCTCAATATTTCCTCGCATTTCTTAAACAGAAGCCAGCTATTAGGAGTCTAATCTGAAGAGAGTGCATATGTATTTGCACACTGCAAACACATGCAGGGCGTGATCCTCTGTGCTTGATGCCTTGTAAGGGCCTGAGCATGGAGGCCTGCATGCATCCAGTGCCGGGTGCAACGTGTGGAGGTGCCCACCTCCACCGCTCTGCCCCTCACACCTGACCTCTCATCTAAAGGGCCAGTTTCAGCCGTCTACATGAAGTGCCCCTGGGTGGCAGGAGGATGCTGGGGCACCAACAAGAGACGACACAAGCTGTTGGCTCCAGCATCCTCCCCAGGCACCCCTGCGGTCCTCTCCAAGCCTGATTCCCAACCTCAGAGAGGCAGATGACATGGCTCTTTCTGTGGCAGCTGGGAGTGGGTAGGGCTGGGGTTCTGTGTTCAGCGTCTCAGCTCTAACCAAGGTCCTCTGACCTCAGAGGTGAGACTCAGAAAAATCCCACCCGTTTTCCAGATGACGTCAGGATCCCACTGGATTGCATCCTTAAGGTGCAATCCTATGATGTTTAGACAGCAAAAGCCTACAACTGTTGTATTTTAATTTAATATTTATATTTTTAATTTATATTATAATTATTTTAACTTGATGATGTGAGCCGCCCCGAGGCTTCGGTGAATGGGGCGGCATAAAAATGTTTTAATAAATAAATAAAAATAAATAAATAAACTGTCAGCACATTGGCTGTGAGAACTGCAGTCCCTTTTTCCTGCTTAAACTTGCAAAGGATTGCACCCTTCTAATGTGACAGGTTCCAGACTTTGTCCTTCAGTTGCTAAGTAACTAAACAATTATAAACTAATCTTGCGATTGTGAAATCTATGGATGTTTTCAAAAGCACTGTGGCAAACTGAAGAACAACTTCAGAGACATGCATTCAGAAGTCTCTCCCCTCCCTTTGCGCCTTTGTGTGCGCGCATCATCCCTCTCGCACAGACATGCACGCCCCTCCCGTTCTGATGCCTTCCCCGATTCTCTTACCCCCTGCTCCACCTGCCCCTGCTGGCATGCCCCCATCCCCTCCATCCTCTCCATGCAGCAAAAAAAGCCCCACTGAAACCACGGCGGCAGTTCACCCCCAAATGGAGGGGATGGGGGCATCACAGCACATGAGGAGAGCAGCCTCTTCCCTTCCCATTTGCCACCCCACTGAGTATGACACTCCCTACACAGTATTGAGGCCGCCAGATTCAAAGTGGTCGTGAGCAGCAAGCCCCGACCCTGATTTACAGGAGGTGCAGTTAAACCCCACCTCTGACACAGACTCACGGAGCAAATTTAGGGAAAGACCTCTCTCGGCCTCTGTAAAATGGTGTTTACCACAAGCTATTTTGTGGGGCTGCTGAACGTAATAGAGATTAAGCTGCACATTGCTAATTAAAAGCATTCTATAAAATGACTAGTAACAAAGAAGAGAAGTGCTGGCAAAAAGGATGCACAGTTATATACTCTGTTATCATTTGCTTTTGTCCAGCTTGTATTTTTATCCAAACTAAGAAAGCTAATTCTGCTATAGTAAGTGGTAGAAAGCCATACAGATGGGTCTAAGTCCTTGGGAAGAACAAGCTCAGTTCAGACAGACACACCTATCTTTATAGCTATTCACACGTATGAACCTTGTACTTGACTCTTGTCATAACAATGCAGTCAGAACAACAAAGGTAGCCCACAAAAAGCAAAAAGAAAACAATCATCTAGGTCAACTTCCCTCCAACCTTGGCCCTTCCAAATGTGTGAAAAGAGGATGCCTATCATCCCAGTACACTGTCTGAGGTTGATAGGAGTTCTAGTCTGACATATCTGGAGATCCCCAAGCTGGGGAACAGTCAGTCTGGGCCTACATATGGCTTGCTATTTAAAAAAAAAATTAAAAAAGCAAAGAATATCTTGCCACATGCAAAACGGCTAAATCTTTGGAGAGTGAACCAGAACACCCAAAGCAGAAGAGACTCTTGGGGGCTATATTCCAGTGGTGGGTGAGGCTGAAGGAAAAAGGGATGAGATTAAAAAAAACCAAAAACCAGGAAAGGTTGTGACCTCCTGAGGACCAGACTGAAGCCTCCAGAAGACCAGATATGGATGCCAGCCTGAAGCTTTGCATCCCTTAATAAAGCAACCAGGTGGTGAGTACAAGGAACACATATTGTAGAGAAGTACTACATAACGGACCACATCTGGGAGAATAATAGCTAATTCAGCTTGAAAGAGAGCATAAGAACATGAGAAGATCCCTGCTGGATCAGACCAAGGATTCATCTACCCAGCTTTCTGTTCACATTGTGGCCAACCAGCTGTCCCCTGGATCCCTCAAGCAGCATACGAGTACAACAGCCCACTCCCACAAAGCTTTCCCAGCAACTGGTGTACATAAGCACACTGCTTCTGATGCTGGAGGTAGCATATATCCACAGGACTAATAGTCACTGATAACCTGCTACTCTATGACTGTATTCATACTCCTTTTAAAGCAATCTGAATTGGTGGCCATCGCTACATCTTCTGCAAGTGAATTCCATGGTTTATGCACTGTGTGAATATCAGTTCTGAACCTCCCATACATCGTCTTCCTACCAAAAACAGTCTTTAAAAAGGTACACCAATATGTCATCTCTGCTTTAAAAAGGATTTTCAGAGACTTAAAAGCTTTGTGCTGCCTTTAAGGATTCATTAGAAACACCCTTTGTCCCTCTTGTAACATAGCCATGATCTCATAATATTTTCCCTTTTATATTCCTTATGGATTTGAATTCATTTAGATTAAAATGCAGCCATGAATTTAAGCAAATTACAATTTAGCACCAGTACACATGATGCTCATTGTTTGATCTCTTATCACTCAACAACACCCTGCTGGTTGTAGGAACTCTGTTGAGAAGATCTGGGTTCAAGACAATACAAAAATTCTTCTTTATGGGTTTTCAAAGAAGAGAACATAACCATTCGGTACATATGTCCAGTTATATTGTGAGTAACAAATGCATAGTTGGATTAACAAATTTAAGTCCTCATCTTTCATTAGATTCAGAAGGAGAAGCATGGAATAAATACATTTATCTGTTATTTTTACCTTTGATCAATATTTACTGGTATGGTTTGTCTTTATGCTTTGTACACAACCCCAAATTCCAGTATGAAGGATGCTGTATTTTAAATGGCTTAATCTTGAGTTCTTTGGAGAAAAGGCAGGATATAAAACTAATTAAAAGTCAATATGTGTAATTCAGTTCTGGGTAATAGATTCCTGTAGTAGCTTTGGGTTACAATACCCAGGTAACAGCCCAATGGTCAGGAATGATGTGTGTTCTGGCCAATACACCCAGTGACTACTCAGTTTCATGCCCCTAATGTAGTCACTTCAGGAGCAAAAGAGAGGAATAATCTGCAAAAGTGCTCAACTTGGTTCACCTCCATTGCATGGGAATAAGAGACTCGGTGTGGTGTGGTGGATAGAAAATTGCACTGGGGAAACCCAGGGACTAGTCTCCGTTCAACTGTGAAGCTCACTGAGTTACTTTCACCCAGTTGTGGAATCTCAGCCTAACCTACCCCACAAGATTGTTATTAAAAATGGAATGGGGAACTACATAAGCCCCCTTGGGTTCCTCAGAAGAGGGGAAGAAGGCAGGATAGCAATGTAATCACGATCTTTTAAGGAAAGCAAAATATAGCAAAACATAACACAAAATGGAATGAAACTGCAGGAGTGTCCCCAAATATATGCTATTTCTTTAGCCACAGACTCTTACCTTCAAAGAACTGTTGCAGGGCCTCTTTTTCACCTACTACATCCATCGGCAAGGGAGGAAAAGGTCCAGTTGTCACACACTTTTAGAGTGCTCAGTCTTCCTGAACTATTTATGACAACTATGACAACTTTTCAGAGGGTTGTGAGCATGTCCAAAAGTCCAGTGTTTCATTCTGCCTGAAAACCCACCAACTGTCACAGAAAACTTAATCCTTTGCTAGTGAGCTCCACGTTAACTTGGGAAGTTTCTAAATGAAAAGAGTGAGCCACAATTTGAGGACAAAAGGTACAAGCAACATTATCCCTTCACCACAGCAATTACTGATTTCCTTCCTTGTTTTAAGGACCTTTACCCTCTAATTCATTTACCATGCAATATATGAGCAATTAAGGTTGCTTATCTATTTACTGTCCTTCCTCATATGTTTATGTGTAACAAGAAAAATGCTGCATATAAATAAAGCACAGCAATTTTAAAATCCTTGTTTAAAATGCAGCTATGAACCATGTTTCAAATGCAAAAACAAAACCAAAAAGCCCTCCTATAAATTTCCAGAGGCCTGGTTTGCACAAAATGACAACCCGGAATATGGATTGCATACGTGTTATCATTGACTCATGGGTTGTCATTATGTTCCAATAGATATTCCAACGATATTTTAACTGTTGTTATCTTCATTTATTGGTTTTTCTACTTTGCCGAGATGTATCCAGATTTTAAGGTTTATTTTACATGTTTGTTGCTTTGTACTTTGAAAGCCGCCCCGAGGCTTTTTGCGAAGCGGGTGGCATAAAAATGCTTTAAATGAATAAATAAATAGTGCACTATGGTTTAACTATGGGTTGTCAACCACAAACAACCCAGAAAGAGAACCCAGGGTCTTCCTATTGGGTTGTGAACATTGGGTTGTGAACATCAGAGTTCTTAGCCACACACATAATGGCAACCCACAATTCAATGCTCAGGGTTGTCATTACAGACTAATCTGCTTTAATTCCTGTGGTTGGTTGGTTTGCAAATAGAGCTCCAATATTAACTTCCAATTTCTCTTTCTGTTTACCCTTCAGAGCAGGAGCTTTAATCATGGCCTTAATGGAAAAGTGAAACTTGATAAGCAATCAAGGAACCAGGACCAGCTTACGAGGAAGCACACCTAAACAGGTGCAAGCAGGAAAGGAGGAAAGAGGAAGGTGGTAGCAGAAACCCTGCCAAGGCAGTGGCAAGGGACACCACCGTGGCAGCAACACTGGCCCACATAAGACTGGCACGGAAGGGCTGATATTTATGCCCAAGGACAAACAGCCTGAGATGCATCCAGACACTTAGCTCCTAGTGCTATCAAAAAGTCTTGCACAGCTCTTCTGTCTTTCCCTCCTTGATGAAGATGTTGCAGTAAGAAAAGATGGAGGCACCCATGGGAAAACACAGAAGAGTTACAAAGGCATGACAGAGTCTGAAACTCCCATTACATTTTATGAACAAAGTGATCGCCCAGCCCACAGCTGGAGGCCCTCTGTGAGAAAAATACATGGTGGTGATGACAGTAAGGGGGAGGTAACACCATTTCACTGCAACACAAAGCCACTTACAACGGGAAAGGGAAGCATTTCATATCAATTCCACTCCTCCAAGTATCACAGGCAGTAGGTAGAAAGCTCCCATGCCAGAGGAATCTCTCACTGGCAATGGAGCAGGGCTGTTAACTGCGCATGTTTTATTTTACAATGCAGGGATGGCAGGGGTGGGGGGAGTTCCATTTGCTTCCCAACACGAGTTAACATGCTAAGCAGAGTCCACATCAGCCGTCTACATGGCCCACTGCAGCCTCGTTACCCATGTACTTGGGAATAACAAAGCAAAGGTATCAAGTGCCTGGCAAGCCAGCAGTATTTGGCTTGGAAGGTCATGCACTGTGCAAGCCTGTGGTAGAGGAATGGAGATGGATACCCGCTGTCTCAAATTATTAGAATTAGAAAAGCTCTGAGAGATTAGAAATATGAGAGAAATTAGCAATCCCAAAGTCTTATGCAAGCTTAGATATGCAAGGCTCTACACCAGAAATTTCAGTGGCTGAAGAAAACAACTCCATAGCTCCTACCACTGCTGCATAAGTTAAACAACTTCAGGTACTGCCTATAGCTTAGAATTGTCGCATAAAAGCATTTCACCTGGGTGACTGGGTTCCTGAGTTTTAAACAAAGGAAGGTTACCAGAAGAAACATATGAAGTTAAAAGGCCAAAGAGCTGGGAAAACAAGATGTGTTCATGTGCGAAGCTCACCAGGGAACATAAACAAGATGCAGTTGATCAGTGGAGTTTGGAAGAGAAGGCCAATGGACACAGAAACTTCCCAGATAATCCCAAAGTCTGAAGCAAAGATCAGAGCAGCACCAGCAAGGGAAGTGGCAATTCTTTGGCATCATGAGATACTCACCGGATACTCACCGGGTATTGGACGGGGTAAAAATACCCAAATAAATAAATAAATATTTCCAAAACTTCCCTCCCTGACACTTTTATAAAAAAACTGCCACCTGAATAAAATACCTGGTGTAAGCTGTGATGCCAGCAGCGATTGCCACTGCCATGCCTTGTTCTAGATACAGGATGCATGCAAGCCTCTACATTCAGAGACTTTCATGCACCAAGGGTGTGGGGCATACGGCTGTGCCCTTGGTCTCTATCCTACTGTGAAATCCTGGCTGTTTTAGCATAGCTATACTCCTACTTCAGGTGGTAACACTAGACTTGTCATGTTCTAAGCAGGACCTGTTTTCCTTTCATGCATTGGCCATGCACAGCACTTCCCGTATTCCTTTGAGGTGATGGTTCCATTGCACGTTCCAAGGTATCAAATATTGTAATGGGGAAGGATAAAACTTCTAAAATGACACATTAATTACTATTGGATTTGCAATAAGTAACTAGAAGATAACAAACATCACTGGCAACAACTAGATTATTTTTGGTATCCTTAATTGGCAGTGGGTGACAATTTCCTTTCTTATGCACCACCCTCCACTGAAGTGCACATTCGCTTGCAGAAGTCAACCCTGACTGTTCTTTTGAAGGGGCGATACTGAAGTTCAAATACTTTGACCTCCTAATGAGAAGGAAGGACTCACAGGGGAAAAAAAAGCTCCAGTTGCTGGGAACAATTGAAGGCAAAAGAAGGGGATAGCAGAGGATTTGGTGGCTGGATGGAGTCACTGATGCAGCGGATGTGAGGCTGGGTGAACTCCAGGAGGCAGTGGAGGACAGGAAAGCCAGGTGTGCTGTGGACCACGGGGTCACAACTGTGTGAGTGAACAAGCCAAGATGCTCACCTCTAGTATGAACATTTATCTAGTGATTTACACTGAAGTCTCAAACATGAAAATGCCCTCCCCTGCTGGATGTCTTAGCTTTTCCGAGATAGTGTATTCCATGTTTGGACATAATTTGCTCCCACCTCAATTTGAAACTGGAGACTGGTTCTTCAACATGAGAGGACCGCAGCAGTACGATATTGCCCCTCGCCCTCAGAACAAACAAACAGTCAGAAGTACTTTAGAGCACACATTTTCAGTGCCAAAATGAGATGTAAGAGAGAAGCAGTAATAACCAGCCAAGAAATTCTGACAATTTGTTCAACAGCATATGGGATTGTAAAATAACATTCTGCAGTCAATTTACTTTAATTCTATCCACTGATGCAAGTCACTGTTGTTGGTTTTTTTACTCAGCCTGCATGATGCATATTAAAAGAATACTGACTGAATGACCCAATGTTATTCAAGGGAATTTTCAGGACGCCATCAATATAAGTTGAGTATCTCTGCAAAAGCATTTGATTTCCTTGTTTATCATACAATCCAGACTGAATGAAAGTGGTACCAGGTTACTAGAAACAGTGGCTAAATAATCCAGCCCTCTATGTTAAATTTGTTCAAATGTCACACTATAATCAGTAATTTGCTTCAAAGCTCAGACAGACACCATGGAAGGATGGTGTACAAGGCAAGCAGAAATGGCCCTCCAACATTCACCAGAGCCATTTTCTCTTTAAAAATTGAAGAGCTGTTACAGATAATCTCTACTCATTTGTGTCCATCTCACATTGTGCTATTAAAAATACAACTGGGGTTATTTTATAGATTGTCTGGGCAGGAAAAAGGATAAGCAGAAAAGTACAAGATGAGGGAGGACGTGGAAAGGAAGCCTCCAGTACTGGAGGTAGCATGTCTCTAAATACCAGTTGATGGGGAACATGGACAGGAGAGTGCTGTTGTGCTCATGTCCTGCTTGAATGCTGGACTAAAGGGATCCCTGACCTGATCCATCATGGCTAGGAAATCCTCAAGAAAAAAGGAGGCTCTCTTACCCTTACAAGCATTTGGTTCTTTGATACAGACAGCATGTGTCACCAATGATCAGCTGTTAGCTACTTAACATAATAAAACTCATGCTGTTACCACCACCACAAGCTGTTCCTCCTAAAAATCAACTAACATTTCAAAGAACTTGCTCTTTTGTGTATTGTCCTATTCTCCTGCTCCAAGCTATTGATACAGAATTGCCGGTACTAATGGGAATACCCATACAATACCCATTTTTGCTTTACGATTTCCAGAACGCACACAAAGCTTTTTAAAAGTTTCAGATATGACACAGCTCTAACTTTAATTAATGTTTATTATGCTGAAACCCTATAAACTGTCCAGAAGACAAAAATGAACACATATAGCATTTAACCTACATTTCTCAGACAGAGGTTACAATCACTAGTACACCTGAAAATCCTCTTGTCTTTACTTTAAAAGGAATAGTGATCATTCTTGCATAAGATTATTTTGTTGAATTATAAGAGCAGATTGTGCAATTTGCACAGAAGAAGATATCTTGAACCCATTTCAAAATAAATACCAAGTGACAAGTATTTAGAACTTATTTGAAGATATGTACATCTATGGAAGTTCATGCAAGCTCCAAAAGTGTAGCAATTACAGTTCTTCCTTGTAATATCCAAGTTTTGCCAGAGACATCTCTTTCCTTAGCTGCATGACTTCCCAAAACATTTGATCCACTGCAAAAAAAAAAAAAAAAAGCAGATGTCACTGAAACATTTCAGAAATCTGCATATTTATACCTTCTTTTAAAAGATATTCCTTCCCCTTTTCATAAGGTGAAAAATAATTCATTTTAATATTAACACAGAAGCCATTATCAGACAGTAATGCACATTCTAGAATACATGGGTAGCAATTTATAATGCAAACAAGTAGACCAAAAAGCACACTGTGCATCAGCCACAGAGGTATCTGATTTTCAGTAGTTTAGAGATTCAGATGTTAATAACCGCTGCAGTTTTAAAATACAACTATGACGGCATTAGAAGGAGCTTTGCTACGGTTATAAAGCACAAAGCTAATGCATTTTGCATTAACAGAAACTTTCACTGCTAGCCTCTTATTCCCCCTCCCTTGACTGCCAGTGCACTTATTGCCAGAAATCATTTCATCCTATGCTTCATTTTTCCTAATTTATTGCTACAGAAAAACATTTAGATAAAGTATCAGACTTCACAACAGTAATAATTGTTTTATATGCTATTTGCCCTATATCAAACAGCACAGGCAATATTTTAAAGAGTAAGAATTGCCCATGATTGGGTGGTGCCCTTATACTCCAAGACTTCAAGTTAAGCACCCACCACCTGTTGCTCAGGGAATCATAGCTCTTAGGGCTCTTGTTATATCTGAGCACATCTTACACTTGCCAATTTCATCAGGATACTTATTTAGACATATGGTCTGCATATATTAGCATATATTTGAAACAGAAGTGTGAAAACTTTCTATTTTAATCAATGGTGTTTTGAACAGCTATTGTAATGGCATATGTATCTATTCTTGTTTTGCTTATGTTACTGCAATTGGTGTTATTGTTTATAGTACTCCCATTCTTTTCATTTGGTTATAAATGTAAGCCGCCCTGAGGTTTCGGCAAGGGGCGGCATAGAAATGTAATAATAATAATAAATGCAATTTTTTAAAGGTCTGTGAAATTACAGGCTATTGAATTCTTCACCCAATTTCTAACAAGCATTAGAATGATCTAATAACTATGCATTTAAAACTGAATGAGTATGCTAGAATCTATCAAACACACCAGATCCATCTTCCACATCACTGTGTTTTGGTCACAACAAAATGAAGTAGGTCTCAAATTATAATAAGGTAGAATCCTACACATTCAGCACATGCCATAAATAATGTTTCTCCATTTGCAGACACAAGCTAGAACCATAACACTGAAAGAGACTAGAAAGCTATGGAATTCAGCCTCCAGCTGCAATGCACACAAAGGTGTTCAAACAACTAGCCACAGAGTATGGCTAGAATACATAAGTTACATGGATTATTTAAAACTCTAAAGCAGTATCTTGCCCAGGGCACTTTCTAGAATTTTTTAAGCCCAATAATATTCAGGCAGTCAACACCTTGTATTGAAATTTGAACTGTTGATTGTTGGTTTCATTATGAAGATCTATTTCTAACCACAGAGCTGGTCCAAGCTGTTTTGCTGCCCAGGCTGAAGAAAAAGGCAACATTCCCACTGATTCCAATGTCCTCAACTGGCAGCCGGATCTTTCTTCAACACTGACAATGGGACCGTGTTCCCTACTGCTGAAGGGTCAAGCTTGCTCCCCTATACCCTGCTGCTACCTGTCAGCATCTGCTGCCTGGGGCAATTACCTCACTTTGTCTCATGGTAGATGCCCCCATTCCTACTGGCTGCTTGTGGCACTGCCATGTTGCCAAAGCCAAGCAGATGCTTCATGATACAGCCCCAAAGGCTGAGAACATAACAAATGCCCTAAATTCTTGGCTTAAATGCAGGAGCAGTCCTTCTCCAGGAACCCTCTCTAAGAGAGGTAAAAAGATCATCAACCCGTGGTGCCCAGACTTTGGAATGTACTTCCCAGAGAGGTATGCCTGGTGCTAAGTTTATACTCTTTTCGGTGCCAGGCCAAAACCTTTTTATTTAAATGGTATTTTAAAATTAACAATTTTTAACCTTAGTCACTCTTGTTTGTTTGTGATTTATTGTTTTGTTTGGTTTCAATGTATTTATTAGAAATTGGTGTTTTAACTGTTCTTTTAAATACTGTAAGCCATCCTGAGATTTTGATATAATAGGCTGGCATACAAAAGCTATTAATTAATTAATTAAGAGGGAGATCCACTGGCACTAAGCAGGCAATATCAGAGGCCAAAGTAGTCTCCTCTTTTGACAGATCCTGAGATACTGTATCAGCAGTAGTAAGAAAGGCATGACATTTGCATGAGAAACAGATTTTACTTGCCATCTTGCTGCTTCAGAAGCCCCTGTTGAATGTACCGAATGTATGTGAAGAAGTTACATACAGATGTGATCTGCACACAAAAAGAGGGTGGGGGAAACACATCATTGGTCTAATTTAACATGCTTAATTCCACACACTACTCAATTGTATGAAGCATGAGAGCAGCACAGGAAAGTTCAATACTTACCCGGTATCTACAGAAAGGAGAAATATAGTAATAATTACTCGAGTCACCCAACTTGATTCTATGCTTGCATGCTTTACTTTGTCCACTGAGAGCACATTTCCTGCATTAACAAAATGGAACAGTTTTATTTTTTATTGTGTAATTTAATATAAATGAAGCTGAGATCTGGCTGAGTTATTTACAGTTAAATAGCCAAGAATCAACCATCTGCTTTCATACTGTTGTTACAGACACCATTTTAAGTCCCGAGCTTCTCTAGTATACAGTACCTGTCCCATTTTAGCACTGACTCCACAGCACGTTTCCTGATTCTAAGAAATCGTATTCAATGTTCTGAAGGGAGAACTTCCTCCATAGTTTACAGCCATCATATTTCTTCCACATGTAACATGCTCAGATGGGTTAATGGCCAACAAAGCTGAGGATGTCCATGACCACTCTCAACTGTGAAATACGTTTTCAGCTATAATTCCAATGCTAAAGCTCCCTTGTGCAAACAGTGAATCCCACCTGTGCAACTGATAGGATCCACCACCTGCAGAAGGCGATCAGCAGGGCATAAATTAATCAGCAGAACTGTAAGTTCCCTGTGGGATTTCTGCCCCAAATGAGCAAATTTCTCAACACATGCACATTTTAAATCACCCATGATTTCATATATGGGGTGAAAGTTCTACAATTTTGGAAATTTGTAAAAGCTGCAAGTTTGATCATCATTCATCTTGTGCAATTTATCTGCATGCATAAAATGGCAAGTTGAAGAAAGAAAAGCACAAGATGAGAATTTCAGCAAGCTCAAACATTGCTTGTTTGCCCACCATAAGTACAGCACTTAATCTACATTTGTCTCTTGTTATTTTTCTATAGGTTGAACATGGAATATTAGAAAGATGCTGGAACCAACCTGTTGGAAATACATTGCGCTTTTTAAATATGCAATTACTTAGTGTACATATAGCTTATAGCCCTTATTGCTTACCTTGCTAACTACTTAAACATCACTGTTATTTCCAGTTTTATAAAGCAAGAGTTTTAAATTAAGGATCTGCATTTAACCTAAATCAGTGCCATCTAGTAAATCCATAAATGAGCTGGGGTGAAATCCAATGAAATCTTTCTGCCAACGGAAATGCTTTCATCAGAGGAACCAGAAAGGCTAAGATTGCCCCTTGCATGACAGCCCCTTGTATGCCCTCAAAATCTACTCTGGTGGGTTGAGCATTCTCTGGAGTATTTGGGCATGAAGGCAGGGACAGAAAAGAAGTCCTGTACAAGCCTGCTAGCAACTCATGAAACCTTGGCTGCTGCCTTAGGATATCAACCGAGTTGTCGGCACAAACCAGACAAAGATGATTTCTTCAGCAGGTTACTATTCACATCTACATGCCATCCATTTTTGAAGCAGCTGAAAGCAATGCATAAGTTTATGCACTAGAATGTAATATCACCCAAACTTAATCCACGTCCCATGGATGACAAAGCAGCTGCCACTGGCACTACCCTGCTGGCAGCTGCTTGCCCCCTCCTCGGCCCCACCTTTGCCGCAATGCAATCATGCTCTTCTGGGGAAAAAACAGGGCTCTTCTGGCCCTCTTGTGCTTTGGGGCAGCACTGATGGGGGTCTGGGCACCTATGCCAGCCATTTCTTCTAGGTGTCGGGAATCAGCCCTGTATGTTGGAATCTAGTCCTGTGCTTCTTGTGCGACAGGAGGTAGAACATACTTTGGTCCTCCACATTCAACTGCAGAAGCTTTCACAAAGCGAACAGGCTGCAGACCAACTGGTTCAATGCTTAAGGTATTGTTTTCCACAGCTTCAAGGACAGCAGATGCCAACTGGAAATGGACCAGAGAGGATAACAGTAGATTATACAATGGTTAAGAGGTACTAGGCATGTAAACAGAGCAAATTGCAAGCTATATCCAGAAGCTCACACTCATGCTTTGTAGCAAAAATAAACATATTGCAAATTTGGAGAACAAGTGTGGGGCTGTACTTTAGAATATATGCTAGGAAGACTCTGCTTCAAGAATTCAGCCTTGAACTACACAGAGTCTTAATTAATTTTCATCCTACCTATCACCAAGCCACTTTTATCTCCAGATTAATAGTGACAATCTATTCATAACAAACAAGCATTGTTTTAAGCCAGCTTTCCCCAACTTGATGGATTCCTGATGTTTTGAAGATCAACTCCGATCAACCCCAACCAGCACAGCCAACCATCAGCAATACAGTCCTAAGACATCAGGTAAGGAAGGCTGTTTCAGCGATTCCTAAGAATGCACCCATTTCGCACAGAAATGTTTCCCTGCCCATACATGGAACTGAATGGATCATGACGTGTAATATCAAAGGGGTCAATGAAAACAGTTCAGCTTTTCCTTCATATAGTGCAATCAGTCTGAATAAGTGATACATGGTTTCAAAGCATTACCTCACTTTTAGAGAAGGTTAAACATGGAAAGATATCCTCCTGATAAATTTTATTCAAGAAAGGGCATGCCCGGTCCATAGTGGGATCATCCTTCCAGGATTTGAATTCATTGTACAGAGCTAAGTCAGCCTAATATAAAAAGCAAAAAAGCACACCTGAAATCAGAAGTCCAACATACAAGAAATATATTACAAGCAACACGCACACCACTCTTGGAAAGAGCCCCGATATATTCTGGGATTAAAATTTAGTGGGAAATACAGACAGCAGTAAGAAGCCCAAGTCCCTAAGGATTTGCATGTGCTTAACTCTTGCACTGAAGATAATGGGATAAACTCAGCTAAATGGTACCCTAAGGCAACGGCTGTCAGACAAGAAATTTGCACTTTTCCACAATGTAGTTGTAAACTTGGGCATCAGTTATTTGCCATCTTCTGTCATTT
Source organism: Varanus komodoensis (assembly GCF_004798865.1). Taxonomy (NCBI): domain Eukaryota; kingdom Metazoa; phylum Chordata; class Lepidosauria; order Squamata; family Varanidae; genus Varanus; species Varanus komodoensis. The sequence continues at coordinate 3,408,809 of NW_025336236.1, forward strand.
CTTTCTTCATATGATCACATCTTTCAGAGGTATTAAAGCTTTTATACTAATGATTCTCATGGAGCCTACAGAGAGAAGCAATACTGAACACAGCTGAGAATTTTCTCTTTTTTTTCTCTGAAATTCACAATGACAGGAGGCACTAAGTCTTTTAAGTCATGCATTTGATGCTACTGGGGCAAGGGGGAAAGGACAGAGTCAACTATAAAATTACCCCCATATCTATCTATCTCTCTCTCTCTCTCTCTCTCTCTCTCTCTCTCTCTCTCTCTCTCTCTCACACACACACACACACACACACACACACACACACACACACACAGAATATTAAATAAACTTGCTGCACACTTTTTTCTAAATATCATGCACACTATTTCCAATGTTCTAACTGCTGGCACTCACTCAACCAAAACATTGGTTCAAGAGGGAGGCACCAGCAGGCTCTGGGAGACGCCCAAAGTTAACAGAAGTACATGAGAGGAAAATCTGCAGGTAGGAAAGGTCCCCAAACAGTTCAACGAGAACCAAAATGCAGCCATGGAATGCTGAATGTAGGGAGTAAGAGTAATGGAAAACTAGGAGGTTGGGGGAATTGAACGGAGGACTGTGGAAGAGGGCTTGGCTAACTGATACTTTGGGGAGCTCCACAATGCAACACAGTTTCAGGACCCCCTTGCTTCCATGAATTTGGCTGATGATTACCTTTAAAACAACTTTCTCTACTTGACTGCATTGGGCATTTCCATGGGGCAAAGTAGCAATGGCCAACTGTTTTAGTCATTTGTTAAGTGTTCTTGTTGAGTCCTATGTTCAGATACTAGACTTTCCTGAAATGTCTGCTCCCTTGCACATCATCCAGGATATATATAAGCTTCAGTCAAAGAGCTTAGACCATTGACTTCATTCAAACCAGGTGTGAAATCATAGAAGTCATAGGCCATAAGAATCACACTCTTCTGCACTACAAAAACTTGGTGTGACTAAATGCATATGCACTTAGATATTATGAGAGAGAAATGTATTTGTATGTAACATAAATATGCTCCACTCAAAGCACAAATTGTTCAGTTGCACGAAGAACATAACTATAAAACAACTAGAATCCAAAGACAAGTGTTTGACCACAAACCTTTAGAGATAGTTCATAAACATTTGAGGTACAGGTTGATCTGGCCACCACTTGACTAAAAAACACAATTAACAGATTGCGTTTGGCGAACAAACACCCTTTTTACGCTATCGGCTTCCAAGCACAAGAGCATTCCAGTAGTTCTTTACGAGTGTTTTAACATGCACCTACAATACAGAGAGTTATTACGTAACCCTTGAATTACCTCTCTGCAGTCTTTCACGATGGGCTGCATCATGGTGAGTTCCTGATTATTGACACCCATTGCACTACTTGTACTCTTGTTCCTTGTATGACCTTTTTTGAAGGGAGTTTTTCCACTAGATTGAGGCTCTTTTGTTGGTGAGGTTGGAGACGTGGACAGCACCAGAGTTTTCAGAGCTGCTACTTCGGCCTGAAGGACATCGATCTAAATAAACATTTTTTAAAAAAGAAGAGGATGAGAGAGACCCCATTTTTGCATCCTGTACAGAATTTGTAAGAAGGGATATAATTTCTCCTACAGTAATTTCTGATGGGAAGATATTTCGTGCCATATTGTCCCAGAAGTACAATGGTAGGAAGGAAGTAGGGTACATGCTTCACATTTCATAGCCAATGAGACCTGGGGTGGGAAGGGCACGTGGCGGTAGGGTTTTACCACACTGGAAATGAGACAGGGAAAGAATATTGATTCAGAGTGGCAACTCTGCATTCACAACCTTGGTAACTCTTGAAAGCGTTCTGGTATGATCAATTAAAAATGGGGCATTTTTGAACAGGACAATCTTACAATGTATATGGATAACTGGCAGCATTGAACTGAGATGACATTTAAATAATGGGCTACCTCCAGAAGTTAGGGGACTTCACATTCATTTTATGGTCTACAGTAAATTCCACAGAGTGATCTGCGAGGAAAAAGCTAAGCTATCCACAGTTCTCTGGAGACTGATCTTCAAAACCAGCCCACCATCATGGCAGAAGTTCAAAATCATGGCAGTCAGAACCTTTTTGAAGGCTAAGTTGTGATATACCTCACATCACCTATAGTAGTGATGGTGAACCATTCAGAGACCAAGTGCCCAAACTGCAACTCAAAACCCACTTATTTATCGCAAAGTGCCAACACGGCAAATAAAATATGAAAATTGAGCTTTTAGTTTAGAAAAAACAATGCACAATCAGTCCAAGCAAGGATATATATATATCCTTGGCAGCGCACAGACCGACCATGCAAAAGCTCAGATGAGTCGCTGCTAATGAGAAGCAGCTTATGATGTCATTGCCTGGTGTCACTACTCCTTCCAAGCATGCGCATGGCCCCTATGTGCACTGTTATCTGATGCTCGGCTGCTGGGTGATGCTGGGGTGACTTGGGTCGCATGCCAACAGAGGGCTCTGCATGCCCGCTGTGGCATGTGTGCCATAGGTTCTCCACCACTGGCCAAACCCTACCCTGTTGCACTCCCCTAACCCTAATATAGGGCTAAAATACCATTGAAAAGAGGGCGATTTTGAAAAAGACTTCCTTGAGTAGCTTTTTCTGCACAGCTCAGCATTTCTGTCCATTCTAAACACATTCCAACTATCAAAATCATGCCAGGACGCCTCCTTTTTCTAACCCTAACCCTGCCCTGGTGCATACCCCAACCCTAACATATGGGTAAAGTACCATTGAAAAGACGGCGATTTTGAAAAAGCCTTCCTTGAGTTGCTTTTTCTGCACAGCTCATCAAATCTGCCCATTCTAAACACATTCCAACCATCAAAATCATGCCAGGACACCTCATTTTTCTAACCCTAACCCAGTGATGGTGAACCTTTTAGAGACTGAGTGCCCAAAGAGCAACCCAAAACCGACTTATTTATCGCAAAGTGCCAACACTACAATAAAACCTGAAAATTGAAGTTTTAGTTTAGAAAAAACAACACACAGCCAGTCCAAGCAAATATATCTATATCTATCTCCTTGGCAGTGCACTGACTGGCCATGTGAAAGCTCAGACGAGTCACAGCTAAGGAGTCGCGGCTTGGGACATCATCTCCTGAGGACTCCACATGCCCACTGTGGCACACGTGCCATAGGTTAGCCGCCACTGACCTATAGGATGTGTATATTAACATTCCACATCATAATAAAACTGAGGGAATCCCTCACTTCTACCAGGGAGTTCAGTAAGCAATATCCTGGCTAGGAGATACTTAAAGTCCTTTATCTGTAACTAGCTTTCAGTTCCAACACCAGGTGCACACTTTTCACAAGTGAGCTACTCTGTAGTGAAAATCTTCTAAGGATAATGAATTCTTAAGGCAAGCATCACTCTACCTGTACAGATGCTGCAATAAGAATCCAGATGAAACCATCAAGTTCATCCATCTGGAGTGTAAAACTTATCAGGGCAACAGCAATTTTCATCCAAACTGAAGAAAGCGGCTTTGTTAGCATGAACGCAGCATTAAAAAAGCATCAGTTGCAGACCAGTGAGCCAACAACACCACACTGAGAATGTTGTTGAGAATTTAGTTCCTGTACACAGGAACTAAACTGAGAATTTAGTTC
>NW_025336236.1:3412579-3427763 GCF_004798865.1 Varanus komodoensis
GTTCCTGTACACAGGAACTAAACTGAGAATTTAGTTCCTGTACACAGAATCGTAACTTCTGCAACTCTGGATCTCATTCAACAATCCCAAGCATGCCTGAAAGACCTGTTTGTTAATAACTAAGAGAGTGGAAGATTCCTGCATTTCCCAGCATCCAAATAGCCCTCCTTCCTCAGAGGGAAATTCAAGGCTCTCACGTCTGCTTCTCTAGTAAAACTGCATTAACAGGGAATGTCCTGTTTTCAGAGAGGCAGAGCAGCCAAGTTGATAACTTTCTTCTTGACACATGTTCCCATCAGCTCATCTTTGAGAAACATTGCCTTCATGTATTCTCTAGTATGTATACACCAAAAACGGAGCTTGTTGTTCTGAACTAACGGTTAAACTAAAAGACAGATCTCTAGTGATCCAGCTGACAAGTAACATTCCAACAGTAGTCTATAACCTAGTTCAAACTATCCTAACATTAGCAACACAACTCTAAATAAAAGTACTGTCAAAAATTCTATCAGCAAGATTTGGTCCAGACAGTTAATCTGGACCAAATATTTGCATAGGCTACAGAGATGAGAATCTTAAATACACAGCAAATACTTAAGGGCTGGTTCAGGAAGGTAGGACATTCAAAGTGTTTTTCTTTTGAAAGTGAAAATCTAGAAAATAATAACACTGGCATTGACAGAGGGCAGTAGCTTCCCCTTAGCCTGCTTTCATACTTAACCTCCACAAGCAGTTAGGGAATTTGAAGGAGGTTCTTTCCCAAGAGATGTTCAGAAATAAAGTCATTCACGCACACAAAATATACACATGACACCCTTCAGATCCTAGTCATCCCATTAACAGCTGTAACTCACTTTTCCTTGTGCTTCTTTCAGTTGTTTTTCTGCTGTGGCCTGCTTTACGTTAGCTTCTCTCACCATTTTGTGTGCTTCCTATAAGAAACAAGTGTTTACAGTATAAATGTTTCACACAGGCTTAACATCCAGTTGAAAGTATTTTTCCTTTTATAAAAATCAATAAGATAATGGGAGATTTGTTCAAACTTAAAGGCAGTTTTTCACTTTACTTTTGAAAACATCAGAAGAGAAACTCAAGCCTTAATATTGGCAAAGCTTTGAAGCTATAGTGTGTGAGCCCAAGGTCAAATACAGACCATTAAAAGAATTAATTCCCCCACTCTTCTTTTCCCTTTGTGTGCCATGTCTTTTTATATTGCAGGCCTGTGCATAAGGACTCTCTGGGTTAAGTGATTATGTAAGCCACTTTGGGCTCCCATTTGGCTGAGAAGTGGCATAAAAATATACCAGATAAATCAGAAATAAATCAACTACAAGCCAAGTATTCTGTTTTGACTGCATGAAATAACCACCTTATTCCGAAAGCATGTCACACCAACCTCAAACAAACTTGCAGTAAGTTCTTCCAGTTCCTGTCCAAGTTGGTCACGCACTTTAGAGAGCCTCTCGCATTCTTCATCTTTTAGTTTCAGCTCCTATGGAAAAGGTATTTGTCAAAACTATTTTTCAGTTTTCAAACCTGACAGAACAGGATAATAAGGACCAAACTATACCCAGCACTGCTGCCATGTGGATGTTATTCACACATCTTCCTAGTTCACATACAAAGCAGGGGGAGAGGGGGAGAAAGACAGTTTATTTCTTTAAAAAAAATAGATGAAATGGAACAAGTGAGTGGCCTTCTTTCCCCTGCCTTAAATCTCTGCACACTGTCTCTCAGAGCCCCTCTCTTCCAGTTCATCTCAGGTACTACAGGTAAGAGGGGCTAGGGAGAAAATGGTTTGAGGCAATGGAGCACAAACGGTGGGTACCTCAAGGTGGGTGCTCATTTGGTACCTCAAGGTGTGGGATGGGTGCACTGCCACAAAGAAACTCTTTGCAAATCTGCTGCATACTGACAGACTGCAAAACAGGAAGCTGCCTCAAACTGAGATAGGCGATTGGACTTTCTAACACAGGCATCTCCAACTTTTTTGGGCCAACGAGCACATTTGGAGTTTGAGAAACAGCTGTGGACATCATCACAAAGTGCCTTATCGCTGGATTATTGCTTTGGTGTCTACCTGTCACATTTACAGATATTGTGCTGCATCTTATTTTGTGGCTTCCATTTTGTGCCTACTGGACACTATGTCACTTTAATAAGTCACTTTAATAAAGGTCTATACAGCTAATGCTTCTTCTAAATATATAAATTTGACAACCTATTTTTAGTTGCTTCTTTTTGCAGGGATATTACTACACAGATAATTTTTGAACTGGAACAGACTTTAAATTTCCTGATGTATACACTCTTTTAAATCATTTATCCGATTCACAGAAATTAACAAATAGTCTTCATAAAAGACTGGTATTACAACATTGGAAGCAAAAATGTTCACCTCTTATAGTACAATGGACTGATGCCCTTTCAGTACTTTCAATATTTGAACAAGTGGCATATAGACATCACTCCTTTATAGATACTTCTTTGGGTATTTGGCCCACTTTTGTTGAGATCTAGGTACAACTGCTAGAAGGCATCATATATTTCATACAATACTCAGTGCGTGTGTGTGTGTACACGTGTGTGCATGCATGCATATATAATGAAAAGATAAAAATAAACATTTTAAACAAACATTTTAAAATCAATAGCTTTTAATGTTCAGTCGCTCGTTTTGTTTTGTGATTTACTGTTTATTGTTTTATACATTATTACTGTTTTAATTTATTTATTTGAAGCTGTTATTGTTTTAAACTGTTCTTTTAAAGCACTGTAAGCCGTCCTGAGATATTTATATAATAGGAAGAGATATAAAAGCTTTTAATTAATAAATAAATTTTAAAAATTTTACATGGCTTTGGGTGACCATGGCAACATGCTGGAAACCTCATTTTGAGCATTTTGGAGGTGCTGGGAGGTGAAGTGGGGCCCGGGGCCCTGAGACAGAAACCTTGGTCCAACGTCTTGCCACCAATATTGCCTGGATGCAGACCTCCAGAGTTTCAGATGAGTCTTTTGCTGGCTCTACTTGGAGGTGCCAGCGACTGAACCTGGGGCCTTCGAAATTCAATGCACGCACTCTTCCACTGAGCTATAGCCCTTCCCCTAGCACAGAGGGCACAGCAGGAAGGTGAGGCATTTGCCAGGCAGTTAATTAGAAAAATTGCACAAAGAGGGCAGGCAGAATAGAAGAGAGAGCACCTGACTGCCTGGGCCACTGTCACACTTTGCTGGGTCTTCAGCAAGCTCATTGACCCATATAATCTAGTGAGAAAATACGTTGACTAAAAGAAAATCAGTGGAAGATATGTCAGCACTGCCTTAATATTTTCATTTGCCAGTGTTAGACTTAAACACAGCCATGACAATTTACAGCACTAGAGGGCAGCCAATATTTAGAAGAACCAGACAAAGATTCCAGTCTCACAAAAGAGAAAGCTGCAATACCTCTCTAGAGCAAAAAAGGATACTTCTAGAGTGATAAAATGTATATTGCAACAAGCAATTGTTCAGGGTTTCTGTATCACCTTCCAAAGATCTTTATGTAAGCAGAACTGGAAAGTAGCAAAGTATTTAGTTGTGAAAACAAGCAGAGTCCATTTACTCTGATATAGCCCACTAAGAGCTTCAAGAATAATTTTTAAAAGCATGAGAATAATTTTGATTTAACAGTGATGCTATCCTCACAAAAAAGAAAAAACAATAAAAAAAGGAAAACAATATTCTTCCTCATCTAGAAACGGGCAGTTTAGTCTTGGCTTCAGCAGACAAACATAATTACCATCAAGAGACTTCTTGTTTGGGTGGCAAAGAACTTAAGAGTACCACTTTAGAAAACTGCTTTTTTGAAAGTAATGATGCCTCTGCAAATGCCTGTTTGCAATTTGACAGCTGAAGTGGCATGTTGGAGGGTCAGTTACATTCTACCAAGGAATGCAAAATTTTTGAAACATTTTAATTGAGGTGAATTAGCAAACATTTGTAGCATATATTGCTTCTGCTCTTACAGGGCAGAGATGCAGAGCAATGATGTCCCACCTTTGAAGATCATATTCACACCCTATTATCTCTCCTTGCAATTTTTGAAATTTGACCAAATAGCTTCAAACTGGTTTTCCCAGTCACAGAGGTCTGGTCACTTTCATTCAAGCATTTGACTACCAAAACATACTTTCTGGGGCTGTCCCTGGACGCAGCTCAGAAACTGTCAATTCAAAAGGGTGCTGCTTGACTTGTGGCATGCTTGAATGAATGGGAGCCTATCTCACTTATCTTTCAACACAATCAGTTACTAGATTTTTTTCTGACCCATGAAAGGTGTCGTTTTTGGCTTATAAAGCCGCAACTGCTTTGCATCAAAATATCTCAAGGAATTTTCTGGTTCTCATGGTGCAACATCCCCCTGTGGATTATTTTACCCATGAGGGCCATTATATTGTGCTGGGTGACCACAGGCACCATGCCGTCGTATTTGGAAGGTCAGACAAGCCTGGGCAGCATGCAAAAATGGCATCCAATCAATGCAGAGTTCCCACAGGTAAATTAAGCCATTGTGGGCTGCTGTGACATGTGAATAGGCCTGACATCTTCCATATGATACCCGACTCCACCAATGTTGTTAAGTAAAGAAATAAATAATGTCCAGAAGTTTGCTGAGAATGGAGAAATGTTTTGCTGTTTTATTATAAGAACAGGGATGAGGCGGGAGAGGAATAGATGGAAGGAATGATTCTCAGGATGCTGAACTCTGATGCCCAGTGCCAAATTCTGCTCTTGTGAAGAACTGCAAAATACAAAACATGCATTAATCTTACCCTCTGAGCTTTGGCAAGCTCCTCCTTCAATCTTTCATAGCCCTTCTCACGTACTTCCAATACAGATGGGCTCCGCAGGTGAGACAGACTGTCTGTGCTCTGCCCCAAAACATCATCACAGCCTTCACCAGAGTCTGTTACTGTTGCACCCTGCAAAAATTCCCTCTCTGCATTACTGCTTTCCCTTCTGGAATTATTGTGTTTCTGGGGTCCTGAGGTAGAACAAGGAACTGTTTCCGTAACATTAATGCTGAAAGAAAAGAACATATACCTAATCAGTCTGTATTTCCAATAGTTATGGACTATTATATATACAGCAGAATATAAAATATAGATATTTATAGACAAAGTGGGAATAGAGGACTTAATATACATATAATGAAGTGGTTAATCTCAAAGCTGATTTAATAGTCTGTATAAGTTTCTCACCACCAACCTGATACCTGATGTTTCTGCACAATTTAAGTGCCTTGGAGATGAATAGACAGGTTGCGTTGGAAGATCAGAAACATTCAGGGCACTTGGCTGAATAGATGTAGAGCACACAGCTGAAGGATGAAGCCGATAAATGACCGTAGGTGAGGTAGTTTGTTCAGAAGTGTTAGATTCATACACTCCTAGAAGATCTGGAGTTGTTGGTGAAGCTAGATTCACTTCATGAAAACCTTCCAAAGTGTCATTGGCCATAATAAAAGATTCATCATACAAAGACCTAAAACGAGAAAAATAACACTTTAATTATGGGTGTAAGTCAGCCATCCTTGAATTTCATACAAGCAAGTGGCAAGTCTAACCATACTGAAAGGTCAGGAATAAGTAATAAATGTGCTTTTATACTGATCAGAATTAAGTCACTAAACAAAAATTCCAACATACACAGACTTGCAGCTTTAAGTGTCTCTCATTTACATAAGAGGTGGCTATTCTTGCTAACTCCCCCTGCATGCTCCATGTTCTATCCCATTTCCAAAGACCACACCAACCTCCAAAAAAAGGTTTTGCTGGGGTGAGGGAAGGAACACTAAGGGAAGGCGGAGCAAGGGGCAGAATTCTGTTTCCAGAAGGAAAGTCAGCATCCTAGGCATGCTCACTTGACTCGAGAGCGGAAATTCTCTATTCACTTAGTTCTTCCCCCATGCAGGCTCAATTCACATGTTTAATTTGAAAGCGGATAGAGTTAGAGGATGTTAAAAGTATATTTTATCTTGTTAGTTTATTGAATGTATGTTCAGTATAAGATTTCACTGAATATACATTCCAATAACATATTTAATATGAATGTTCACTCAATGCATCATTTACAAAAGCATTTAAGAAAGTGAGATGCAAGTCTATACCAGCAAAGATGGAGATGTGACATTATATTATTAATCAAAATAGTACTGTTAATAACATTAATAATGCCATCAATACATTATGCACATGACGGTACTATTCTCAGAGTAAAATATCAAGCACCACATCACCATTAGTTTTCCTCCCTTACTTGCAATCCTCCATGTCATTTTCTCTTTTTACCAGCTGTAGGAGCCTCCTATCCAGACTGACATCACACTGTGGAGGGAGAATGGGGTTAGCACTTCCCTCGTGACATTTTCATACTATAATGCACTTTTCATATTGCTAATAGCAGAAAAGATTTTCAGTAGGAAAATGGTGCAGAGGTTAGTATTAACAGCTTCCCCAGCACTGAGTTTCAGTCCAGATAGCGGTTTCCCACAACAGCTAATGGTAAATTCAGGGAAATTGCCCATCCAATTCTTTCTGCACACAGAAAGAATGCAGAATTTCAGGAGATCATCTGTGCACAGCTCCAATATTTATAGCACTTTGATGACAATTTTCCCATAGTTCTTTACCACACAGAAAAGCCGCTTAGAGAGCAATCCTATGGCCCCTACACAACACTGGAGGAGGGCGGGTATAGGATAATTCAGATTCTAGGATCTGAGGGCAAACTGATTTCTAACCTCCAAGGTGGGTTTCTGCACTTGGACCACCCACCCTCACAGTCGATGTGGAAAGAACTATCCCAGCTGCTCTCCAAGGTTAGGAAATCAAGCTCAGAAAGGGGTAAAGGAGGGGAGGAGCCTGGGGCCACCACTATCCAGGGCAACACATGTCTCTAACCTATCACCTCCCTCCCCAAGCACCTCATCTAAATGGCTGAGAACGATGCAAAGCAGAAGGTGCAGGGAAGCAGAGGTTGCTCCACCACTCCTCTTGCTCAGAGGCCTCCAGGTTTGCATTAAGAGCACAACCAATAGGACTGAACCTATAGTGTTTGATAGAGGGCCACTGGTTCTGTTTTAAGAGATAAGGATAAAATTAATACACTTGTTTCAAACTGAATTTTAACCAGATTTTTGCTTTTTTATTTTAAAAGAGTGGGAAGAAATATTATTTTTGATGATCCAACTGAAATAATCCAACTTAAGTGTTAGAAATCATTGGTATTTACTCATCCTAGTAGGGAAACCCTGAAGTAGGCAATTTCCTTCTTGAGGTTAAAGAGGCCTGTAAGAGGACTGGAATGTGTTGCAATCAAAGGAAGGGAAATTTATAGCAGCTCAAGTCTTGTGCAAGTCTCCTCCTATGTTGGGAGATATCTGGTGACTGGGGTTGCTTTGGCTCCTGTGGACTGAAAGTCTTCCTTGATTTGTCAACCTCATGCTTTGATCTACCAAAGTTTCAATAAGGATTTCCCATAAGGATTTGCCAAACTGGGTTGCCAAAGTTTCCCTAAGGATTGAGAGGTCAGGTCCTCTTTCTGAGAGCAGTCCTTTGCCTGCCCTGAGAGGGGGGAATCCAAAGTCTTGTGACCCCTATTACTGCAGCCAATATATCTGAAACCAGTGCTGTTTCCAACTTTTGAGTACCCTTGAGCAAGACACCTTCCATGGGCACACTTCCCTTGATGAATCTACTTTCTCACCACCACGGATACCACCTGCAATTTGCCTCACTCCTTTTTCTTCTTCATTGATGCCATCTGCTCACTTGCCAGGCAAAGAGCCAGGGACCAAGCAGGCACTCACACCTGCTCCTCGTCCTTCTCATCACCATCACTGTCTGGGCCAAAGCAAGGGGCAGGTGAACACACAGGCTGTAATGATTAAGAAAGAGCAGCAAGTCCTAAGTGATCTTGTTTATGGGACCTTGCTGGAGCAGGAGCTCTCAGCAGGTCCCAAATACGCCTATCCTTGCTGCGAGCTCTGAGTCACTTAATATTTTTCCAAGAAAATATTGTAGTTTAATTTTATTCCAAATGCTATTTTTGCTTGTGACATACTATGTGCAGAGCAATACATAGTAAATTAAGGCTGTAACAACTGTGCTTAAGCTTTGGCTGTCAAAGAAAATAAGCCTAAAATGGCAAGCACCTGAAACACTGCAATTTTCTGTGGAATGCTGCATCTTGCAAATTTCAAAAAAATGTTCTGCCAAGAACCCCACCTCCCATGAGACACAATAAGGAACTTGTGCAGTAAAAAGGGACCTCCTGGTAGCCTTGCTGATTTTCTATAGGCACACACACAGAGTATTCAGAATAAGACCCACTCTGATTTCAATGTTTTCTTTGTAAGGTGAAGAAATTCTAAAAATGCATGCAGTTTGCACAAACTTGTGCCATTGATTTTAAGGCCACTTGTACTAAACTGCAAACATACCACTTTTCTACTACAATGAAGCCTTCTTAAAGACACAGGGTGAAAGAGTGAACATGTGTCGGCACTTTCAGCGGTTGTGTTCAGCAGCACAGCATTAAATTGCTTTTTATAAATACAAATTTTCAGGATACTTTTCTCACTAAAAGTGAGAATTAGGGCAGGAGTTTACTGCATCCCTTGCCACAGCCATGTTTGTACTTCACGATTTCCTGCAAATTCCACTGGAAAGGCCCAAATATCATGATAGGGGGGCTGTCTGTACCACACAACAACCCACTGTAGTTACATAACACAAAACTAAGCTGTGGGGCATGCAACATCCTGCAGCTGCCATTTTGAATATGCAACAGCCCTCACTCAGTGCTTCTTGTGTGATAAAAACATGGCAAGCATGATTTATGAGTTGGTTGTCTAATGCATGCTTGCTCCCATCATTCTCACAATTCCCGTGGGCTCGCATATGCAATCTACAAGACGCAACCACTACGATCAGCCATAGGGTAAATAATCCACAACAAACTGTAGCATGTCATCCAAACCCAGTCAATAAGTTCCAAAACATACTTCAGTGATATGGTTTCACCCTTATTGTTATACCTTTCCCTTAATACATGGTTTAACTAATCACAGAACAATCCTATGAAGGATTACTCAGAGGGAAGTTGCACTGGATTAAAAATGCCTACAACCTGTGCTTAGGACTGCAGCAATTACTTCTTATATTTCAAGAAAGTTTACACATGAGAGCAGTAACATGCTTGCCCCTTCTTACATTACCATTTGCCCTTTCCTCCTCCTCACTGTCAGAATTTAGGCTAAGCTCTTCTTACTCCAGATATCCTGTGCGATTCCATGCATACCAGTAGTGTTGTACAAATTATAATACAGGTTTGCACATTTTCAGCCAATTTGTCTAGAACTTTACCAAATTCCATAAGCAAAAACTGAGCAATTGGCATAAATTAGCAAAGTAACACATATGTCTAATTTAGTCCAATGTTTCTAAAGCATAGAGCAAATGCAAAACGTGGAGATAAACCTGCCCTTAGAAGAATGTATACAAAGCATTTTGAATATTTGAAAGTTATGCTGGCTTTCAAAAGTCAACAAGATGCTCTCAGAGAAGGGAGTCGGCCTTTCCAACTTTTCACTGAGTTAAAATTAACTGTCTTTGCTACTGAACCCCAGCAGGGCTGAAAATATAAACTAAATCTCCACCCATTTTGTGATAAATCTCTGTGCATGGTGACCATGGAGACAGAAGTGGAGTACTACACATCTAACCCTTTGTTTTATCCTAGTGTAAGCAAAAGCCTTCCAGGGCCCAAGAGAGCTTGCTGCCACCTGATGCAATTCCTCCTCTCTGCCACCAACCACAGCATCTTGAAGTTTTAGACGTTTTCACCAACAAAGGCAGCTGCAGTCAGACAAAGTATCTGGAATTAGTGTAATTGACAATGAAGAGGATGCAGACAAATTACAGTACTGCTTTGATGCTTCTACAGAAAGCATTGCAAGCAAACATCGATCCATGATTTTCAGCAATGTGTTACCTTGTAATTCAGCAGCCAGCAGAAAATATGGAGAGGAACTGAAAGACTACTCTAGAATCTGCTGCAATGGGATGATCTAACTAGAACAAAAATAATGCCATTACAACCATCTTCAGATGCTCATTTTATCTCCAAAAGCATTGTATGCTATCACTGAGCTGGTCCAGATGTCACAGCAAACTGTGATTTATCTTAGTGAGCCTAGTTTCACTAAGCCTCAAACTACTGTGGTCTCCACCCCACCCGACCAGGACTGCAGATGCTTCTGTTTATTCAAGCCTGACAAATTGTGGTTAATCTTAACTATAGTTCGTTTCGAAACAAGTCACTGCAAATCACATGCAACAAGGCTGGCTTGTTTCAAGAAACCACAGTAAAGATTAGCCATAGCTTAGGATTTGGACAGGACACTGAACCGTGGTTAATCAAAATTAGAAGCAAAAGCTTCCAATCTCCATCTCACATCTGTGACATCCAAAGTGGCCCATTTAAATGAAGTTCAACTCACTCACCGATCCCAATGTTTGGTATGGCTCTAATATTAAAATCTGTTAGAACTCTGCAATGTACTTTTCTTTAAATATTCCATTTTTTCCATAAGTACAAGAGGATGAAATCATTTAGTACAAGTGAGACCTGCAACAAAATGTTGGAGGAATACAAGCCTTGAGTATCGTTTTTAACAAAGATGCAAAGAAAGAGCTTTTTTTGTATTCAAATAAGTATTGCATTTAAGAATACATCTCTTCCTTCTATGGTGAACATGGCAGGTGTGGAAAGATTGCAGCCTACAAAGCAACACTAAAAAAACAAGATTTGCTACTCAGCAATACATTCTTAGTTTGATCTTTGTGCAAGCTCCACATTTATTTCATATGTCAAAAGAACATCAGGGTCTCTTGTGAAACAGCTGTGACCTGTGCCAGTGCTATTAATGCGAGAAAAAAACTCAGAAGAGAAACTAAATGTTCTGCACTGTCAAAGAAAAGCCAGTATAAGTCATGTGTGAAGACAAAGGCTAATATTTAAATCACTGTTAAAAATTCACAGAAACTTGTAAAAAGCAAACTACCATTTTAAGTGTATGATTTTCTGGCCTAAAAACCAAGTAAAAGCAGTAACATTTCAGCACCTCTCAAGGTTTGTTTTACATAATCTATTACCATGCAACAACCTTTGAAAAAAGCTTGGCTCAGATTCAACAAAGGCTTATGTGAATTAAGGGAAAGAGGCTCTGAATACAAAGGGTTCTGGGCATCTATTTATTATAACTATTCGGTAGTGTTATGGGCATTATCTTGGTAAGTGCCAGGCATTCAAAAGAACACAGTGACCCAAAAATGACAACACAGCATGTAATTTTCAGAAAGCACACAACATATGGCCCTCTTTAAGGCTATACCAGCTTAAGAAAACAGAGGTAAGGAATGGTGAGAAATATCTGCCTAAATGTTTTCCCCCTTGCATAACAAACTCCTTGCCTGGAGGAAAAAACCAATCATACCAATAAGACTAGGCTAAGGCTCTTCTTCTCAGAGCTTTCTATGGGGGGAACATTTCTATCATGAGGGCTAATTCCAAAATAACCCCCCCCCCCACTCAGCTGCATTCTAAAGTTACCAGCTTTTAATGTGCAAGTTCTTAATGTTGTAAGCTGTCTTGAGTCCCAGCACTGAGAATAAGAGGAATCAAAATATATAAATAAAATCAGGCAACCTAGATAGGTATTCTTTAAATATATATATACACACACAAGTTTAAAAAGCGCCAAAAGAGAAGCAATCATGATCATGTTTTCAAATTCTAGTTTACAATTACACTTGACTGTTCAATGTCAACAATGGCCAGTACAGAAATCTAAAGAATTTTTCCAGTTTCTGTCCCTTCCACATCCATTTCTATATTCATGGAAGAAGATTAGCATGAGATGTATGTCTCTTCACTTCTATTATATAACCTGGCTATTCATTCTGACCTAATGGCATCCTTTGGCAGCCGTCAGGACCGCAGCAGAACCCTTCTGAAGCCTGCCCTGGTTTTTAAAAAAATCAGACAGCAACAATTTCTGGCTTCGCATTTGGAGCAGCTGGTCTTGCTGCCATTTTGATTTCCTATAATGCCCCTGATGTAGCATCATTACAGGGTATTATGGGAAATATGCCAGGCCCCAACTATGCAGTGCTACTTGGACCAGAGCTATTGTTCTTTCAGGTTTACTGAAGAGGACAAAGAGAGGTACTTTCCCCCTCATACTTAGAGCCAGCCTTCCAATCTTACCCAGACACTTGGCTGGCCATCAACAGGGTCACATAGCTTGTTTACCCATCAGTCACCAGTTTAGGGCTAAATCAAATGCTGCTGGTTCATGCACAGGAAAGATTATTTCCCTGCTAAAATCCCTGCAAGCATGAAGCATAGACTGGTAAAAGACATGTGTGGCTCCCAACAATTTGTTGTAATTTAGTGCAGGGTGGAAGAAGTGGATGAAGCCCATCCTCCTGCTCTCCAGATCTTGACTGTGAGGATGCTTTGGAGGGTGAGGGAAGGCAGCTGGAAAAGGCTCAGAATAACTATTATCTTGGCCAAGCCAATCTCCTTCCCTCCCAACCCACCCAAATGTCCCCATTCCCCCTTTCCTAGGTCCATTTCCAACCTCAGACAACTGGAATGGTTCTCCCCATGCTGGCTGCAAGAGGTTGGGGAGGAGGATGGATTTATGGACTCCTCCTTTCAAGGCTGAGCTTTCTGCATCCTTGGGAGGATTCTACAAGCATTCCTATGGTCACTGGGATAATCTCCCAGGGTGATAGGATTGCTTTTTCTATGATGATAAAAAGGTAAAGGTAAAGGTTTCCCCTTGACGTTAAATCCAGTCAGTGCTCATCTCCATTTCCTAGCCAAGGGAGCCAGCGTTTGTCCGCAGAATCTCGGTGGTCATGTGGCCAGCATGACTAAACACTGAAGTGCACAGAATGTTACCTTCCCACCACAGTGGTACCTTTTTACCTACTTGCATTTGCATGCTTTCGAACTGCAAGGTTGACAGGAGATGGGACGGAGCAACGGGAACTCACCCCATTGCGCAGATTTGAACCAGCGACCTTTCAATCAACCAGCACAGCAGCTTAAACCACTGTGCCACCTGCATCCCTCCATGATGATAAGATTGCTCTTTTACAGCAATTATAACAAATATCCCTCTATTTGTACATTTTTGCTATACTGAAAAGATTGAATTGCATGCAAATACCATGTTTTAAAGTTACATCTGACAGGAATAGACTACAAAACATAATCACAAATAACATGTAAGACCTCCCCCATTATCTAATGGGCATGACACTTGAGGGGATTAACATGGATTTATTAGTTACATTTATTTCCAGCATTTTTAATATAGAAATAATTATACTATAAAATGTCTTAAGTGTGTGATAGTTCAGTGTATGCTGCCTCTGAATTTAGTAGGTGAAACTAGGAATAATTTTTTAAAGAAGCCTTTTTAAAGAATGGTAAGAGAGTTCTTGAGGTGGTTTTTCATGCAAGATTGTACTGATTAGATGAAAGGGCCAGTGATAAAGAAAACCTGATGCATCTGACAAGAATCTAGAATCATATCAGAATAAAGGAGGGCTTTGTGGTGGGTTGTGGTGAGGTTTCCCAGAAAAAGGCTAAGGACAGGCACAGCCATTATTTCCCTATAGCACTTCCTTTAAAAAGTCTTACAGAACTCATGTTCTGCTTTGCTCTATTGGGATAAGTAAGTTGGTCTTACAGGCTGTTCATGCACAATCATCATGCCAAGGGCTATTCTAATTGTGACATTTGTTAGAGTTGTGTGCAAGCAGTCTCTCAAAATTCTCTATCCAGTTTGTGGGCCAAAAATAAAGGGAGGGAGAGATGGTATCACTAATTATTTCCAGGAAGAGGAGAAATTCTCTAACTATTTTTCACAGGCTTCTGGGTTCAGGGACTCCCAATAAACAAGAGTGCTAGCAACAGTATCACACCCTAAACTGTGGAGCAGGAGCAGGCAATTTCTGAAACATGTGCCTGTTTTAACTGTTAGTCTGGTATAGAATTCTCTTTCTTAAGTCAAAAGCACAATGCCTCTTTACCAGCCTAATAAAGCCTTACCCCTCTTGAAATGCAGTGGAAGTATTGTTCTTAATACATAAACGAATGTTATTTTCACAGCAATGCTTACATGATTTCATTATCTACTAGAAGAGAAATGCTACTTTGTCAAAAGAAAACCTACGCTTTGGGGGTTGGCTCTTTTATTTCATCAAAGTAAAATACTTGCATCTTCCAACTATCCAGGACCCCGTGGAATCCACACCTTTCCTTCTCCCAAGACTCTTTCAGAGCTCTAGAGCAGTCTGCGTAGCAGTCTCTACTTCTGATTTGTCCCCTCTCCCTAAAAGCCTGCCGGCCTAGTCCACTCACTGCTCCTTTTCCTCCCAGTCAGCAAGCAAGCAGTCAATTATGAAATCATCATACCCAATGTCACTGCTCACCACGGTTCCAATTGGGTGAACCCTTCCTTAGCAAAAGATCCTTGCCTAACTGGTGAACCTTGGTGGCTCCTTTCAAACACCCATTTTAATTTGCCCAACACAAAAAGGCAAACATTTGTTATATACCACAATGATTAAACTACCTCAGACTTCTGAGCCTTAATTAGGCCCAAAGTCCAGGTGACAGCCAGTTTCTTCCCTGCTATTACTGTTGCTCCTAAACTTCTTCTAATGACCACGGGACACAGTGTTAACAGCTACTGCAGATAAACAAATGTTGTTGCGGCCTATATCGAAGAAATATGGCAACTAGGACCACAAGCCAGTGGATGCTAGTGATTTAGAGAGACTACACATGATCAACCAACCTAGGTAGCCATCTTAAGATAAAACTGTCTATCTCTTTCATTGGGCAAGATAAACTTGTTTTCATCTGTGCCCAGTACAACACAACTGTTCTACTGGAAGGGTTCAGAAGAAAGAAGTCTGCCTGATGAGGGCATGGTTATCTTTTCAGTGTCAAGTTAAGGACTGCCTTTATTCCCAGGCATCAGATAGCATATGATGGGCTATTAATGTGAGTAGGAATCCTAAAAATTTGGTATGTTTTGATATAGTGATGC
>NW_025336236.1:3427863-3617174 GCF_004798865.1 Varanus komodoensis
CAGAAGGAACATAGGAGAAAAGGTAGGGAGTAAATGGAAAGGTAGAAAAGATCATACTAAATAATTAACTCACAGGATCAAGATAGCAGGAAATACAAGCTACAAATGATGTAAATACTACTGACTCCGAGAGGACAGGGATGACGACGACTGCCACATGGTGCAAGTATTGTTCTGAATATTTAAAGACATCAGGAATTACTTATACAAGCTGACTTCCAGGACAGCAAATGACAGAGGGATAGCTATGTTGTGCTGCTGCAGCAAAAGCAAGGAGCTTTGTGGCAGTTTAAAGACTAGGAAAATTAGAATAGCATAAGGCTTTGTGGGCTGCAGGCCACCTCACCAGACCAGTGATGGAGAGACTGAAGGTGAATGATTTGATTGTCTGTAGACACCTGAGCCAGAGATGGCAGGGTGGAGGGTAAGAGCTTTGGGAATCTGAGAACTATTTAAGAAGAGATGAATGCAAAGCAGCTTAGAGCCTGTCAAGGGCTTCAAAAATAGGAAAGAGCAATTCATTGGATGCCCAGGAGGTGATGAATACCGATTGCCTGTGGCATACCAGGTGGTGCAAGCGAGCCAGATACACAAACACAGCATCTCTGACAGCCTTGTCAAACAATAACCATCCCCTGTATGTGCCGGACTACAACTTCCCCACCCTCAACCAGAGATTGTGGGAGCTGTAGTCTGGAGGGCACCAAGGTGTGGGGAAGGCCCAAGTTAAGCCATGCACCAAACAGTGCATTTATCATACTGACATGCTCCTCTTCCACCTTAAGCTCCACACACTTCATGAAGATGCCAACAAGGCACGGATGCACTGGAATTCGGGAGTCACTCCCAACGGCAGGTGGGCAAGGTGACTCTAGCGAATAACCCGGAGGGAAGTGATCTGCAGAGTGCACTCATCCCAAATGCGGATCTTAAAAACCTGAAAGAGAGGTGGGCGGGGGGGGGAGAGGGGGGACAGCTGAGGGCGGAGGGAAGTAACTAGTTCCTACTGGCCATACAGAACATATTACTCCTGCGTGCCTGCCTGGGAAAAAGGAGGTGACGGCAGAGCAACTGGGCTGGGCGGGGAAAGCCTAAAGACACCTGCCTGGGAACTGCAGGTTTCGAGGCTCTCCCGTCGACCGGGAGCAAGAGAAGGGAGGGAAGGAAACCCCTGCTCTGTGGCGAAGGGGTACCACAAGTGCTGGGCGCCCAGAGAAAAAGCACACCTCCTGAGGGAAGGCCGGGGTGTGCATGGGGAGGGAGCGGGGGAGGCTTACCTGCCGAGCCCAGCGAGATGGATCCTAGTCGGACACGGAGACGGCGACGACAACAACCACTCACGCCTTCTCTCCACCTCCTTTGGCCGCTAGTTCCCGATCACAAGAGCAAGCAGCAGGGGCGGGCGTGGTTGCGCATGCGTCCGAGGAGCCGCGGCGGCCCCTGGCCGGGCGGAAGTGGATTCACTCTAACTCACAGGTAGAACAAGACGCCTCAGGGTAGGACCGGGCCTGACAGCCCCGCGGCTCCCCCTAGAGGCTGCATCCCGCAACTGCACCGCTTAGTTGGCTCTGGTTCAGGGACATAACGTCCTTGAGAGTGCTGAGGCTTGGACGCGCAGCGCCATCACTCCTCTGGATCGGTGTTGGAATGACAGAGGAGAGAAGGGTAATGAAATAGGCGGAGTCCGCTCCTTAACACCACCTGATTTTATCCAAATTCTCCCAGCACCATCACCTCCATTAGGTGACTTTCTAAAACAGCCCTGAAGGGGCCATTATGAAAAGGTAAGGGGACAGCCCGGACCGCCAGAATCCTCTGTAATGCAAGCTCTGATCAGCATTACGGAGTGATTTCTCTGTATTTATGTGCCTTTGCATTAATATCCTACCTTTCTTCCTCTTGTAAATTCTTCCTGCGCTCCATTTTATCCTCAAAACCCTGTGGGGAAGAACATGTTGAATCAGACGAATGAGTCAGTTAGTCCAGCTTTCTGTTCACACGGTGCCCAACCAGCTTCCCACAGGATCACCCAAGCTGGATTTTGCCCATGTTCCCCAGCAACAGGGGTACATAGGCGCACTGCCTGTGACCTTGGAGACTCAATGACAGATCCACAGTCACCCGTTGTGCTTCACAACCAAGCTGAGACTAGGACTCAGGTCTTGCCTCTCTCTGTCCAATGCTCTAGCCACTGCACCACACTGCTTCTTGAGTGAGAATTTTGCTTGGCTAGCCATCTCTAGCTATTGGCCTAGTTGCTACAGCTGATGGGAGTTGATGTAACCAAGGGTACTCCCATTAATTTCAGTGAGTCTGCTCCAAATAGGACTAATATTGGAAACAACACTTGGACTCCAACAACATCAGGAAGTACTCATGTTCTAGGGCAAGAGTAAGCAACCTGTGGCCTTCCTGATTGATTGGCCTGCAACTCCCATGATCCCTCACCAATGGCTATGCTGGCTTGGGTTGATTGGAGTTGTAGGCCAAAACATCTGGAATGCCTCAAGTTGCGCACCCCTGCTCTAGATCCCTAGTTTAGAGTCTTGGCATATGTCCCCTGCTATTGACCCTCAGGCTTAGTTTCATCCAATGCCAAGATTTTTCCCCCAGTGCCACAGGCCTGCAGCACCTAAAAAATGAATGTGTGGAGGATGGAGGTTAAGAATGCTAGAAAACTTGAAGGTTGACATATGCCACACCAACCTAGTGCCTACACTGTGGCCTTTTCAATGACAGGTTGAGGCATTTTCTTGACTAATTATCTTTCCCTGGCCTTTGTTTCATTTTTAGATTATATTTAGATTACTCTTATGCTGTTTTATTGCTGGTATAATGCTATGCCTATGCTGTGTTGATTTTGCTAGTTTTGTGCTGGATGTGTCATTATGTATCCATAGGGCTTGGCTGATGGGCAATATAAAAATGCCATAAAATAAAGAAATACATGTATATTGATCCATTAATTCAGCAATATTACAGACACTTATAAGAGAGTATGCTCAACTGAATACAGTGGCACTTACATCAAAGTAAACATGCATGGCTTGCACTGAACAACATACTATATATCCTTCAATACTAAGGTTGTCAAATACAAGAAAAGTACTGCACACTTAGTTCATATAAGTTTCTCCTAATTGAGAATCATTTTTGCTGTGTGTATTGGTTGGGCTGCACCAGAAGAATAACAAGGAGATTATTAAGGTTCAACAGTAGTATGAACTTTCCCAATGGCCAAAAGCCGGGAGAGTGTTCTGGGGCCGTGCCAAGACCTAATGGCCTACAGCATGTTAGGAAGAGCACCAGAGATAATTGTCATGAAGCTGCTTTCCCTCACCCTTGCCCCTGCCTCCCAGGAAGGGAGGCTAGAGCCCATATGCATACCTACAAACTCTAAAATTGTGAGAGAAGGGAATTTATAAATCCACGGCAAGAGGCGTTCTCTTTTGTGCTCAGCTTGGAGAGAAGAATTGACGGGTCGCTAGCCCAGGCAGCTGTAGAGACCCATTCAGCACCTCGTGGTATCTGCAGGAAACTGATACTGCCACAAATAGGAGTATAAGCTATCTTTTGCCTGTTTGTACTCTCATCCATATTTCATCATTGTATTTTATATGATCCTTGATCCAAGTGGTTCTGTTTCATCCTGAGCATCCTCAAATCTGAAATGCCTTGGCTGTGCAAAGCCCCTAGAGACCTATCCACTGTGCTGCCCACCTTCCCTAATCATGGACATGGCCCACTTCATGGGTTTCAGATTTGCAGGGGGTAAAACTGGAGTAGTGATGACAGACACAACTGCTTCATAATGTAAGCTCTTAACTACTTCTTTCAGTAGCCAAATAGGCTTCTAAAAGTGCATCACAATGCCTTTACCATTAGTAAAAAAGTGTACCAGGAATTGATTTTTTGCATTTCACCCTTTTCCAGATTTTGCTTCTTTCCCTTAGAATTGTTCAGTGTTAGAATTAGAAGGGACCTTCTAATCTGAAGGTCACCTACACTACTTTTCCACTCAGTACAGCAGTTTTGCAACTATTGCATCCCTGTCAGATGTGGTTGTTCTGCCATGGCTGAAAAACCTCCAGCAAGGGAGAACACTGAAACTTCTGAGGCAGCTGGTTTCACTGACAGAAAGTGTTTATTGTGTGAATCTTTCTGACAATGAGCTTCCTTGTAATTTCACCCAAGTGTTTTAGTTCCTTCCAGAGCAATACAGAAAAGGCATTTTCCATCATCACATCACATGGAAACCTCCATCACATCTCCCCTTACTCTTCTCCAAGTTAAATATGCACAGCACTTTCAAACCGTTATTTATAGGTTCTGGTTTCTAGAACACTCCAGTCCTAGTTGTGGATGTGCTGTAGTTGGTCAATATTATTCTTAAAATGCACCTGGAAGTTCTCTTCCTTGTGGATAAAACAGCAGCCAAAGGGAAGGGGAGCTAAGCAGACACTGAGAAAATGTTTCACGTGCTTTTTACAAGCACAAGTTGGTTAACCCTGAGCTGGGAGGATCTTTCTACCTGGAGGATATGCCTTATACATCTCTCATAATTTCTATTCCATGCTTATTAGAGATTGCTTTTATTCCTGATTTGCTGTCACAGTTTTATTTCCATAATGTAAAATTTCTGTGACATCTGTGAAATAATCACCTATCCCATTATATGAGCTATGACTATAAGAAAGCATCCTAGAAAGACACCTGGTGCCATTGTCCATTGTTCATAATTATTGTCAAGAGCCAAGGAAAGATTTGTGTTGGGTGAAAAAGAAACTCCCATGTTTAGAAAAACCCACCTCTGGCCTTTTTGTCCCTAAGTCCTATATACGGAACAATCTAATCATGCTAAGTCATACGTACTATTGAGTACAGTGGAATAAATGTGCATGGGAATGTAGGCTAAGGATGCCAAATGATCTCAGAGTCTCCCATCCATATAAAGCCCTCCTGGCAACAAAGCAGTGGCGCAAACTACTTCACTTTGGAGTAAATGGTCCATTAGGGTATGTGGATAGAATCATCTACACCAGTAGTGTTGAATTTCAGGCCTGTAGGCCAAATCCAGCAAACCCAGGATCTAAACCACTCCTCTGGTGTTCTCCTAATGGCCAGCCCCTTCCAGTGGTCCTCTCCTCTCCCCTCACAACTGGTGGTTTGGTGGGTTCCTGCCTTTTGTGCATTTTCCCCATTTAGGTTGAACTACCGCTCCTCATGCCTAGTTACTGGCAGAAAAAGAGCCAGGGGTTTTTGAGTCCACCTGTTTTGCCCTGTACCCCTGTGTGACTGGAATGAAGCATCTGGGAGCCTCTACGAAATCGAGTTAGTCCCTTGGGCTGCAAGCAGCTTTGTACCTCTGCTCAGTGCCAGCCGGGCTCCCTAAAGATAAGTTGCCATTGATCCCACATGGAGGATGCCAGTCTGGAGAAGACGACTGGACGTGTTTACTTATGAGTAAACCCCACAAACTGCTGTGTCACTTCCTCATGATATGCCAGGGATCAGCACTGTCCAAAACACTTTGCCCGTAAGGCACTTGATGCAGTTGCCCAGACAGCTGATGTTTCCCTAAGGACTGCCAAATGGCCAGTGTGTTCTTCAGCAAAAAGCCTGTGGCCCTTGTCCAGCTGATGACTGGACAGCTGCCCATGCTGCACTCATGGGGAAAGGCCCCATCCGCATCCAAAATGAGGTCAGTGCTAGCATCTCTAACGGTGCTGGTCTCTTGCTAAGCGGGCAACAGTGGAGAGAGATGGGGAGCCTGCGACTCACCTCACCCGCTGTCAGCATGGTCCGTGTGCATTCGTAGGCAGGCTCAGGGCACAGCGGAGCCCAACAAGTGCATCCCATACCCTGCACAGGGAGTGAATCACTGCCTGCACCCCTACAACCATCCAGCCAGTCTGTGCACAGATCACTCACACTGGACTGAGGTGCTTGCACACAACCATCTGTGGACAGGAGAGCCTCCTTGAGCCTGTGCGGTGCATGCTCATCATGACCATCTCTGTGCTTGCACCCCCAAGGAGAGCCCAAAATATTCAGGCAGCCATGTTGATCCAGCTCAGCAAAGCCCTTCTAGCTCTTTCCATCTCTGCCTGAAGCAGTTTCTTTTGTAAAGCATTTCAGTTTTAGCTCCCCATCCAAGACCAGGCTAACCCAAAGGGCTTGATAGTGAAACAGGGAACAATATATTGAGTTTGGAAAATGCAGTTTCCCACAGCTCCTGTGAGAATTGCAGTTAAGCACCAAGAGAACATGGATCTCTGAGGTGGCAGCAAATAATATCAGATAGTGATACCTTATCACTATCCTGTAATAAGATAGTGCTGATACTGCATCCCTGCAAGCCCTGCCTTCACTACAGCACCACCTTTAACTCAACTTTGGCCATGACTCCTGCCTGGCAGGATTGCAGCATCCATAGCTAACACTGGGTGAGCTGTTGAATGAAAAGATGATCAACCAGAATGAACTACCAGCTAATATTGGAAACGTACTAAAGATAGGCTGTTCCTCAGACCAAGTATCCCTCACCCACTGACCTAGGCTATTAAGAAAGGCAGTAAAACAAGATGGAGTATTCATTCATTCCTTTGTCACGCTCGGTTCAGATTCTTGTTTACCATGCCAAATTATGCATGCTGCTCCATTCTGTTCTGCTCTGCTTTGCACGGCAACCAGTGACCACTTTGGGCCGCAGAGGGATTCTCAGCCAGCCATCCCTCACCAGTCCTACCCATTGCCAAGAACAGAGGGACACAAACAACCACCACCATTTGACTGTCTTGCCTGCCAGATCAAATCCTCGACCTTCTTCATCCAATGAAAATGAATGGCACAATCCCCAAGACTAAATTCCTTTTAACAACTGTGTTACTCGGACAAAGTACACGCCTCCAAGTACAGTAACTAGATCATGTTAAAGTAAATGCAGTGTGATCCTATGCATGTTTACTTGGAAATAAATTCCATCATACCCAGTGCAGACTTACTGCTTAAGTGTGTTTGAGACTGCAGCTGCCTGAATCATATAAAACTGCTTATCATGCATATCATATTTTAATTGTCAATTTTGTATTTTCTACTTACAGATCATAGGTCTTTTTAAAGCACAGAATTCCACCTGAGTGCCTTGGCTCCTATTACATCGTCTTCTTATGAATCATATTCTTCCTTGTGAGGATTCAGCCGAGCCCAGAAGCCAGCTGCCTTCCCCAGCCCAGCACCCTTTGGATGGGGTGGAGTACAACTCCCAATACTTGTACCCAGTATGACTGGGGAGAGTGGGAACTATAGTCCAACCCATGCACAGGATGCCAGAATAGAAAAGGCTGTTGTATGGATGTGCATAAATTGATCATCTTCAAAAGAGAGAAAATAGCTAAGGCAATACCTTTTTATTGGTCAAGTCTCCTTTGACCAAACTGCACCGAGTTCCTAGGGTTAGAACCTCCTCCTTTTCCTTCTTGATTCTTACTTACCTGCATCTACAAAATCAGGCTCCAGTCATTCTGCAAGGGGGGAGGGAGAAACTCTTTTCTTCTTATGCACCATGCAGAAGGCAAAGGGAAATACGTCCAAACTAGAAAATGCCAACACAAATTAATTCCATGGGTCTGCCTTCCAACCAAAGGGGTCCTCCTTTGGATAACAAGTGGAGTGATAATTATAGATTAGAAAAGAGCCAGATCAGCAGCTGCCGCTTGCGTTTGTTCCCTGTTGTAACCGGCAGCCTCCGAGAACTTGGCAAAAACAGGCTTCCAGAAGTGGAAAGACACGTTAGCCCCTGTGCTTGTCAGTCCAGTCCTGCGAGGGCTCCAGAGAGCAATTAAAGCTCTGATAGGCCCGGTGCCTAAGGTGAAGAGGGGAACAAAGTGATCTGCATGCTGCTTCACTCCGGGACCCCAGAAGACCCCCGTAACTATTCCTGTGTTTGAGTGGCCTAATCAGACTAAGAGCAGGTTAGTGTCTACTGCATGTTCATTTCTTTTATCCTGGTATCTCCCTGCGCCTGGAGTTAATCTGTACTGGATTTCTTACAATGACATTTAGAACATGTACGTTTCGTTCAAATCAGTTATGCTTTAAAAACGACAGCAAAACCTCACTGATGCATAGCTCTCATATCCAGGTCTTTCTGTGCTTAGAAATAATCGATATATGTGTCATTCCCATCCGCTGACCTTTTCATAACTTGTTACATTAGAGTATGAGCCCTGTATTTAGAATTGCCCATATGCATCAAATATATGAATATTTAATGAATGTAACTTGCCTTTTTGCATTAAAATGTAAACTTTGTAGATGCTTATGGTGGCTGCTTTTTACAAACAAGAGGGGGAGACTTGGGAGGGTGGAATGCTCTTCCTCTCACTATTCTCAGTGGTGCCATTATGGCAGGATTTGGGGGCAGAGGTCTAGCCCCCCCTCAACTTCATGAACTTGGAGGGCCCCCAAATGCAGCGGGGCAGGCTTCCCACAAATTGAAGTGAGTGAAGTGGTAAAAATTAGCATCTAAAGTGGGAGAGTTAAGACCATTAAATCCAGAGGCTCTGCTACTGTCAGTTCTCAATCACTTTTCAAAAACATTTCAGTTGGTCTGGCTGTTTGTTTTGTATGTGTGAGCTTTAGGGAAAAAGTGCTGGGTTTTCTTAACAAATGTTTTATATCACAGATGGGGTTTAATCTGTTTAATTTTAAACTTTTAACACATGTTTTTCAGAACCATTCTTTAAACCAACTTTAAGCCCTTGTGGTAGCTTGAGTTAGAAACTGAATAAGTAGTATATAAGTTTCATTTTATTTCATTTACTATATTTCTCTATTGCCTTCTGGCAGTTTACAAATATTGAAACCTTAAAATATGTGCTAAAAGGCCATACTTGTGTGAACATAGAAACATACAACGCACCAAGAAACACACATATATCTAAAAACTATTTAAACAGTCACTGAGGGAAAAAAATATCACTTGATTTACAAACCTCATCATACACTGCCAAATGCCTGAGAGCAGAAGATCTTTGCTTGGCACCAAAAAAGATAACAGGTGCCAAGTGGCCCTCATTGGGAAGTTCGTTCCATAATTGGGGGCCACCACTGAGAAGACTGTCTCGCTGGTTGCCACCTGCTGAGCTTTCCTCAGAGGATGCAACTGGAGAAGGGCTTTATATGATAAACCTAGTATATGGGCAGGTTCATAGCAGGGAAGTACTGCATCAAGTATTGCAGTCGCAAGATGTGTAAGTTTTTACACTTGAACTGGACTCAGAAACGTAATTCCCATTTTGTGATTTGAAATGTGTACTGGGACCCAAACTGTAATTGGGCTATTGATTATTTATGGCAAAATTCCACAGACTTCATAAATATCTGTGCATGAATAACTAAAAGCAAGACTAAAGTTCAGATCTTTGCTTAGTGGTTTCATTACACTTATCAATCAATATTACCAATTAAAACAAATAATTGTTTTAACTAGTTTATAGTTTATAAAACCTGTATAATTCTGGTTCCCAATTTGCTTAATCAGTGCTCTGAAGAGATTTCAAGTAGGGGATCTCCTCTTGGTTTGGGTATACCATTTTCTTCTACTGTAGATTTTACCCAGCAGATGGAAAAACCCATTCTGGGCATATGAAGACTTATTTTATTTATTTGTTTGTTTGTTTATTTAAAACTTTTATGGGCCATTCCATTACCAAAGTCTCAGGATGCTTTAATAATACAAATATATTTTTTATTTTATTTTTTTTAACACAGTAGTAGGAGTTCGGAAGGTGAACTGCTTCACTGTGTGTTGAGGCTTCGTTGCTTATTGTATGTTAAACTGTCATTCCTGTTGGTTAACTAAGGCATTCTGTCAACAGGATGCCAAACAAGAGGGGGACCTGCTGTGCACTGCAAACGTCCTCATCTCCCACATATTTCTACCTCTTGGAGCATGGAGAGCAGCTGGAGGGGGAAACATGGTTCTGCCTGTTGTAATCACAGCAGCCACCCTGCTTGTCCGAGCTGTGAATACATAATGGAAGCTACGAGCATTTCTCTTCAGGTCAATATTCTGCATAAAATGTGATTGGTTTCCTGTTGTGATTTGGCCTTCTATTTTTCCAGAGGCAGCCGGCAGAGAAGATGACAGTCACATACTCCAGTAAAGTTGCAAATGCCACCTTCTTTGGGTTCCACAGACTACTTCTCAAATGGAAAGGAAGCATCTACAAGCTGCTTTACAGAGAATTTATTCTCTTTGCAAGCCTCTACACAGCAATAAGTATATTGTACAGGTATATCATTTTCACCTTGTTGAAGCATATGTCTCTGTGGGGCTAACCAATTTTCCATGAAATAACAAGGGCCTCCAACAAAACTGTGCAATGTGGACTGTTCCTGTTCATGATGCCAGCCAGCCAGCCATGCTGTTTTCAAGGGCACTCCATTCCATTCCCCTTTCCAACTTTTCTATCCCCCAACTCACAACAGACATTCAGTGTTCTGTGATCACCAAGCATGCTCAGTCCCCATCAGGCTGTTTTGGCAATTCTTTCTCTATTGTTTCCCCTAAATCGTGTGTGTGTGTGTGTGTGTGTGTGTGTGTGTGTGTGTGTATGCGCGTGTGTGTGTGCATGGATGTGTAGATTCTTTTTTGTATGTTTTTGGGGTTCCCCCAAATCTTTTGATACCTCCCTGTTCTAGATTAGTAGTGCTTTTTTGGCTTCGTATGTATCTATACTTGGGAAACGAGTTTCCTGTTTGTATATATCAGTGATGGCAAACCTTTTAGAGACCGAGTGCCCAAACTGCAACCCAAAACCCACTTCTTTATTGAAAAGTGCCAACACTGCAATAAAACCTGAATACTGAGGTTTTAGTTTAGAAAAAACAACTCACAGCCAGTCCAAGCAAATCTCTCTCTCTCTCTCTCGCTCTCTCTCTTTCTCTCTCCTTGGCAGCGCACTGACTGGCCATGCAAAAGCTCGCACAAGTCGCAACTAATGAGTCGTGGCTCATGATGTCATTGCCTGGCGCCGCCGCTCCTTTCCCTATGTGCACTGTTATCCGATGCTCGGCTGCTGGGCGATGCTGGGGCGACTTGGCTCGCATACCAACAGAGAGGGCTCTGTGTGCCCACTGTGGCACACGTGCCATAGGTTCGCCAGCAGTGGCCTAACCCTAGCCTGGTGCACTCCCCTAACCCTAATATAGGGCTAAAGTTTGATTAAAAAGAGGGCGATTTTGAAAAAGCCTTCCTTGAGCAGCTTTTTCTGCACAGCTCAACATTTCTGCCCATTCTAAACACATTCCAACCATCAAAATCATGCCAGGACACCTCATTTTTCTAACCCTAACCCAGTGATGGTAAACCTTTTAGAGACTGAGTGCTCAAACTGCAACCCAAAACCCACTTATTTATCACAAAGTGCCAACACTGTAATAAAACCTGAAAACAGCAAGTTCAAGCAAATATATATATATATCTTTGGCAGCACACTGACCAGTCATGCGAAAATTCGGGCAAGTTGTGGTTAATGTGCTGCGGCTTTTGAAATCATCGCCTGGCACCACTACTATTTTCTGGGCATGGGCATGGCCCCTACGTGCGCTGTTATCCAATGCTCGGCTGCTGGGGCGATGCTGGGGCCACTTGGCTCACTTGCCCACAGAGAGGACTCTGCATTCCCGCTGTGACACGCATGCCATAGGTTCACCATCACTGGTATATATGATTACATGGAACACAACCTGCAAGGAAGGTCTCCTGCACAAGCCCTTTCATAGAGGATATGCAAGATCTGTACTGGTCCACAGTGCTTTTGTGCAACTTCCGTACATTTGATCTCAATAAGGAAGCAAATTGTTTTGCAGTGGAGACAAAATCAAATGCATACTTAAAAACAAATATTGTTTTTTATATTAATGTTTCTGTAACAGAGCAATAAGCAAAGCAAAGTAGACTTGCTTAAATAGTTTCTACAGACAAAATCAAGAGTTATGCTAGTCATGTCAAAAGCACACTCAGCTGCAGATGGGAATACTTCATTCCATAAATTCACAGGGAGTAGATCCACTCCCTGTGGTACACTGTAAAGAGTCCTTTCAGATTATTTCAAACTCTGCTGGAATTAAGCTGAGCTAAGCTGGAAGGGTTTATGTTATGAACTGTTTGCTTAATCCTCCATTGCAGTTAACTACATGATTCACCATAGTTTGATATGGGTCTGCTGTGGATTTAGTTTACAGTGAATACAACTTCAATATAACTATACAATATCACTACCTATAGAATCTATCATTGCCATCCCCCATTATATACCTATACTCCCGTTTTTGACAGACTGTGTATGTTCTTATATGGTCACTGTGTTACTATAAGATTTTGGGGGTTCATTGATCTGAATTATCTCCCTCAGATTGTCTCAGCTTTATGAGCAGGTTTGCACAATCACCATATTACACCAAGTCTTATCGGATTGTGGCATGTGCTGATTGTCCTTTTGAATATTCAGTCCACAGTGGGAAGGTGCTATGGGTTGGGGTGTTAATGTTGTGAAGCCTCATCTTATGTTCAGCCTGTATATAAGTGCAACTTATAACACAAAAATACCCCAAATCTCCAGGGACCTCCTTCTAAGAAAACTGAACCTTAAGCAAGTGCTGGCACCCCTGAAACTCCTTGCTGCTCAAAGGTGGGGTGAACTTAACAACAGTTGTAAGGCACGCCTTTCTAACACATGTCACTAATTTTTTATAATGGATTTCAAGTTGCATATCAAAAAGTTTCCTATTCATCTTGGGATCGGCAAACTTTATCATAACTGTAAAGCACTCCCAGGACCTGCTTTACGCTGTGATATGCAAGCAATGGCTGTTAATGCTGAGTATTCCTGGTTGCCCATATCCTGTTCTTATTACTTAATCAGTTGTTCTGTACATGAAACAAAATTAAAAGCCTTTATACTCCTTTTTCTCTTTGCAGATTTTTCCTTACTGGAAGCCAAAAACGGTACTTTGAAAAACTGTCCATTTACTGCGACAAATATGCGGAACAAATCCCAGTCACTTTTGTTCTTGGTAAGCATATATTCTGCAATTATGGAACATGCAGTCTGATTTTACGTAGGACTTCATCAATGTCTTTGGTGAGTTGCAATAGAATGGCCAGACTTTTGACTCCCAAATTGTTCAACCAACGCAGCAACAACTAATGAGTTACTAATAACCCACCCTACTGAAACAAAAAAGCTTGAAGACAAACAGGAATGGAGTTTTATATGAAAGGATTGTGAACTCAGTTCTCAAAACCCCACTCCTTAATCTTGGTGTATGAGCTTTTTTACATGAGAAGCTTCTGCTTCTGGATTCTTTATGAATTAAGAGTTGCTCCTTTACATGTGTTTTGTTTTGGTTTTCTGGGGCTTTTTTGCCTATATTCCATTGCACAAACTGTAGTGGGTACAGTGGTATAGCAGAACTGCATAAATCCACAAATATTTCATTACACTATTTCTGAATAACAGCACTTTCCTCAACATAAAAACCCCACAGAAATGATCCCCCAAGAACAGGACAGGTCTTAGAAGAGGATGAGGTGGCGGGGGTGATACAAAGCACAAGCACACAATGAATGCATTGTGTGGAAAAGGTTCAGGCCTCCCCCACCCCTGCACCTGCCACCCACGGTCCCACTTATCTGGAGTGACTACTTTCGCTCCTGGCTCCAGCTGATGAGTTTCAGAGTTCTACTAAATAAAACATAATGTAGATCCCACAGGCCTGAGATTTGCCCACCCCGGCTGTGGACCATGTCTCAGGGCAGAACATCATGTTATTACAACAAACCCAGTGTTCCACATACATCTGTCAAGGTAATATGATTGTGTATGACTAGAACAGATAATCTTATCACCTGTAAAATAAACTCCAAAATCCATATTGATACCTTTAACTAGAAAAACCTAATAAATGCACAGGATTTCAAGATCTACATGTTCCTCATCAGGCTGGATTTTGTAAAAAGCAGGCTAGGAAGGGGGAATGGGAAGGCAATTTGATTTGATGGCGAAATCAGCAGGTTGACTTGTCTAAGAAGAATGGGAATAGCTTTGCAGATGTTCAGATTACGTTCTGCAGGGGATGTGATGGTTGATCCTGCAGCTTTTCTGTTTCCAAAATGAGGGATCCAGCATTTCTCCATTTCTGGTTCCCAGCAATCCCAGGAGGAATTGTGGGTCCAACAGTCATATAACCTGCACAGTCTAATAAATGGAGAACTGCATAGCATCCGAGAGCTAACAACATTCTGATCCACTTTAGTCTGAGATTAGAGACTGGGTTAATTAATATCAAAATTCATAAAGTGCAAAATGATCAAGCATCCATATCTGAAAGACTAAATGGAATTAGTAACTCTGAGCAAATTCATCACCACTCCATTATGTTATCCCAAAAATACTTTTAAAAAATGCTCTTAGCTACTATTCTCATCATGTTTTCTCCTGTTGGCTTGGAATTACTGTACACACAGCAATACGCCGTACTCACAGGTTGGCATTGACATTGCAGTGCAATGCTGGGAACATAAAACCCTTTCCCTAACATACGGGCCACCAATAAGAATTAGACTGTGCAGTCTGTATTGTCAAACTGTCCCAAGACCTCGGTAAGGGACAGTCTAGAAAAGTTTCAAATAAATAAAATAGTGATGGCTGCCAACCTGGATGGCTTGAAAGAGACGTTAGATAAATTCATGGAGGATAAGACAATCAATGGCTACCATTTATGATGGCTATATATTATGTATGCATGTATTTATAAATTTATATGCCACCCACTAGTCCATAAGGATTCTCCAAGTGGCTTACGATAAAATCAATAGTAAAAATAGTAAAAACCTCTACCACCACCTCAAAACCAATTATATATAAAAGCCATAGTAATGTGGCCATTAAACATTAACATTATGTCCTATTACTTCCAGAATCAGAGGCAGAATGCCTCTGTATACCAATTGCTGCAGAACTGGGAGAATGCTGTTGTGCCCATGTCCTTCTGTGTGGAAATTCCAGAAGCATTTAGTGAGCCACTTTGGGAACAGAAAGCTTTGACTCCATAGGCCTTTGGCCTGGTCCAGCCGAGTTCTTATTATGGTCTTATGCATGTATATAGGCTACCCTAATCTCAGGTTTTGCAGAACCATATGAAAGTGTGGACAGAGATAAACACAAGCCCTCCAGTGCAAAAACTGGTTGCACTACAAGCACACGATTCCCTAGATTAGAGCCGCATGGATCATCAGTTAGGTTATTTGCATCAGTGAAAGGCCATGCTTTAATGGCACATCACGGGCATTAAGGCTGTACGTCCAGCATGCAACCAAGCTTACAATTCACACTGACAGCAGGCATGATTGCTGGTGCGAGCACAGATTCAGTGACTACTTGGGGACAAGAAGCGTGTCAGCTTTCATTTGTCCCTGTTCCTCTTTAAACAAGTCCAGCCAGGACATTTGACCTTATAATAGAGTTACAAGTAAGCATGTATTCCCCAGTACAGGGTTCTTATAAATCTAGTTGTATATTTAACTGGCCACATAACTGGAAGCTCCAAACAAGTGTAAGATTTACAGCAAGAAATGTGAATCAGGGTTTTTCCAAATCTGCAGGGTTCTACGTTACTCTGGTGGTGAACCGCTGGTGGAATCAATTTGTCAATCTTCCGTGGCCAGACAGAATTATGTTCTTGATCTCTAGTACTGTCCAAGGAAGAGATGAATATGGCCGTCTACTTAGGAGAACTCTCATGCGTTATGTGAATTTAACATCCCTCCTCATCTTTCGTTCAGTGAGCACAGCTGTCTATAAAAGATTCCCAACCATGGACCACTTGGTGGAAGGAGGTATTGTCCATTTCTTTTCTTCCCCATCTCTGCCCCAACTCAAATGAATATCAGTGAACATTTCTCAGTCCTCAGTACGAAGAAATATTGATCAAGAAGGCTCAAGAACACATTGACAAAAAAGAAGCAATGCTTCCATCTTCATCAGGAAAACTGCTTCCCCAGTAAATAAGGATATAGGATGTTGAACATGACATATGCCATTATTATTGCTGGATTTCACAAGCAGATACAAAGCCAGGGTATAATTTGAATGGAAGCATTGCATAATCCCATGCTTTACAGCATGGGTTCACCATGTGCTCAGCCTCATGGACAAGGCTTAGTATCATAGGTTGATTAGGGGCACAATTTGATGCATGTTTAGACAGGATAAAATCCTAGAGCTCTCAGCATTCTCCAGCTAGCAGGGCTAGAGGGGGAAAGCTGGGAGATGTAGGTCATTTTTCTGTCTGTATATGCATAGGATTGCAGTCTCAGACATATCAGTTTATTAATCTGTCTCAGACATATCTTCACCATTATGTGAAGAGGTGCAGTGTATGTATTTTATATGAATACACACAGAATTGAATAAAATGGTCAGAGAATCATTCATCTTCTCATAAGCTGGGGCTCAGTGCACACTTGCATCAGAGCATGTACTCTCAGAAGAAACAGGACACCAGAAGCCAGCTATATTTCTTTATAAACAGGTTTTATGACATCAGAGGAAAGGAGAATATTTGAGGATCTTAAGTCTCCCCATCTTAAATACTGGGTCCCCTTTGTCTGGTTTGGAAATTTGGCAGCAAAAGCACGACAAGATGGAAGGATCAAAGACAGTGTAGACTTGCAGACGCTGATGAAAGTAAGTAAGCAAACACAGCAGAAAGTTGTGGAAAAAGACTTAAAGCCCAAGGATGAAATGTGTTACCTCTTCAGTGCTTCTCTATATGCTGTCTCCTATTTTTTTACATTCCCAAAATTATACCTGGTGGCAATTCAGTGCTTCTGTAACTCTGGGACTGGCCCTAGAGATCAAATGACACTTCAGGCAAGCAGCCTCTTCTCCGTTTTTCCATCTTTTGAAAATCTTTAACGTTAATACATGTGAAGGCAATGTCAGGGTCAGTTTTACATTTGAACAGGTACCAAGCAATTTGAGCTGCTTATTCCCAACTGGCCCTGGGAACCTCGGACAACATATTTAGCACACGAGACAACTGCTGAGTGATACTTCAGACTTGAATACAAACTGTTTTTCACATTATGCATGAAGTGGATATCGCTATCATGGGCCCCGCACCAACTGGGTTTCATCCAAGCGGGTTGCATGGGGTTGCATCCAGATTTAAGCTGGCTCCATTGTGCTGGTAGAAAGGGACTCCCCTGCCCCCTCCTTCTCACGGCAGCTCCTCCAGTCCGTTAAAAATGGAGAGTCAGGAGAGCCAGCTTAAGGGGTCAAGCTGCGGCATGGGGAGCAAGGGAATCCCCCCAAAACGGACAGAGGGAGCAGGGCCCTTGCTTTTGGGAGAGGCATTTCCTGGATCCATTCCCTAAATATGAAGTTACCACCTCACTAGACTCGCACTGGCAGAATAAGCTGAGACTGGATCATAAATCGCCTTTCAAACATCACTTCTAAAATATTTGGCTAGTGTGGCTGGCAAGCTGCAGCCAAAGAGGACAGCTCGGGTATGCTGGGAGTTGTCAAAACAGAATAGGGGTTTGCCTTACAATGTGCTCGGGAAGGTCCGAGCCATGTTGCTAGCGAGTCTCCTCCCTCTTTATGGGAACAGCACAGAATTGAAGATATAATTCAAAAGCCTCGGGTATGCAGAGAATATTTATATGGTTTGGGCTGCAATCCTAGGCAGCCATAATCAGGAGCAAGCCTCAGTGAATGAAAAGGGAGTTTCTTCTGAATAGACATCAGGTTCCTAAAAGATTGCCCTTGGGCCACAGGTTTCCAGCACAAAGTCCTCCTTAAGGGTCAGTTTGCTACTCTGTGATCGTCCATCAGCTAAGCTATCAGCCATCAGAGAGCCTGTTGTTACACCAAGCTCACTGCATGAATAATAATCAGAATCATCTCCATTTCAAATTTTCTTGTTTTGTTCTGTTTCTTGCTTAGGAGATGAATCGGTTTCGGTCATGGTGTAGTCTGCTCTTCGGTTATGACTGGGTTGGAATTCCACTAGTGTACACACAGGTATAGAAGCAACAACTTTCACCGTGTGCAAAGGCTGAGATGAATTTGAGGGTGTGGGGTGGGGATCTTCAGTGCTGAAAAATCCACAATTCAGTGGGTGGGATCCACTTGCATGATTCCACTGACAGGAGAAGCAGGAAACTGTGTTTCAGCAGCCTCTCCCTGCAGCCTCAGAATTCCCAGGGTGTGTCTAGGAAATGTTAAGACTAGACCATTTTGATGCAACATGCACTTCCTAGTTATACATTAATAAAATGGTAATTAAGAATTGCATTCTTTAATAATTATGGGTTGTGTCCCATGCTACTC
Source organism: Varanus komodoensis (assembly GCF_004798865.1). Lineage (NCBI taxonomy): Eukaryota > Metazoa > Chordata > Lepidosauria > Squamata > Varanidae > Varanus > Varanus komodoensis. The sequence goes on from NW_025336236.1 coordinate 3,446,274, forward strand.
CAACTTAAGCCCCATTCATTTCAATAGGATCCTTTGCAGCAAATCATAGGTTAATGAATTCGTAATTTGCCGTGTCGCATGCCCAGCACACGCTCACTACCTTTTTGCATATGCAGTCCCAGATTTGAGGTTATTTAGTGATGTGCAAACCTGAACACTCTGGATTAATCATGGGTTACACCTTCCATAGTTAACCTACAATTAGTTATTAGGTTAACTATGGGTTGCTTAACCCACAGTGTCCAGATTCTCACGTTATGAAATAATCTCCAATTGGGTCAACTGAAGGTTGTATATTCAAAAAAGCACCAACCCAGCAAATCATGGGTTAATTGGCCTATTCTAAATAGGAGTAACACTATAGATACAACCCTAGATTCATAGTAGCATCTTAATGTGAATTTTATTCATTTTAGGTTGTCACACTTGCTGTCTATACCTTCTTCTTCACGTGTCTGATAGGACGTCAGTTTTTGGACCCTGACCAAGGCTATCCAGGTCATGATTTAGATCTTTACATTCCTATCTTCACATTGTTACAGTTTTTCTTCTATGCAGGATGGCTAAAGGTAAACTGCCTTTGTAGTTTTAAGTGCGGTTAGAATTTTCTTGTAATTTTGTTCAAAACTGATGACTGAGAATCTTCCAATGGAATGGAAGTGCAAGAGCTCCTTGTTTCAAATTATCATCTAAAATGTCACCTAAAGGAATTAGCATTCATTTAGAGTGAATCCTATGCACATTTAGGCAGAAAAAAGTCCTACTACTCCCAGTATTTCTTAGCAGCTGAGGAATGCTGAGAGGACTTTAAAATGTACAGGATTGCACCTTTAGTGAGTTATGCTTATTCAACCATTTTTTAGATTCATTGCCTCAAATTAAAACTTCAAAGAAAGATCTAGCAGTTTAAGAGATGTTGAAAAATATCTGGATATCAGGTGTTTGTATGCACAGAAATACTAGGATCAATATTCACTGACCATATTTTTTACACACGCACGGTGATGACAGTACATACTAAAACACGGTTAGCAGTATTTCTGGGTCACACCATGCTTGCAAATTCCACATATTTTCTATTTATCAGCCATGTAAATGTGTCCAGCCACTTATAACCTTGGTTCAGAGATAGGCCACTATCAGCAAGGCAAGTTTTTACAGGTTTATATATAGCCATTACTGCAAATGTTCTGTTTTTTATCATCCAACTGCATTCTGTCCGCGTGCAAGCTTTATATTTCACAACAGCTCATCAGACGAAAGGACTGTTTGCTATATGATCTCCCTTTTCACCCTAAGCTAGGGCCACTTCACATGTTACTGATCACCCCAATCCTCATATCCCCTGACCCACACGCCAGCCCAATTTTGTGAAGAGTCTTTGAAATTAGAGGCCTGGCTGGCCCCAAAGTTAGGCATGATTGGACCCACAGCCTGCTCAGGACCCACAGCCAGGAGGGGCCACTGCTGTAGAGAGGCTCCTCCTCTTCATCATTGCAGCCTGCTTATCCACTAGCCTCTCACTCTGGCCCAGGTGACAGAGGTAGAGAAAAGGAGGAGCAGCGGATGCCAATGCTTATCCATGGCCTCACTGACTATCAAGCCAACAGTAGTGATGCTGAGACAGAGGATGAAGAGCAAGGGCAGCTGTGACCATGGTGGTGAGAAGATAGTGTTAAGAGCATGGGACTGGGACTCAGAGGATCTGGGTTCGAGTCCCCGCTCAGCCATGGAGCCAACTGGGTGACTTTGGGCCAGTCACAGACTCTCAGCCCAACCTACCTCACAGGGTTTATTTATTTATTTATTTATTTATTAAAACATTTTTATGCCGCCCCATTCGCCGAAGCCTCGGGGCGGCTTACAACAAAAAATTAAAATAACATTTTAAAATATATACAATAAAATACAAATATATAATATAAAACATACACTATAAAACAAGCCGCCCTGGCCAAATAAAATTCAATAATATTAACATTTAAAATACTGCTTAAATAAAAAGGTCTTCGCCTGGCGCCGAAAAACAAATAACGACGGCGCCAGGCGGACCTCTCTGGGGAGCGCATTCCATAACTTAGGCGCCACCGCTGAGAAAGCCCTCCTCCGAGTAACCACCCTCCTAACTTCTTCCATGGAGGGCTCCCGGAGAAGGGCCTCTCCCGCCGATCTCAGGGGGCGGCTGGGCATATAAGGATGTAAGCGCTCCTTCAGGTTGTTGTTGTGGGGATAAGATGGAGGAGGAGAATGATGTAAGCTGCCTTGAGCCCTTTGTAGGGAAAAGGCAGGATAAAAATCGGAAAATAAATAAATAAAATAAATAAAATAAAAATAGTCTGAGGATGGCACCAGGAGTATGTGGCTTTAACACCCTGCTTTCATTCGGCTCGGGGTGCATCTCTGGGACCCAAATGAATGATGTGCTGCCATTTATGTTTCTTACACTTAAGGCTAGCCAAATCATTTGGTACTAGAGAAAATGAAAGGTACCAAGTCCCATAGTAAGCTATTAAACAAGCAAAGCCAATCATGACTGCTCTTCACTATCACACAAAGCAGCTAATCTCAAATAAAACTCTGAATGTTTTCTAATTAACATTGATTTTTTTTCCACCAACCAATTTATAGATCCTCATCAAGTTTATAATTGAGTCTGTAACCCATATAACTACCCTATTGATCCTTTACTCTCCAGTGCATCTGGACATAATTAATTGAAAGGGGAAATAACTTAAATGAAGAGTAGCTAAGGCCATCGTTATCTAGAAAATATATTGATCAAATCATAAAACTGCTTCTATTAGAGCACTATAGGCAACTGTGAAAAAACAGTTAAGCCTTGACACTGTTTTAGCAGTGTTGTTGTTGTTTTCTAAGCTAGTCAGTGTCAACAAACATTGCCTGGTTGTCATACCAAGCTCGGGACATATAGCAGGACTAGATTAACATGGATACTCAGTGCTAGCCCAGGTTCCCGTTGTGATGAAATTACATCACTGGAAATGGATGTCCAAATCCAGTGCCAACAAGTATTCAGGAAGCATCACAAATGTCAGTGACCATGGACCAGACATAAGTGGGTGTGATCCAGCTCTGAAGTACTTGTGAGGTTGGCTCAATATTGGTGACTGAAGGACATCGATAGTTGCTGGGAAACAGTGCAGGGATGACTGGATGACTCCATCCTAAGCAGTGTGTTCAGGTTAGGACAATGAGCTAGAGAAATGGCAAGCATTCTAGGAAGGGTGCTTGGGAATGCTGCCTGGGAATTATGAAAGCTGCAGGAAAAGCTGCACTAAGTGAAGCTTCTGGACGTTCTTTGGAGAATGTCCATATAAAGCCGAGTGCAAGAATCCATCATCGGCGCTACAAAGGCATGTCTGAGAGCACGCTTCCCCGTCTCTGGGAAAGGACGCCACCTGCTTGGTACAGTAGCCATGCTGCTTGGAGCCATGCTGAGTCAAGAAGCACTGAGTGTAGGTACACAGGTGCCACAGAAACTGGACATGGGGAAATGGCTGCTCCGCACAAGGGCCTCCCAGCATTTCTGTGAGGGGAGCATCAGCTGGTATAAGCAGCTCCGCTAAGAGAGAGCTTGAGGACTAGTCCCGCTTGCCTACAGGTGCTTTGCAGTGCGTCCATTATGCCGTCTTAACCGGTACGAGTGCAAGGGAATGCATTATTATGAAGAAGCAGTAAGAGCCCGGTCCTTCAGCATGTTCTGTCTAATAACGTCCAGAAAACAGGACTTACACTCTGAACTACATTTCTCACTGAAGCAGGCATATGGAGTTTAAGCCTCTTGCTGCAGAAATGATGCTAAAATCGTCATTACAGAGTGTCAGCCTGGTACAAGAGTAACATGAAAGATGTAAAACACTATTTTCTTTGGGAGAAAGAGGGCTGCATAAAGGACTATTGATTATTGCATTGCCTCTGTTTCTCTATAGGCAAGGTCATTTTGGAAGCAAGTTACTCGAAAACATTCTTTGGCTGCAAGTCATATGAGTTCTGCACAGGAGACTGGTTCCCCTCAGATGAGGTCCTTCTAATCCTACCCTCTGTCACCCTGGATTACTGCATAAGCCATTTAGATGTCACGTCCAGGAGTCCCAAAATAGCGCTCAATTGTCCAGCATTGCATTCCTTTGCAGACAGTGAGGTCATGTCCTGCATGCCTATGGCAGGCCACCCATTCATCAAGCCAGGGCAGTGTTTCCCCCTGCAGTCACTTGCATATTTATCTTTCACGTTCACTGAAGGTGTCCTGCTCCACACTTGCTTGCTCATGAAGATCCGCCTAGCTAGAGTCTTGCTGTCCTACTTCTGTAGTGTCCAGAGCGACACAGCTGTCCATGAAATCTAGATGTCTCATGTACCAGTTTCATGCTGGGCTCAGTTAACAAGAGACCGAGGTTCAACTGGTTATGCAGGTCAGGAGCAGCTTCAGGCTTTTGAAGACCTTTGGACAACATGCTCTCAATGCCACCCACTCGCCACCATCGCTACCAGTTGCCGTTGCTGCGCCTCCTTTTTCTCATCACTGCTTGCTTGCTTGCTCGCTAGGCAGAGAGCCAGGGAACAGGTGAGCCGTGGCACCTGCTTCTCTCTCTTCTCACTATCACCATTGTCTGGACCAGAATGAGAGACAGGTGAGCAAGCAGGTTCTAATGGTGAAGAGCAGGAGCAAGTCTGAGGTGCTCTTGACAGTGGCCCCCTGCTGGCATCTGAGCTCTTGGCATGTGACCCCTACAGCTGGAAAAATGCTAACTCTGTGATGTAAGATACACTCTGAGGCAAATCAGCCTGAGAAGTAGCAAGCGCCCGAGGCCATGCATCCGGGCTGCATCAAAGGTTAAAAGAACAACAATAAGCTATGTTTTATTTTGTGTTTTATTTTATTTTTTGTCTTACTATTAAATTGTCCCAAGCTTTCGGTAAGGGGTGGTCTGAAAAAGTTTTAAATAAATAAAAACACAAACATATCAGAATAATCAACTGAAAACAAGATTGGACATCTCCCTTAGGATAAAACAGAGTGAACATTAAACCCTATTCCAACCTCCGTGGCATATGGCATAGCACAGGCTTCATCACCGACCTGAAACATGGTTAAGAGGGAGCTCATCCAGCCTTCTGAGGAAAGGAGTTCAGTTTTTGGTGTGCTGCTGCAGAAAAGGCCAAGCTCACAACTAGGTGGGACATGTAACAGGGTCTCTGCTGACCACTGCAAATTAAGGGCAGGTTCGTAGCACAGGAGGGACCTGCGGACCTCCTGGCTCCAAGCTGCTTAGGGCTTTAGAGGTAAGAATTAGAACTTTCTCTGCTGGGCTGTTGCACGTCTTTCAGTCCAAGGTCTGCATTCCATTTTGGAAAAACTGGTGGGCTGAAGACAAGCGGATGCATTACCACAATTCAAATACCACCAGTGCATTTTAGCCTTAAGCTACTCCTGCCAGTAAATAACCCTCAAGAGGAGCATTTCAACTGTCTAGAAGGGCTGGGAGAACACACAGAAAAGCCAGAAAGGCATTACATGATTGACAGCTGGAGGAAAGGATGTGGCTATATCTGAGGAACATCAGTGGAGTGGATTAGAACCTCAGGCTGGCCAGATGTAGCTTACAGACCTAAGGATGAGCATCCCCCATTCAGAAAAACACTGGAAACAAGTGAACTTGATAGCATACCTGTGTCCCACGGTCTGTAAAACCACAGTGTGACCAACTGCATTTTGCAGTGGCTCTAATTCCTGAACGCTTTTCAAGGATAGCTCCACATAAAGTGTGTTTCAGAAATCTAGGTATGGATCATTGTGGCCCAGCTGTATGCTGACTGACTCCTGGGAATTGAGATACCAACAAATTCCCCTGCTGCCATTAATAAAATTAAAAATTATTAAAAAAAACAAATTCCCCTTTGGGGATGCCTGCTCATAAGGACTGAGCGGGCCCATGTTTGAGATGTCTTTTCAGCACTGGCTCCTGCTTGAATGTGGCAAGGGAATTATGTGGTTGAGTCTAATGGTGGTGACATTTGGACTTCACCACTTTGGACTGTGGGTGCAGAAGCAGGTTTTAAAAGTTCTCCGGTGTATTTAAAAAAAAGTCTTCCTGTAAGTTGAAACCTAGCACAGCAGGCCTGGCCACCTTTCACCCAAATTTTAACTTTCAGGACAGCTATCCAAAAATGGCATCCCCACATAACAACTGGAAGTGGTATGTACCATCTCAACATTCAACTGCCACATGCAATACCAACTTCCCCATCCTGATGCCTGACAGATGTATTGGATTACAACTTGCAGTATGCTGAGACAGTGCATGCTTCACTTACTCCGAGTAGGCTCCTGCCTTCCATGTTTGCAACAGGAAAAAAATCAGTAGCTTTATGACTAAAAGCTGCAACAGTTTCCAACTTATTTTGCATCTGTCTTCTCCAGCCTTCCCCAACCTGTTGCCCTCCAGATGTTTTGGACTGCAACATCTGCCATGCCCAACACACTTAGCCATTTGAGCATGCTGGCTGAGATTTATGGATGTTGTAGTCCAAAAGAACAGATGAGCAGCAGGTTGTAGAAGTCTGCTCCACTTGAATAGATTTCTTTGTTTGGTAGGCTGTCAGGTGTACTCACCATATTCACCAAGTCCACTTTGGGAAATCACAGAAATGACACATCATTGCTTAGCAACAGGCTTGTTCCCACCATTAGTGCAAGTCTCTAGTGCCAAAATCTTACGTTGTAAAAATCTAATTACAGGTAGCTGAGCAGCTTATAAACCCATTTGGTGAAGATGACGACGATTTTGAAACAAATTGGTGCATTGACAGGAATCTGCAGGTGAGGCCACTGTGCTTCTGCTTATGACTATGTGCTTTTCTCATGTGGGGTTATGATTGTTCTCTTCCACAATGGGTCACATCTACAGCATCTACATTTAATCACAGATTAAAAGAGGGCCATGCTTCTAATAATGCTGTTCTCATGCCAAGGGATGCTTGATGAGTCTGCCTGTCCACATCGTTGTAGGTTCAATGTTCTCAGCTGCATACTGTCTAATTGATCTGATTTCCAGTTAGACTGCCATAATGTGCTCTATATGGAGCTGCCCCTAGAAGGGTCTTCTGAAACCACAGCTAGTGCAACATAATGCTGCCACCAGGGTATTGTTTGGAATGAGGAATACAGAACATATTACACTCATTCTGTTGATCTGCACATGTTGTCAGTTTGTTTTCAGACATAAGTGAAGGTGCTGATTTTAATCTTTAAAGCCCAGAATGGCTTAAGACTGGGATACTTTAAGATTTGCCTTCTTCTATATGTTCGTATGTTTCATTACCTGAGGACCTGCTCTGGACCTGTCAATGACTAATAGGAATAGAGGCTTTTCAGTGGTGGCACCTATCCAGTGGATAGCCCTAAGTTTCACTTAGGCCTGGCACTTCATGATTGATTGATTAGGAATTCTCTGATTGATCCTTTCCTCACTCTTCATAATAGATATGTTAAAGCTATTTTCCTTTTTCTGTGCCCTCACTTTGGATTGCTGGTTTGTGGGGGGGGGTGTAATAAGTTGCTATTTTTGTTGATTTGGGGTTGTTTTATGAAGTTAGTTTTATGTTTGTTCAAAATATTTGTGACATTGACTTTATTGTCTGCATATGGTCTGCTGCCAACTGCTTTATTTTTTTTTTTTAATTTTTTGGGTGGGGGAAAACAAGTAGAATGACAGCTTTCTAAAATAAAGCCAAGAGATTAATTCTTCTCTTGGTAAACAAATAGTGCAGAAAATATATAATGTGTAGCCAGTCGCCACGTGAAATGAGTCAATCCTATGGTTGTTTGGTGTGTTTTGAGCCAATTGCACGGTTCTCTGGGTTGTGGGCTAAGTTCCTTGGCTTCACACTGTGTTGCAGTGCTCTGATCCATAACCCATCTCCTAGGTCTCGCTTCTGGCCGTCGATGAAATGCACATGAATTTACCGAGAATGAGAAAAGATATTTATTGGGATGATTCTTCAGCCCGCCCACCATACACATTAGCAGCTGCAGATTCCTGCATTCCGTCTTTCCTTGGATCAACAATTGAAATGGGGTATGTGACTCTGCAGTTTCCTGCCATAGTTTTACATGGCTAAACTGGATTGCCATTAGTCTGATTTAATACATCATTAATAGCCCCCTCTTACCTGAATTAACACTTGTATGCCTAATAGCAGGTAGAATTCCAGCAGATCTCAGTCTATTATGACCCTACGAAGAGACCAAAAGCCCAGCTAGTGCAGCATCCTGTTTCCCTCAGTAGCCAACCAGTTGTCTATGGGACACTCTCAAGAGGACATGAGGTCAAGAGTTCACTCCTTCTGCAGTTTGCCATGCATTCTGCCTCTGATCCTGGAAGTAACACCTAGCCATCTTGACTGGTAGCCACCCACCACCTCATCCCCACGAATCTGGTGATCAGCATACCACATCCTGTAGTAGTAAACTTCAAAGTTTACCTACACGCTGTGCAGAGAAATCATTCCATTTTGATGGTCCTCTTCTTAATCATCTTCTTGTCCTTCTTTCAGTGGAACCCATACAATTCAGTCCTCCATCTGCATGTATACAATATTTTGGGCCTAACTGCTAGGAAACCAGATCTCCTGAGGATGATGGTGGTGTGGAGCTTACAGCAGTCACAGGGGCTGTTGAACTGGCTGAGGGAAGTTGTGCTAGGGAGGGAATGTTTGGATCTAACCACCCCCACCTGCTATTTGCCCATGGGAGGAAGGACAATATAACAAGAAAAGGGTGCAGAGTTTTGTATTCATTGGAAATGTGGTACAGTGACAGCATAAGGACTTTAAGAAGGTAGCGGTGCATTACTGGGGGGGGGGGGAAATGAAGCATCTGAGCTTCATCAGAATTAATGAGATGATGCAGGTGGACAGTAGGAGAGAGATAAGAAGCCCATTGTTCTTAGTTTAGCTACACATGGATACCCTACCAAAACCACGGAAACTAAAATAAAAAGCATGCAGCAGTACTGAAAGCAATTGGACATGCATACATAATTAGAATTATCTTGAATCTTTCCAACCTGGAGAGGGCTCACCAGGACCAATGCCTGGAATGGGATGGTTCCAGGGCATTCAGCAGCTTCCTGTTCTGTTAAGGCCTTTTCTTTTTCACCAAGTTGATTTAAATGTGTTGCTCTGGTGCTGTGAGTTACATCCTAATGGGCTTTGGTGTTTGGCTCTTTCATTTTATCTTTAAAATTATATTGCAGTTTTAACTTGTAACTAAAAGTTACTTTAACTTGTAAAGGAAACTTGGGGGTCCCATGTGGGCAAGTGACTTTGGACCACCCACCCATACACTCAGCCCGATTTTTTTTCCGCAGGGTTGTTGTAAGACTGGGCAGGACACCATGTGCACTGACTTGTGCAACCTGAGAGCAAAGTGGCATTTAAATATAACTAAGAAAAAATGAAATGTAGTACAAATATTTTATACATTAAATTTAAATTTATTTAAAAATAAACTGCTTACATGAGTGCAGTGCTAATATAGACATACCACAGTTCTGTTGAAACTAACCTAATACCAGTGGCACTGATGCTGAGAATAAATTGCTAGAAAGCTAGTCCTAATGCTAATATAAAAGCAATGCAAAGTAATACTTGGGACCTGCAAAACAAACCAAATGATACAGTGTAAAAGCTAGTCATGCACTTTTCCATCCATCCATTCCATTCCATTCCCCAACCCCAGAAGGTGCTTTTTATTCTGCTCCAACAGCTGGGCAGCATTGTATGACCCCACCCCCAACACACACACACTGCACTTTTACAAACTTCACGGCCTGCCTCTGCTTGTTGCTGGCTCCCACTAATGTGTGGCTAGTGCTGTTTGAACTACGGGCTTTTCTACACAAGGCATTTCCTGAGCTGTCCATCACTGCATCTACTTCGTTTTGTCACGGCACTGAGATTCGAGCTCCACCACGCAGAGAGCACTTCCTCTCTTGCTTATCTGCTACAGGGCCTCACGGGGTCCTCTCGTGCTGAGAGACGTCATGCCATTTCTCCTATTGCAATCAAATGGCTAATTTTCCTCATTCTATTTTTTTTTAAAGGAGATAGGGAAGGTATTCTGAAAAAAACCAGACTCTGGGGATCACAGTGGCACCCAGAGCCTGTAAACAACCACGAGTAAGGAATCAAAAGTGCATAATGGACACCTCAGGTAGAAAAGTCCTACAAAAGGATCTACATTGCAGGAATGAAGTTTGCTATTAATACATGTTTGTCTTTGTGTGTGCTTCCATTTTTATTTTCTAGCCTAGCAGACAGCCAGTACTTCCATGGAGAAAACTGGCTCCGGGATGATTATAAACCCAGAAGGCAACATTCAGTGCTGAGAAAAATGAAGCGATTTCTGAGTGTCCGCGAAGGCTCCCCCTCCCCAACCAGGAGGAGTTACCAACGGCAGACCAGCGAAAGCTCCGTCTTTTTCCCATCCCATGAAATGTATCACATCAGCAATTTACAGGACATGCACTCCAGAGGGAGACATTTCATCTCGAATGGCAGGAGAAACCATGAAGGGCCTGAGAAGAATATGAGGATGCATGGAAGCATGGATCTAGGAGTCATTAGAGAAACCAGCAGGAATGAAGCTCTTGAGACAGGTGGCCAGCCCAGTGAGAGTAAGGCCTTCAGGACAATGGACTCCCTGTCCTCTGGAACAGAAGCCAAGGAAGCCGTGCTGGACTCACAAACAAGTGGCACCACTTCGGTCCAGACAGAAAAAGATTCTGGCAGTCGAAGTGAGTCAGAGACTGACTCTGAGGGACTTGTCTTGACCCACCACGGTCCCCTAAATGTTGCTGAACGTTTGCTGATACCTCCCTTGGAAGCAGGGGCAGCTCCTGTGGAATCCAGTCGACAGGATTCATCCACAGGTGTACAAGAGGCAAAGGATGCAGATGCCCCTCAAAGGATGACACCTGGCGACACCACAGATCACCAGATCTGGAGATTCCCAGATGTCCTTACTCAGCATGAGTCACCCAGCACAAGAACTGCACCTCTTTTAGCTGGAGCTGGAGCATCTTCTGGAAAAAATAATGTAAGCACGGAAAGCACACCTACTCCTAGTCCTACAGCCGTAAATACATTTGACATATCTTACCTACTAGAACAATTAGATACCAAAGAAACTGCTATCCTTCATATAGCTGAATTCAGCAATGAGAAAATAAAGGACAGTGCTGACAAATCAGAGACAGCACCTATATGATTTGGTTTTCTCTCGTCGTATGCAGAATATTTATTTTTAACAGCTCATCTCAGGACTCAGAAAATCCATGCAGATTGCACAGTTACGTTGCTACATTATGCACTAATGCCTTTCATTTGGATAAAACATTTCAAAAAATGCTTATGTTTACTTTAATTGTGGTTTTCCTGAACAAAGGTCAGCTCAAGTTTTACAGGTGAGCATGAGATACAGGTAGGTGTGTGCGTGCACCTGTTTAGGAGACCAGCCTTTAAATTACTGGCACCCTCTCTCTCTATAAGTTCCAAAGAGGATGGTGGAGGAATAGCAACATTCAGCAGCTGTAATTTTTCACCCGTGACACTGTGAATGAAGTTGCACTTGTGAAACTTCTTCCTCCAGTCTTCCCATCTGGCCCACAGTTTTCAATTCCCTCCCCTTCTTACTCCATCCCTAATCAGTAAATAGAGTTTTTAAAAGCTCCCATAGGTGCCAATGTAAGCTTTAAAAAACGTAATTGTGGGAATAGAGGAGAGGAAGCGAGAGAGAGAGAGAGAGATTTTCCAGGCAGGTCAGCCCTGGAGAGGGTGGAATTTTATTATGCAGGGAACAGAGAAACTCTACTATCCTATAGCCCCTCAGACAAGGGATGCTCCCAAGGGATGCAATCCAGTGCATGTTTGTGTGTGGGCGCGCGCACACACACACACACACACAGAGTCTGTTGGCCTTTTTTCTACCTAAACATAACTACATCCTAATACAGAAGATCATATTTCCACATGATCTGTGGGAATTAGAATCCCCAAGATATCAGTAGGTATGCAAAGCAGGGCAAAATCCACTATCTTTTGCTGCCTGTGGTAAAGAAGAAAATGATATAATCCCCACTTCGCATACCCAAGCTGTCTTGTCTGAAGGCAGGCTGTGAAGTAGTTTGCAAGTGGCTAAAACCAAATTAGTATGAAAAATGAAAAGAGGACAACCCCACAGGTCATTTTCTCAATCAAATTTAATTTACTGTACATTTGACTTCAGAACCAGATCCAATAAGCAAAGTGGGCATGAGTAAGAAATGCGGTGTTACATTATGGACTGTGATCATGAGGGCTCTGAACACATTTACAAAATACACTGTGCAGGAATATAGAGGTGTGGAAGGGATGGTGCACAACTGGATTTGAAGCTGGGAGACTTGACATTTTCAGAAGGGAAGCTAAAATTGCTTTTGGGCCTGTCTGCATCTCTAATTGCACTGCGGAAACAACCTTGGCTAGGATGCTCGCTCTTCCACCTTGCAAGGGAGACATTCCAGACACTTGTCTCCTTAGGAACATAGGAAGCTGCCTTATAGTGTCAGGTGATTGGCTCATCTCACCCTGGCAATGGTTCTCCGGGGCTTCAGGCAGCAGATTTTATAGCCCTAGTGGAGATGTTGATGATTAAACCTGAGGACCTTCTGCATGGTAAACAAGTGCTCTAACCACTGAGCTATGATACCACCCCAATGAGACAAGCCTTACTTTCCTGTAAGCATGCACTAGACTGCAGTCTTAGTTGGCCTACCTACCTATAAGACAACACAAAGACTTGTTCCAGACAAACCTGGCTTCTTTTCCCCTTACCATTAACGGGAGGAAGGGAATTCTAGTTTGCCAGTAATTTTTCTCCCTTTTCCACTTAGGTATGTTTCATATACCTGCACAGATTTTTTCTGTCAAATATGGGAAAGTCCTGTTAACATGTTTGGTGGCAAACATTAGTACAGTATGAAAAATCTGTTTATCTGTGTAGTGCAGGTATCCCCAATGTGGCACCTGCAGGAACCTCCAAAGGTGCCCCAAAAGTTCTACACTTCCTGACCACTTGAAAAGAATTTTTACCATAAGAACCTTGGAAAAAGTTGGGATAGCCTTCTTTCTCTCCCTTTCTAGTCTGTCTTTTCAGTTTCTCTCTCATCCCAGTCTCTACCCTCCCTTTTTCTCACCAGCAACCACCTCCTTCAGCTCACTTTTAAGTAGCCAGGTCTCCACAGCAGATATTACATGATTAGCCACCTCATCTATGGAAACCATTTTGTGATGGTGTCCAAAGCAGCGTCTCAAATACTCAAATATGTCCATGGATCCATAGGCATTAGGAGCACCTGACAACCAAAGTGGCCCTAAGGGAATGTGACGGTGACCCAGGACAGAATACAAACAAGATAGCTGGAAAAGAACTAGGTAACTCTTCCCGGGCCTGGTTCCTTCCAGATGTGTTGGACAGCAATTCCCAGAATTCCCAGCCAGCAGAGCCAAGGGAGACTTGCTCTCCAACAAATATGGAGGGTGCCTGGCAAACTCTGACTAAGGCACCAGTTGCTTCAGCCTATTAGCAGGGTTCCCGCCTGCTTACTGTCTTGACAATTCCTAGTGAAAAGTCAAGAGATTTATCAGATGGTTCAGTAGGGCTGGCTTGTTTGCAATCCCAGGGGGGCTATCAATTCTGCAGGTATTCTATCCTCTTTTCTTTCCTTAATGGGTTTTCAGTGATAAGGAAAGTCAAAGGAAGAATTGATGGGGAAAGACAGGAAAGGGAAGGTTATGAGTAGAAGGCAACATTGCCTGGATCCCCTGTGAAAACCCACAGGTGAAGTGGGGCAATGGGGCGATGGAAGCCTCTGCTTCTGTCACCCCTTTGTGCACGTGCACGCGCGCGCACACTTGTAAAGTGATTTTCTGTCCAGTAAGCATGCCTAGGACTGGGTTATACGGCAGGCAACCCAGAGAAGTATGGACATCTCATCATGGGCAGAAGAAGCGCAGACCCAAAGGCTGCTTCTGTGCTTCTCCTGCCCCACAAAAGACTTAGATAGCCAGTTGTCACCTGCACAAGCCTTTTGTGCCTGCTTCAGAGGACAGCAGACTAAGCTGCTGCTGGGATACATCATACTCGGGCGGAGCGTCACTGTTCCCCTCCCCACCACCTAGGAGAACCCCCACCCTGCCCTGGCTCCAAGGTCAGTATTCTGCTTCTTTCCATGCCCACTGCGAAGGTGGAGGGAGGGCGCTTCTAATTCAGAATCCCACCTGCCACCTTGGAGTACATTTCTGAGGTCAGAATTGGGACTCTGAATTTACCTATGGCCATTCAGACTGTCTAGTGGTCATAGGAGTGACCTTAATGATTTTAAATACTTCACTGGGTAGTTTATAATGTGGCTCCTTGCAGAATGATGAGGTTTCAAGTTATTGATTCAATAATATATTAGGCCTTAACTGAGTATGCAGAGATAGAAATCCATCTAGGATAGCTGACTCCAGAATTTCAAGTCTTAGTAATTCAGACCTTTCCCATTCTCCCTCCCCAATGACTTCCTTAAAATTATTTTTGCTCATGTTATATAGGGCAGAGTTATCTTCAGCAGTTCATTCTACTCCCTGTGCTCATTCTACCCAACTCTATGAGCCAATCCAACTTGATCATTCCCACGATCAAAAATACAATATATAGCTGCGATAAATACATCTCCCAAAATCCATGTTTGTGCATTGCCGGTGCCAATATCCATAACCTGAAAGCCACTGATACACAAACTTTGTCTTCCAGTGGTGTCCTGTTAAAGAAAAAACATTTCTGTTTGGGTGATGTGTTTGCACAAGCTCTATACCAAATATAGAGGACACCTTGCATAACTGTTTCGGCCCCTGAAAAACACTCCCATCTTTTAAATCCATGTTTCACGCCTTTCTGCTAAAGCATGCAGGAGTGCTCGCAAGAGAACAGATGGCAGAGAGAAGGAGTGTGTCTCTTTTGCATGATAACTGAGCCAATGTTTCTTCCTCCAGTCCCGTCATGCATTTGAAGCTACACACAATGATCAGTAATGCAGAATGGATGGACAGCGTCTAAATCCAGATATACTTCTGAACGGACCACTAAACTCCATAAACTTCAGGTGCTGGGGTTCTGCCCCTGATCATGCATGCAGTAGGGGGAAGGGTTAATCTAGACTGGGGCCCCTGCACTTACATTAGAGTAAAACTGGAAGAAACACATTCCCACTAGATTTTATCTGCTGATCTCACAATGTCATCCAACCAACTGCAAAATAAAGCATTGTAAGGTCGTATGGTCTTGAACCAGCACCTCTAACAGCCAATATCAAGCTCCACCCTGAGAGAATCAGCTGCTTCTACAAGCCAACGGGAACAATCCAGACACTACAAAAGCCTTGCAACCAAGTCAGCTCTTCAGTTTGAGTGACTTGTTCTCATGAGCAGCTGTCACCATTTCTGGTGGCTCACCTTCATGATTTCACCCTGTCTCCTTGTGCTGGCTCTTTGATCTTCTGATGCCTGGACTCCTGGCCATCTCTGGCCCTTCGATCGCTGACCACTTGCCTGCCAGCCCCAGCCCTCCTTGTAGCTCAATATACATTTCCAACCACATTTTGGCCCCAACTAGTAGAACAGGGTCAGGGTGGGAATGGAGATGGACAGAGCTCAGTGATCAGTGAAACCCGCAGCACAGAGAAGCAAGCCAGGAAGTGCAGGACATTGCTTCTCCCTCTTCAGACTAAGGACGATGGAAGGACACCATTTGACCTCTTGAGTATAATCATATGTCTGAATCTGATGGGCTGTGGGATGCAGTAAGGTCATCAAATTCCCTGCCTTACCCTCCAAGTGGTACAAGCCAGTGAGGGAAAAACTAATCCTACTGCGGTGGCCTAACAGAGAAAGCAGGGGAGGAATCTGCATAATCAAAAAGTTAGGGAGGATCGAGAGGAGCTTTTCACACCCCACCAAATAGCATTTCTTTATATTGAAAACAGTACACATGACATTTTGATGCAAGACAGGTGCTCACTGCATTGCTCATGAGACGATAACTATGAAGAGTTAGATGCATACCTTAAGGACATACTGCTCTGAGGTTAATGTGAACTCTTGTTGCTTGATGGTAAATGTTACTGGGGGTAGACTAGATAGTCTTCTGCAGTCTACAGAAAACTGTAATATAAAATTAATTTATTCCTTGAGCTGGCGGTTCTCTTGACATTTACATATAACTATGAAATGACATGTTGTCAGCAGGCATCCAAGTGGCTCACAGACAGCACAACACAACCTGTCAGCATCTTCCCCATCGCTCCATGCTGACCCTACCTGGAGCTTGGGGAGCCAGCTCGCAGCAGGAGCATCCCCCCAACTATGGGGATTCTGTGCCACCTGGGATGAAGCTGGCCCTGCTCCCACATGGTGATGTCAAGGAAGAGCAGGACCACCTTCACTCTGGCTCACAGGGAGTCAGCAGCAGCCAGAGTGGGGATGCAGCGCATTCTGCTGGGCCACCTCTAGAGGAAGCCCAGCAGAGAAGGCTTCAGCAGAAGCGGACTGGCTGAGCAGAGGGGGGGTGATTCCCATCACCAGCAATGGGCACTCCCCCATTTCCCCTTCTCCAGTGCTGCTGTTGAGCAATGGCAGGGAGGGAGCCAACCCGCCATGCTCCCCATGTCCCCATTTGTCACGGGGACGCGGGGAGCAGGCACCATTTCTCAAGCGTCTAAAGCAGGGGTCTCAAGCTCAACTGACCTGGGGGCCGCTGGACGTAGTCTGGGTGAGGCTGGGCCGCATCAAGTATTCCACCACCGCGGTGGGGCTGGGCCGCTCACCCCGCGTCGCTCCCGGAGGCTGGCCCGGGCGCCGCCGGCGCTTTGAAGGCCGCAGGGCCCCTCCCCCGTGCCCCGCCCCTCCCGGCAATTGGCCCGCGGGCTGCGAGTTGGAGACCCCTGTTCTAAAGGAAGTGGCTTATAAGTCCTGTGAGGTAGCTTTCCATGCAAAGTGGCTAATGGAGTTGTATGAACCTTCCCATCCTTTGAGATGGGTGAGCCACTGTCATATCTATGTGATGTTCAGTTATAATGTGACCCCCCCCCCCAATGACCAGTGGCATCTGCCTGTTTCCAAACGTTTGAGAAAGGGACACTGCAGATAAACTGACAGACAAACAAAACCTCACAGTTCTCTCAAAGTTCAGCACAGTATGTCTCTAGTTTTGTCCTAATTTTTCCCTTATTTAGAGCATTGGTGCTGTTTTTAAAAAGTGGGTCATACACAGTATATCAGAATCATATCACCTGCTTTTTGCCCTTAGTAATTCCCTGCTCCAGGTACATTTACCTCTCCAGCATGAGTTGGCACAGCTCCAATATTTTCTTGTATTCTTTTTATTTGTGAGAATGGTCCAGTAATAAGAGAAGTACCCGAATCGATAATGGCATCACAGCCACGCTTACATGCTACTATCTTTCCCTGGATTTTCACACTGTATTATTGGGGTGTGAAGAAAGAGGAAAGGACAAACATTAATATCCATGCAAGCATGTGGAACATAGACATTATGGAAACAAGAAAATTAATGGTGAATTAAAACAACTGATTGAAATCAAAACTGAGAGAAATCTTTCAGATGAAATGATCTCCTGGAAAATATAAAGCTGACATCTATATTATGCAAGGGTAAGTTCTAATTCTGCAAATGTAAAAAATAAACAATGCAATCCTGTGCAAGTCTGCACAGAGGTAAGACCTACTGAGGTCAATGGGACCTACTCTCAGTCAATGCACATAGGATTGCAACCTGACATATGCAAATAGCTGCTTTTCTTTATGAATAGCACTGACCTGGTAATACGGAGCAAGCTTCATAGTCAGAATAATTATAAGCAGATAATTACATATAAATAAATTTATAAAAATTTTAAAAATCACTCAAAAATTCACTATAGTACAATAAATATTGTATTGACCTACCACTGAAAACGGAAACTGCTTAAATACACCCCCCCACCAACAGTCCCAATGCAGCTCAAACATACATGAGAGCTATTTTAACAAGCGAGCCACCAAAAGACAAGCCACGAAGAAGCCATAATGGCCAGTTTGGCCCTTACTCATGCTCGGTTATCATGTATCTATGACCAGCATGGCTGACTTATTTGAATGGGGATGCTCCCCTTTCTACATTCCTACGCCAATGTTTCTGTTTAAACAAACTTACTTGTTCATACGAATTTGCCAATATTTTTTCCGAGTGACCGGAACCCAGAGAATTGATCCATTGTAAAGGGAGTGGTCTATGCCCCCAAATATCAATTCACCTCCATTCTTAGCATCACCTCCTCTAAAAAAAGAGGAAAGACATGGACTTGATGAGCAGGCAATTGTGACTAGGCATGAAGCTGAATAGGCATGTCCGAACTAGCAGTGCTGAATGGTCGTGTTTTCATTTGGGAGCTTCAGGTATCATAGTCAAGACTAGAGATTTGCTGGGCCAGAGCTAGCCGAGAGCTTCATTTCAGAAACAACATAAAGCCATCCCACCAAGTTGTCCAGTTGTGTGATTGCTACATAGAGTACACTAGAAGCCTAGCAAGACACTGGATAGAAGAGGAGAATCACGCTGGGAGCTCTTCAGCGGCCCAGAGAGAGGAAGTGGAGCTGAGAGCCTGGGGAGACCAGAGGACTCCAGTTTGGAATAATTTAAGGCCTCTCACAGCTGAGGCTAGAACTGAGAGTGGCCCATTTGCCACACCCCTTTGAAGTCTTCCCCATTCAGTGGTAAGGGAGTGTTGTGTCCCTTTAATGGCAGCACACTTGCTTTTGATGCAGGAGGCCCCAGTTGCAAACTCTGCCACCTTGAGGTGTCCCTGTCTGAATCTCCAGAGAGCTGCTGCCACTCAGTGTGGCCTATACTAAGCCAGAGGGGTCACTAGTCTGACTCCATCTAAGGCAGCTTTCTATGGGTGCATCTTTGGTCTGTGCAGAGCTGGATTCGATTCTCCACTAAAGTAAAAGAGACAGGAGCGCCATGTGCATTTAGACTGCACTCAGTTCCGAAAGTGACCATTGCCCCAGAGGCTGTTCTGGTGTCATTTCTTCATGCCACAAAACACTGACCTGTTCAAGAGGAAGGAAAACACTGGTTTCTGGATCAAACGTTGCTTGATCATATTGTCAAAGACCGGAACTGCATTCAGCACCGACAGGGAAGGATATGCAAGGCCCATCACTCCATCAAATTTTGCAAGGACAAAGGTGAGGCCAGGCTCCAGAACAGACTCTCCAAAGTCTTGGTTCTCAATGGTAATGTTGCCAATCTGTTTGTTCATTTGCCAAAGGGAAACAATATGAAAGGTGCACAGCAGCCATGCCCAGTCGGGTGCCCTCTGGCTGTGCCAGACTGCAGCTCATCATGTCCAGCCAGTGCGGGGAAGCAGCAGCTCCCAGGACTCCCATCCTTCCCCAAGCTGGCACTTTCTGTGTTGGACAGCAATTCCCATCACCCGGGACGTTTTCTCTGGCACCTGGAGACGAAATGCAGCCTGCATGCCCAATTTCTGCTCAGAGGAAACAGCGGGGATTCCCAGTGGTAAAAAAGGGGCAGTGGGAGCTGAAATGACTGATCTGATCACTGATTGGAAATAATGGTGGGGATAGAGAAGGCAGGGCTGGAGAGGAAATTCCCTTTTCTTCCTGCAGAGCAAGGCACAGTATGATGACTCCTGCCTCTCTACTCAGAGGGACAGAAGGCCCCTTGCAGAGTAAAGCACAGAACTTTTCTCCGTCTCACTGCAGGGAGAAAGGAGATTCATTTCTCCATGCGGAAAAGGGCAGGGCCCGTAGCTCAGGGCCATTTTTTGCATGGAGAAATTCTGCTAGGACAGAGAAGGGATTCAGGAAGGAAAATCCACGTGGTGTCATCCAACCTCCAGGGAGTGAGCAAGGAGAGCAACCTGGTCCCCAACCACAAAACAGTTCTCCACCCTTGCTGTCAATGGATGATAACCTTTCCTTCCTTTCTTCGCCTTATTTAGCTATATACACTTGCTAGAAAGTACACCATGTGTGTTGCTTTTCTGCCTAGCCTGTTTTCTAACATACACATTAGGATTATTAACATCTATAGTATTTGGGAGAGTCTTTGTTAACCCTTTAAATGTCCATCGTCATGAAAAGCTTAAAAATGAACAGTTCACATTCATTTCCTCTTTAATCCTTCATAAATCTTGTATTCCTTTGCAAAATCCTTATCCATCCCTTCTTTTGTCTTCTGCTGAGAAGGTGCCTCCTTTGAGCAGCCCTTGATGTTGTCAAGTCTAATGGTCCCCTTGTCACATGCTCCCATTTAATGCCAGAATGGCAACCAGGACAAGCATCCTCAATGGATAGCAGCATCAGCAGAATAATTATAGTGATAGAAAAAACTATTGTTCAAGAATTACTAGGCACATACTAAAGCTATTATATTATCTACAATTCATTTTATAATTTAGATTAAACTGTATGAGAACTTTGATCAAGAATTGAATGACCTAAATGTGACTGGAGCAGACAGAAATTTTCACCTTTTTTGTGGCTTTGTTAGATACTGAAACTATATGCTATATTTGTGTAATATTCCTTGGCATCCTTTTTCCTATATATTTTTAATTTCTTTTCAATGTATCTTATTTTCTTTTTATGAAAATAAATAAATTTTTAAAAAGAATTACTAGACACAGAATTCTGTATCCTCGGCAAGTTGTCGCAAGCTTCTAGAGGGGGACACATTCATGTCCTCACATGGACTGTGGGAAAGCAGTGAAGCACTAAACGCTTGAAGGGAACAACAGTTAGTCTCTCTCACCTGTACTTTCTCTCTGGAAGCGATACACATGAGACTCCCAGTGCCATATTCCAAAGAAAATACTTGCCCTCCAAATGCATAGGACTGTGACAAAAATGGCTTGAACATTCGATGACACCCTGCAAAAACAACAGCTATGCTTAGGCCTGGCAATAAGTGTGATTCTCCCCCTGCCTCCTCCCCACAAGTTAGAACGTGCATCACAAAAATGAAAAGGTAGGGGAAGGGTATAAGCCTTAGAATGGAAAAAAATCCTGAGACTCCCAGAATTTCTTAGCCATTCTGTCTACATGTACATGGGATTGTGCCCTTCCAAACATATATTCCCATGCCAGGGGCATCATCCATCACAGTGAAGCGACTGCTTTAAGAGCAGGTGGCAAGTCACAGTGGGATGCTGAAGGACAGATGCTGAAGGATGGTCCATGCAACTTCTCCTGTGTCCTGGGCAAGCTGGCCTGCTGCAGCCGGGAGCCTGTATCTCCCTCCCTCTCTCATCCTCTCTCCTTTTCTCTTCCAGGCAGAACATGAGGAGAGGTTTCCAACCACAATTTTATTTTGTTAAAACTGGCCACCTGGGACTAGATTTGCCTGGATTAAAGAGAGTAATATAAAGATTAGCAAGAGGCCTCCACTGATTTAAAACCTTGTAATCGTGGATTTAGTTCTTGACCGTACCAGGAGTTGATTCCAAACTGAATTCCTGTCCTCCCTTCTTTGCCAGAGTTGGTTCTTCCCTCAGGGATGCTGGAAGATGCTGTCTCCAGGACTGAATTAAGGCCATTTAAAATAGCCATGGAGACTTCCTTACAGAAAGAAATCTTTCCCACCCATTCCAAACAATCACATCAAGTCTTCTTGACTTAAGCACAAAGGAAAGATTCAATATTTTATCCATCTATGTTTTCTGGTCAAATCTTTTGTAGCAAAACAGAGATGCTCTCTGTTGCTAAGGATTCTTTATCCCCTACAGCTTCTGAAGGATGTTCATTTGATTATTTAAATTCATTTCAGGATGTTTATGCCACCCTACTCCAACTATTAAGAATGAGTTAACTTGTCCTAAAAAAACTGAATAGCTCAAACCAAATATATAAAACATAGGCATTTTATTCTGTATTATAAATGACACTGGAGGTGCAATTAAGGTATGGTAAGCAGTATATTATCAGAATAAAAAGAATAGTGGTATACACTTTTGCTGTTAAGTCTCACTGAGCTAAGCTCCACAGCTCTAACATTTTCATGCATTCTAATCAAGGATTAATAAAGAAAGACCAATCTGTCCATCTCCCACTTCATGGCTTTCAGTCATGTTGCATTTATCCTGAAAAGGCTACATTCTGGGCAGACCTTTCCAGAGTGGTACCCAACTGTCCAATAGATCCCATTGATTCTCACTATTAGGGTCATTCGACACATTTTTCAACAGAAGAGAGTTCCTGGCTGGAATCTCCTTGCACAGTGTCTTTTCTCACCGAATCATCAGAGGGTAGAATCAGTGTCAATATTTTTTGCTGATTCCTGCCATGGCAGTAGGAATTCCTGTGTGCATGGGCTTCCCCCTCACTTTGACAGAAATCACCCTACTTGCAAAGCTGTGCCCTTTGTCCGAAGTGAATGGGGAATCCGACACAGAACAAACTCCACAAGTGCATTAGAGCTTCCGTGCCAGAGGAGATCACTGGACTAAGGCGCATCAGGTGCAAAATTTGACAGTTGCTTATAGGGATGATGCATGGACAATGTCTGCTGAAGATTCAGAAATGTTTTAAATAAATACATAATAAATAAATAGAAGCAGGCTGGTAGCAACTGTGCCCTGCACTCATTCCGTTACTGTGTTTTTATACCACTCAGGGACTTGTTCTAACCGTATTGGGTTAACTTTCTGTGCTAGGTGCATCCTCATGCTAATGAGGCTGACAATGATGATTTATCCAGTGTAAGGGGGACATACCCAATAAAATAAACTAAAAGAAAACCAGTGATAAAGCAGTCCAAATCAATTCCTTTAAAGTTCTAAAAGCAGCCATGCTAATTTAAAACAAATTTAAAAGGAGACAAATTTCCTAACAGGTAAGACATAGGAAAAGACAATTTTAAAATGCAGCATTGGGCATATTATTGAAAATTAAACCAGCAGCGGGTGGAGTTTGCCTGTGTCTGTAAGCCCTTCCCTTTGCCCAATCCATTTTCAAAATCTGTTCATTCTGAAATCCATTCTTAAAGCCTGCATTGGTTTAGACCGTATCTTTAAAAGTGGTACAGAATTCCGAAGAGCAGAGGTGCTATTATTAAACATTTGAATGACAAAACATCTCTTACTGCAAGCATCACTGGAGCAATAAATCGACGGAAGCCAAAAGTTACTGGAGCCAGTGTCAAACACCACGGTGAAGGTCTGAGGCGGCGTGCCAATACTCACCTCTCCATAGTACTGGGCCTAGGCGGGGAAAGAAATCCATCAGTTCAGGGCTCAGTCACCTCCCAGCTTACAACTTGATGTAAGATCCCCACATCAGCTCCAACCCCCTGGCCCAAGCAGGCTAGACAGCAAAATGGGGGACTCACAGGGTCCCTGTAAGTGACAGAAGTCCAAGAGGAAGGAATGCACAAACTTCTAGCCCAGCTTTCCTCAACTTGGCGTCGTTCAGGGGTTTCCAGCTTCCATTCCTATCAGCCCCTGCCAGTATGGCCAGTGGGCAAGATCCCTTGCAGCTGCATTCCAAAACATACGGCAGGTACCAGGTTGGGGAACACCAAAGTCAAATATTCTGGACTCTTTCCAAAGGCTGATCAGCACACAGCATGTCGCCTGACTCCAAACTGCTTATTACCAGAGCATGGATAACCAAGTCTAAGCTACCTGTGGCCAGAGTCAGCTCAGGGAAACTTTCTCACTAGGTGCACCGCAATACCCTTTGTGGTGGCATCCAAGGGGTTCCTGTTCTTTCTGCTTTCAGAGAGGCAGTTAAGATGCTTCTGCTCAGGATTATTTTCCTCCTGTTTTAATGGTGTTCTGATGCACTACTGCGGCTTTTTGTTTGCTTTATTGATATGTCACTTTATTAATTGTGTTCCCGCACCGAGTCCAACTGTGCACTTCCATTCATAGACGAGCCTTTGATCCAGAAGAGAAGCCGAGTCATGTTTTGCTGATTTTGCTTCTTCAACCTGCAGACCCTCATACCACCTTCAGGACTCTTCTGGAGGGTGCTCCAACCTACCAGAACAGACTTTTGGGGAGAGAAAACCAGCCACACCACCTCTGGGTACAGCCAAAATTAAATGTGCAACACCGAAACCTCACAGTAACATAGGAAGCGGCTGTATACTGAGTCAGACCATGGGGACCAGCTGAGGATTACCGACAGAGTGGCAGCGACAGCTATCCAGGTTGTCAGGCAGACCTAACTGAAGATGTTGGGGTCTGAACAAGGGACCTTCTGCATGAAACCAGGGGCATTTACCACTGTTCTACACTGTTCCATGTGCTTCCAGATTGTAAAAGAGCTCACTGCAGTGGAACACACAGTGAGTCATGCATTGCGTGAGATCCATCTTTGTTCATACACATTTTATTATGTACATAGGAATCCCAGAGAACACCGAAGCTGATGGAACTGAGTCTGTGCAGGCATCTTTGGTCTTTGAGGCCTTCTTCAATGCTATGTGCCAAGAGAGAATCAGTGCCCCAGGGAATGCAGCATTCAGAAGTTTATCAGGTGTCCACCTCTGTATCAGCCAAAGGAGTTGCACAGTTGTGCCTTGGGCTCTATTTTTAGGAAGAGCCATTTCTGGCATCTGCAGCAGATTGTATGCCAAGGACATTCTTTTTAAAGCGTTGATACCCAAATGGTATTTCATTGCTTTGAGGAGTAAATCATATTTTGCAGATCTTACTGATTCTGTGAAGTCGAAAGCAAAAGCTCTCCAAGTCAGAGCTGCTACAGTAGTGTTTTTCCAGGAATTGTTTGCTAACTCCACACATTTTGGTTTTAAATGTTTTAACGGGTGATTTATCTGTATTTATTAGGATGTTGCCTTTGGAATGTCTAATTCTGTAAATGGCTTCAAGTTTTTTAAAATGTATACTTGACATGCAGTATATGAATCAATTAAATAATTAAACAAATGTCAATGCCTCCCTTCACAACACAAGAGCCTTGCTTGCAGTTTTGAATTAACTCAGGTTGATAACAACTATTCATAGATAAGCAAGTAACTTTTTTGAAGTTGCTGTTGGACAAAGGCGCAAAGATTCTTGCCACATTTCAGAGAATAATTCATTTATTCCAGCTGAGCCACAAGCTTTCCCCCCCTTTTGCTCCAACATACTAGCATCCTTAACTACTGCTCTGAAATTTATTTATTTATTTATTTAAACTGTTTTTATGCTGCCCCCATCACAACGAAGCCTCGGGGCGGCTCACAAATAGAACATTTCAGGGTGTCAAAGAACATTCAGCCTGAAGGCCAATTTTAATTTTCAATACACTTTTGAGAGTCACATTCCAGGGCAAGGTCAAAAGGGGCAAGGGGAAACTACCAATCTATTTTAGCTTAGAGCTCTTAGGGAACCATCTAGGGTGCGTGCCAATAACCTTCTGAACTGAGAGTGTTACAGGCATTCTATGGAAGCTTTCCGTGCCTCCCTCTGAAACACACAACCAATTTCAGCCAATCGAGTATTTTGTTTATGTATAAATAAATAAATTGGGAGGTGGATTCATTCCATGATGCAAGAGCCTCCTACTCACATTCATGTAATCATAAAGCCGCTCTTTCGTAAGTCCTGCAGACAAATTAGTGACTGAAGGGAAGCATCGTGTGTACTTCTGAGCAAAACTATCAGGTTCATGATCTGTCCAAAAGTCTTTCAGTCCTCCACTCTGTCGAAGTGTTGTTTTGATAGATGGAAATCGAGCTAACTGGATCCTGGAGGAACAATAAAAATAGAAAATCATACTGGCATACGGTCACTTGCCAGAGGCCAAGGATTGCCCTATTTTCTGACTGTCCCAACCTGGAGCCCTGCAGTTGTCTGGGACTTCAGCCACCAGCCAGCATGGTCCATCTTGAGGAATACTGGAGGTTGCAGGCCAAAATATCTGGAGGAGTCCAAGTTGTGGGAGACTGGGCTGGAGACTACTTCAAAGGCACACCTTTCAGCAGGTATTATGCAGTGGGAAAGGATGCTGCCTTGGTGGTCCTGGCCTCCAACAGGTGCAGTTTCATGGAGACAGAGTGCCACGGCTCACACCAGTTCAGCTGGGGAGGTCTCAGCTAGGCACATGGTTCATAGGAAACTGTGCCACGCTGACGCAGACCAGTGATCCCTCTAGCCTGGCGGTGGGGAACTTCGAGGACCGCATCCCTCCCCCACCGCTGCCAAGAGATCCACATGCCACTAATTTTGCTGCTAGAGTTCCACAGAGCAGACGGAGGGAAAACCCCAGAAATTTGGGGTTACCCTTCCTGGAGGCAGTGGCAAATTCAGTGGCGGTGGTGGGGCAGCAGAGCCAGGGGGCCTCATGCAATCTGCATATTGCTCAGCCCTGATCTAGCTTAGTATTGTCAGCATTGGCAATTGCCCCGCGGTAGCTTTCTGGGGTTTCAGGTAGAACCCTCCCCTGGCCCTACCTGGAGATGTCAAAGATTTGAACCTGTGCCTTTCTGCAGAGGAGGGGCTCAGGTGCTTTAGCCCTGGACAGCAGCTCTCACCACATCCTCGGGCTCAGTTGGACTCACTGGAGGAGCTGCTATAGAGAACTATTCACACTATATTTGACTCCCCACTGTCCCAAGCTACTTGGAAGGAACAGTCCTGCTGGAATTTAAAGGAAAGCACCCATTAATCTAAACTTCAGAAGACAGATTTCCTCTTATATTAATCACCAAAGGGTAATAACTAAAGTTGACACATGTTTAATGGCCTTAGTCAGGCCCAGTTAAATGCAATGTAATTTATTAGATTATAGGTGCTTTACAATTTGGTTTTAGTCTTTAAATGATTTATTTTATCAATTGATTTTAGATTTCTTGATTTTATTCCTTAAGTCTTTTCATGGCCAATAGCTAAACAACTGCCACCATCACCATCAACAAAGAATTGATTCAGTTGTTGATCTGTGACAGAACACACCCTTTGCTTGTGGAAGATTCAGTCCATAGCATCTCTGCTTAAAATTATTAGATAATAGCTTAAGTGGAAAATCTCAGAAAGATCTCCATAAAGAGCACTGCCTGTGGAACAGACAATACTGGAACCAACAGTCTGATGCTCCCTCTGTGTTGGATCCAGTGTCATTCCTACTTGGGGTAGAAATAAAGTGAACTGGACTGTAGTTGGACAACATTGAATACAACCATATGAACTGAAATTAATAGGATTTGTGAATGTGGTCCTATGCTGATCTCATTTCGTGTATGAAATGTTTTAGACTCACATTGAGTCTCGAACTATCTTGCAAGTATCTTTCTCTACCACGAAAAAGTCATGTGTTTATTTAACTTTTACAAAAGAAAGGTTAAGATGCCTTTAGCCAGAAAAGTAGTCTCATTGCTAAGTTCATTGGGAATTATTTGAAATACTTCCTTACCTTGTGAGAGCTGTGATAGATGGAATATAAACCAGAGCAGCTAAGAGAACCTTCATGGCTTCAGTTGCACAAAAATGGAAATGAGGCTGGTTTCTTCCAGTAATTTCTATTTTTATATACACACACACACCACTAAACCATAATCAGTTGCCTAAGAGGCTGATCAATGGCTGGAGGTCAGTAGCTTGGCAGGGCATTTGTAGTGTGATCTAAAAGTAACTACTGATTAATGAAAGTAGTGCAAACTGTCAGAACAGATGTGGACAGAGGGTAGATCAAGATATGCTGCTTGGTTAACCTCAAAATCTGCAGTATATCAGTAAACATTTCTGACTCACATTCTGATTTAAATTGTTACAACCTCCCCACTCTTAAATCAAGAGGTTGGGTATCTTAGGACTTAGAACTGTAGGACTTTCTCTGTCTTAACATGCATAGGATTGTGCCCTTTGTTGTTTAGTAATGGTCAATGTTTTTCTTCTGGTTGCTTCTATGCGGGTTCCTTCTATACTGCCATCTCTCCCATAGCGTCATCTATAACAGCTGTCCAAAGACCATGAAACACCATGAAAAACAACAAAGGGAGCTGTAGAAATGGATACTATATTGTTTTTATAGAGGTAAGGGATGAATCAAAACAGGTAAGAACTAGAGAATGGTATGGACACAGAGGTCTTCTTTAGGGCAGCTAATGGAACATCAACATATGAACCTTATTGTGAAATCCTGTAAAGAAAGGGAGCTTCGCATGTTATCCCCAACAGCTGTCTTTCCCAGGTGATGTCCCAGGGCATACTAAAAACAAGTCCACACCTTTCCTACAGGTTGTTCCTGCATAGGCTTCCACGTCTCTCAATTCCCTTCAGTGGTCCTCAGGTTCTATGCAGCCTTTACAAGGAACTATTGATTTTCTGAAGACATTCGCTTCTGACAGAAGAGCCTACATTACCCAGCCTAACTACTCCATCTTTCCTCCCACCATCACACAAGAGCAGCTTTCTACCATTCCCAAAATACCAGGGATATTTTTCTAGCATCCTTATCTCTTTTAGCTCATTGCAAGGAGATGTTAGTTTTTTAAATGAGGCACAAGGTGCAGCAATCTAAGGTCACTGTGATCTATTCTGATAAGATGGATTAATGGTTAAACTGTGAATCAGAGCTTTTCCACACAATATATATATTTAATTAAGTTCTAAATACAGAATAATGAATAAAAGTCACAGAGAAGAATTCTGTGCTTCCAGAAATATGTATTTCACATAAAGCAAGCCTAATTCTTGTAGCAGATTTTGGCTAGCTGTGCTATGAAATTTTTATTCAGGGTCAAATTAGCCAATCAGCCAATGGGAATGCTGTTTAGAATCATGGTGCTGACGAAGGAGGGTTTAACTCCACCACCACCACCCTCCCCACAGTTTTCCTACTGGAAATCGCTGCACCATTTGACACAAGTAACAGCTTGCCAGGAGCAGGAGAATTTTTACCAAGAAAGTGGAGCAAGGACAAAAGCTGGAATTCTTCCCCACCCTTGCTGT
Organism: Varanus komodoensis; assembly: GCF_004798865.1. Lineage (NCBI taxonomy): Eukaryota > Metazoa > Chordata > Lepidosauria > Squamata > Varanidae > Varanus > Varanus komodoensis. The sequence goes on from NW_025336236.1 coordinate 3,475,364, forward strand.
GGTCCAGAGATGGGTTGAGGCCTCCACAGTGGTTTGTGGTTTAGAAAAAGAGTGGAATCAAGGACACATTTTAAAACATCTAGTTTGATCCACAGATTAAAATATTTAAATACTGAGTCTAACCAAAAGAATGTAGGCATAACATACTTTTTGATTTGTTACATTTATCGCATCAACAGTTGTACTACAGATTCCTGGACTATACAAATGGAAAATGTAGATTGAGGCAAGTACATTAAAATGATCAAAGCATACAGACATGTACCTAGAAGAAAGCCCTGCTGAACAAAAGGGACCTATCTATCTATCTATCTATCTATCCATCTATTTATTTATTTAGAAGGCTTCGATGCTGCCCCATTCGCCAAAGCGTCGGGGCGGCTCACAGTAATAAATAAATAAGCACATTATAAAACAATATAATATAATTTTCCAAGTAAACATGCACAGGATTGCAGAGTCAGTGGCATAAATGCACTTACCATGCTGTTTAAAACAGGAGTGGGCAACCTGCAGCCCTGCAAGGTCATTCCACCACACCCCCCCTTCCAAATGTCAAAACGGCGTGTACTTTGCACTTCTTGTACATGTGGCTCTTTTCCTGCTGCTACTAGCAAGCATTATCATTTCCATGTTCCCTACAGAGTACCTGGCATTTGCAACATAAAACAACACATATGAAAACATGACATGAATATTTGCAGGTATGACCGTTACAAACATTACACCTTAAAATTGCTGTTTGCTAAATGGGGCATGAGATTATTTTGGAAAATATTTCTGATCTACTACTGCACAGTTTTACAATTCACCTGGTGTTGCTGCCCTTGCGGAAGAGAGCTGTTCCAAAGTGATGCCTGTAATGTCCCATCAACAGACACTCATTCACTTATCAGAAACGTTTCAGGGCTCTTGAAAGTCATGAGTGTTGCTATGCAGACTATGCATATATTATAATGGAAAAGGGGGAATGCCAGCAGAACTACAAAGAGTAAATGTGGAGAACAAAACACCAGGCAGCTTTCCCAATCCAGAAAGTTTGTTCATCTGGTACCAACAGCCATTGCAACTTTGCGAAGTTCTTAGGATGGGCAACACTTTCAGGACAATAGTTGCTTTTCTGCCTTCTGACAGCTGCCAGAAATATATTCTGGGGGACCTTGAAGAGATGCCAACTGATAAAATGGTGGATTTGAGCGGCAGGCAAATAAGACGGTTTCCTTTGTGCATTTGTTCTTTCAGGGAGCTGGTCAAGCTGTACTTGAGCGATAACAAACTGAATCATCTACCACCTGAGTTAGAACAGCTACAAAGCCTCCAGATCCTGGCACTGGATTTCAACTTCTTCCAAACACTGCCCCCCGTTGTGTGCACCTTGAAACAACTGTGTATCCTTTACCTAGGCAACAACAAGCTAGGAGACCTGCCTGCAGAGTTACGTCAGTTACAGAACCTCAAGACGCTATGGATAGAGTCCAATTGCCTGTACCACCTGCCCAGCGTGGTGTGCGAGCTGAAGCACCTCAAGACCCTGCATGTTGGATCCAATGCACTGCGTGCCCTGCCTGGGCAGCTGCAATATCTGAAGGAACTGCGTACCATCTGGCTTTCCAGCAACCAGCTGACGGACTTTCCACCTGTGCTCCTGCACATGCCATTCTTGGAGGTGATTGATGTTGACTGCAATGCCATCCGCGACTTCCCCAATCTCGTGCACCTTACTGGCTTGAAGCTGGTGATTTATGACCACAACCCATGTAGAAATGCACCTAAGGTGGGTAAGGGAGTGCATAGGGTTGGAAGGTGGTCTGAGGAGAGCCCGGAGCCTAGAAAGAGATCTGGTTTAGGCAGAGACAAAGGATCTGAAGACATCAATTCCCTTCTGCCGCCACCTCCTCTTTCCTGCAAGCTGTCTCATTCCAATTAAGGAATAGCCATATTTTTCTTAGGAACCAAGAATGCAGAACTGATAGGCACCTTCTCAGCCAAACTGTACAATTCCAAAGACTGTGCATTAAGAATAGGATCTTTTGATGGGATTTGCGTATACCAAAGTTATAGACCAATTCAATTCATTTATAGGGTGTATGTATAGGCACAACTGAGGAAAGTAGCCTTCCTCAACCTGATGCCCTCCAGATGGCTTTGACTGCAACATCTAGTAGTACTGAACCACTGCGCATGGTGGCCGAGACTGAGGGAAAATGAAGTCCAAAACATCTGGAAGTTACCAGATCAGGGAGGGCTGGTCTGGAATGATACCAGCCACTTGCAAAAGCAATTGGTATCATAAACATAAACAAACGAGATGTTGACAGGAAAGAAATCGCATGTACTTGATGCCAAACTACTTTGTTCTCTAACAAATGAAAACTGAAGGTTTAGCACTAGATTAGTTCCATTGTCTAGAAGTGTTTTGAGGATATTTTAAAACACAAATATTTTCTATATCCAAGGTCATATTCAATTCTGGATTGCTGATGAAAGCAGTAAAGCAACCATTATTGGGGCTGCCTCCCAGCAAACCCAAATCAGGTAGGGGCATGTGTGCACATGTGAATGCATATGCCAGATCTCCTGATATGTTAGCTGTTGGGGCCAAAACAGTTGTGCACACCACTGTATACCTATGGCTAATGAAGGCAGGGTTACCCAATTCAAAGTAGATGCTCAACTCTGAACATATATAGCTGGACAGATGTTCATCTTAGATAAGAGCTTCTGCTAGTTAGTAATGACTATCACTTAGTGGAAAAAGGTTGTCTGAAGCAGATTAGGTTTCTGTGATAAGGGATAAAAGCTATGGGTAGCCCCAGACTCAACACTACTTCATGGGAAACAGGTTGGAATATGCTACAACTGCCCTTTTCATTCATGCCTAGTATCGAGACTCTCTCCCTTCCTAGATAGGTTGCATATTATTACATTAAGCTGTGCTTCTGTAACTTGCCTAGCGTAATAGAAACTGGTGCAGTAGCTATAGGAATATATGCACATATTTGACAGGTTAATGATTTCTACTTGCTCCGATTCCTAATTCAAAATGCTGAATTTATAACTTTACACAGCCTGGGAATATACTATCTAGAGGACTGTTTTATCCCCATGAGTCAATTCACTGAAGTCTAGCCTTTACACACTGTAGGCCTCATAAGCATTCCCTTCAATATGGTAAGGTAAATTGGCAAAAGCTGAGCACCACACGTTTTTGGCCACAGTTCTGTGGGGCATTCCTGCTGGACAGATATGCAGGAAACTACAAATGGAGAAATCTGCTTTATAGCAATGCAACCCGTTGGTGCATCTAGTTCAGTACTGTCTGTGTTGATGCACAGCAGTTCTACAGGGTTTCAGAGAAGTTTCTCAGGCCCTATCTGGAGACACCGGGGACTGAACCTGAGACTTTTGTAGGCTCTTAATAGATTTTTAAAGGAACTATCCTTGTTTTTGTGGTGACTTTTTGTTCTGTGTGCATATGTGTATAATGTATTCCATTAGGCTTATTGTGAACTACTAAGAGGAAGATAAAAATCTACTGTTATCTACAGTTGCTATTTATCTGTAGACACACAGAATAAATGAATAAATTGTTGGACATTCCACCTACTTCAGAATACATCTTGCTTGCAAATACTATCTTCAACCTGAAGAATCTGCATGTTCTTGGAAACTGAAATGTTTACCTATAGATGAATGCTGCAGTTTTTCATGTCTGATTTGCATCTGTTCTTTTTCTTATGATTGTTCTGTTCAGCTTATGTAAACAGGCTAAGAAGAGTCTACAGGCAATAGTACACAATGCTGGATAACAGGCAGGTGATTTGGCCAGAAATGGCTGGCTGTGTAAGAACTTGCTCAAATGGAAGAGAGTTGAATTTCTACGAGAATTTAGCCTTGGAACAGTCTTAATGCCAATTTGACCAAGTACGGTGCCTCCCTTGCTTTTCCTGATTGCAAACTGTATCTCCTCCAACTTTCCCAGCTATTTCATATAACTAGAAAAATCAACTGATCATTTTCAGTCTGTACAGATATCATGCCTCTAAAGCAAGAGATTAAGTGAACAGCCAGGCCTCAAATTACTTCACACTTGTTGTGATCAATATAGAAATACAAAAAGTTACAAGTAGTTCAAAGTGTAAAAGTTTGAATTAACGTATTGCAATAAGATATAAAAAGATTCTACAGTTGTTATTTTAAATATTATCAGTAAACCAACTGTGCACAAACTTCCATCTGTGTCTTCTTTGGATTCTCAATGTTTCACCCTACCTAAATGTTAAAGCATTTCCTAGAGAAAGCACACACTAAATGGTATTTTATAAGGAAAACAGAGGATCAATATATATTTGAAATGTTTATTACAGAGTGCTATGTAAAGGGAAAGTAGGGAAATACAGATGTTGTACAATTGAAAATGTATTGGTCTTTTAAAACAGTATAAGTTAAACCCAAAACATCTAATCGCATGTCAGGAATAGATATGCCAACCCTTCACTCCGTAATCTGTTAGAAGCATGCGCTGAAGTATTTTGCAAACTTCTGGTCCATGTGTCCTCGTGACTTCAGAATACTCAACATGGGTAACGATCTGGCACTCGTTTCCTAAAAAAAAGGTCAGAATTTAGTAAAACAGAAGTCAGCATGGGGGAAGAAGGTATTTTCTGGTCAAGATTTTCAAGTTAATTTAAGTCTACAATTGAAGACCTAATCTAAAAGTTACATCATTACATTTTTAATCTTCTCTGAACAGACTAAGCTGGTAACATACAAAAAATAATCAAAGAACAACTTCGTATATATTGGAACTATTTGATTAAAATCAAATTGTTGGTCTGCTGAAGTATATCACATTCTTTCTCAAAAGAAATGGGAAAGCTTTGTTTTACCTTGGAGCAGCTTTAATAATGTCATCAACTCGGAGAATCACTTCTGCAGCTTCAGCAGCACTCAGCAAAACTTGCCGTTTCACTTGAAAGCTTTCAACTACTCCCAGACTTGCCATGTCTGCAATGGCACCCTCCTTCATGTCTTCAGGATATAATAAAGAAATGTTCTAGGTTAACAATGTAATGGCAGGCCTCATTTCCAAAATTATTTTACATTGACTAGGTCTTCTAAAATGAGAATTATGAATCCCCAGACTCTAGAAATGATTTTAACAAAAGCAATACAAGCACTGTATGCCCATTCTCTATTTCATTTACTCTTTAGCTCTTGCTATCCAATTAACCCATCTATGACTTTTGTATTTAGCAAAATTCACAGTGACTTACTCTATTTGGTTTAATTTTGACTACTCTTGCTAAACAGCACAGCAGGCACTACAGGCAATTTTAGCATTACAGCTAGTCTTTATTAAGCCGGGCACGGGCAGTCTTCAAGCTTGCACAATCTACTTTATTATCCTAAATGCAACCAAATGGATCAAGGTGCAAAATAGAGGGGAAAGCATAGAAAATGATTCAAAAACAGGAGAGCCTCTGGGTACATGCTGAATCCTGGAATCCAATTTTATCCATCCTTGCATCAAGCCATAGCACTACAAAGATCTTTAAACGACAAAATAAAGCAAATGAATTATATGTAAAAATTCTCACCCAGTCCGTAAGTCGATTTCCCTTCACTGTGAGCAGCTCGAAGCTGGGACACCAAATCTGCACTGTCATAGCCAGCATTGTCAGCTATGACAGTTGGGAGCTAATAAAATAAACAGGTTTTAGCAATGAATAGAAAAAATAATTAAGAAACAGATTCAACCTCCTTCCCAATATTGCAGGACTTCTAGAACTTCTATCTTGATTCTATTAACTTCAAATATAACTAGCTGAATACAAGCTTACCGTGCTCAAGGCTTTAGCAAAAGACTCCATTGCTAATGATTCTTTGCCTGGTGTTCTTTTTGCAAGCTCCCACACAGCATTAGCCATCAGCATCTCTGAACAGCCTGAAAATTAGAAAAAATCCAGAATCTTTATAGTCAGCTTAAGATAATCTCAGCATTGCTAAAAAGAGGTAAATAGGAAGGTTCTATACTCACCTCCACCATACACAGTTCTAGTATCTTTCACAGTCTGTGCAAGAACACACAGTGCATCATGCAGAGATCTTTCTGCCTCATCTATGATCTGCTGTGTTGCACCACGCAGAACTATGGTACAAGCTTCACCTAAAGAGTTATAAAATGGTAAAAAAAAAAAAAGAGAGAGAGAGTTAAAATCTTTCAAATAAGATGAACTGGAGTTTAGAAATCTCCCACTAACCAGAAAGTTAAGGTCAAATCTTACCTTTGCAGGTTGGTCCTCACCCTGCCACTCATTTTTATTCTGCACCAATAATGCCTGACGCCCTGCATTACAGGTCTCAAAATACACCAAGCCCACACACTGTTCAGTGCAGACCAGGTGGAAGAACATGACCAGCAGTTGCATAGTCTATGTCGACTTGTCCTAGACAGGCTTCTCTGTGCTTGCATGCACCGTGACAACTAGTTCTGCAACAGGTGAAGGTATTCGTATTGAGGAACTGGTGCCGTAAGAGATTCTGCATTTACTATTGCTGTTAAGTCAAGGCATTGGAGTCATGTTGCAGTAACTTGTTGGCCATTATGTTACTTATGCCCTTTCACAATGTCCTCCCTCCTGAATAACATCAAAATAAAGCTCTGACATGGCCAAATGTATTAATCCTGTGTTACGAGGTAGGCATCCTCATCTACCACCTTTTTCATACTCTTTATCTGGTTCAAGATGCGATTCTGCCTGGCAAGGATGGGCTCAGAGTCACTAGCCCCCACAACCTTCTGTTCAATCAATTTCTTTGGACTGTAAGGAAGGGGCAAGACACTTCAGGATGCATGAGCTGAATCGGTACTGTTAGGCCGCTATGAGGCCGTCAGTTGGAATGGGTGGAAGAGAGAAAAGTAGGGACAAAAGTGATGTGATGTTACTATGCAAGGTTGGCTTATAAAGGCAACATGAGATGAGGGTGATCATTTGAACTGCCAGAAAAAAGGGAAGTAAAAAAAGTTAGGTGGTCTGTGCAGTGACACCAGCTCTGTAGTGCCTCTGTGCGGGCCTTCAGCTCCTTGCTAGCTGTGGGACTGCAGCCTACGTTCAATCTTGAAAAATGCAAGCATGTAAAACGTAAGTAATCCACCAGGCTACGGCTAACCCCATACTCCTAAAATCCATAAATGGATCTTGAGGAAGAAAAAAAAACGGCCCCAGCAGTGTTGGTTTGCTGTGGATGGATAGGGAAATAGCCTGCAAAGCATGCAGTGTGGGTTCAAGTTTCAGGAGTTAGGAGTATTTCTGCAAGATATACAAAAGTTGAGTGCACACAGATCTTCTCCATCCCCCTCTTGGGGCTCAAGGTAACATTTTCTGCTTTCCTACCCCAAGCGCTATGGAGCAAGCAACTAGAGAACGCCTACAGCTGCACTTACTGTGTTTCTTAGGCCCTCCCATCGAACAATTGCTTCCTTTCCTGAACAGTTCTTGAACTCCTGCCCCAGGAGGGGTTCAAGCTTCCTGCTCAAAGAGCTATGTAGCTTGCACTGGCTTCTCTCCTTTCTTTATTGTCACAGTTTTAGAACAGAGGATTTGAAGTCTTGTAGCGATGACTGGGACTGAGCAACTGGAGCAGATGGGACTGGGGATACCTGACGTTGTTCCATGTATTATACTACAGGATCCCCACTGACATGAGTGTATTGGCTTTTCCCATGTGTGGCTAGCACATGGGTGTCAGTTGCTGGTTGGAGGGCTTTGATAGCATTTCCAGGGACATGGTCCCCCCACTCCAAGCTAAGCACAGGTAAGATAAGGTGGCCATTCTGCTAGGGTATCTAATTCATCTTTTTCCCAGTTTTATCAGAGCATATGATTGTTTTGTCCAACACCTAATATCAAAACCTACCCATAGCAACTCCGGAAAAATGAGTAAGTTTATCTTCACCGATCATGACTTCTTCGATCAGCTTGCAGCTTCCTAGTTTTACCAATTCTGGATGATCAAAAGTTGAAGCAATTTCTCCACCTGAAAATACAAGTTCACATTAACCTTAACATGCATTAAAACATTTTAGTAAATAATGTTTAAGCAGAAGTATAAAATGTCAAATTGCAACATACTCTGCAATGAAGTATGAGCAATATTTTTCATGGATCAATTTCCTGGGTTTTGAGATTTTAAAGACAAGTTTTATGAAGAAACTACTCCAGTAATGCTATGCTACCTTTGACATTCTAGTTAAATCAAGTCCTCTTCTACTATCTCCATGTTAGAAAATGTGTGGCAGCCATTTCTGGCTTTGATAGTATTTGGCTATTCCTTCATTCCTTTTTCAGCCAAACTCAAAATGGCTCATGGATCTGTAGGAGAACCATCTTACTTTCACTAAGCCTGAAGAAAAAGCAGCAGAAATCTGGGCATTGTGTGCCTTTCATGATTAGCTAAGGCAACACAAGAAAGGAGGACAGTGTTAAAAAGAGAGTAGAGAGAAGTATAGCTCAAATCCAGAGACTTCCTCATGAAAATACAGGTCACTTAATCTCACATAAGGGGTAGATAGGGATCTTTGATTTCCACCATCATCAGCTGAAAGCTCCTATGTGACACTACTGTATTTTAGAGGATGTCCCAATCTTCAGGAGTGAGGTTTTGGGCAGAGGTTGCAAGTGACTGCAACAAGAAGATGCAAGAAAACTATGCCTGTGGTTATCTAGATTCATGTGTATACCTTTCAAATTATAAGACAATGCTACTTGAGGTTCTTCAAGATCAAAGCATCCAATATCCTGTATGCAGTCTGGAGAGTATGCTTTGCTCCAGCTAATACACCTTTGAACGTGTTATCTTTCTGTATTTCATTCCTTAAATACCTTTAAGGCACAATCATATGCAAGCTTAGCATCTTTATTCTACTTTCTGTATTCTGGTTCACCAACCTAAACAGAAAATGACTACAAATACAAAACTGAGATTTAACACCAATGCAAAAAAAAGTTTTATTGTACCTGTGACAAGAGCAAGACGTTCAACGCCAGCAAAATCTGCATGTTCAATAGCCATGACACCAGCAGCAGCAAACAGCTGTTCTGGATAGTTATATATCAGTTGCCTATAATAAAGATGTATCTGTAATACTGCAGGAAAAATAGCTTTAAAGTTATTTTAACTTAACAAAAAGCTCCCACTGTGTATTAAGATAGAATAATTAATATTTACATTACTGTAAACTTGACACAAGCATGGGAAGAGAACCCTTACAAGATCAGTAAGACGATTGAATGACTATGGTGTAAATGAGTTCAGCAGAAGGACATTTCACTAGATCTTTGTAAAGTTGTTTTCCATCTTTCTGCTGCTAATCAGTTTCTCTCTAGAACAGACCCTATTGGGCAGTTATACCTTTTCAACATGTGTTCTAGCTATTTCTGCTACACAGGGTAGTAAAATGCTTACACGCTCCATTTATATAAAGAATTTAATTGTCCCTTCTTTGAAAGTATTATTCAAAAAGGTATTCTGACTTCAAAATTGCTAGAGCATTGACAGCTACAACAGAGTGCTGGTATTTGGTACAAAAGTAAGATATTTAAAGCAGACTACCAAAACTCAGGAAATGGGACATTTTATGTCGTCCCTTAGGGAAATTCCACATATTTGATTTCGAGGGCCATCTTTTAGGGCCATGCCCTCACATGGTAATTTTAAATGTAAAAAACATGTATGTAACACTTCTAAATACCAGAGATCACAACATACCGTAACACAACAGAGCCTGACAATAAAATAGTACCAGCATCATTTTAAAAATAACTCAATTATTTCCAGTCAGTTTAAAATACCATGAAGTCTTCCTCCTTATCCCAGTCTAAGACAGTAAAAGCCAGCCTCCTTCTTGACATACTTGATCCATAAAAGTAAGTGGGCTGGATCAGACCAAGCATCAATCTAGTACATCACCCTGTTTTTCACAATGACAAATGAGAAGTCTAGTACGAGAAATACTGGCAATGGCCCTCTCCTGCTCCTCAGCAGCTAGCATTCAGATGATGTTGGTTTCATATTGCCAACAGACTAATAGCTATCCAGATCTGTCTCCTAGTTCTGCTCAAGAGAGAAAGCTCTTTCAGTGCTTGCAATAACTACAGAATATATAGTTTATAAGAAAAATGTGTGCTGTTTTGACACATCGACAATTTAATTATCCAGAAGATATATTAATAAACTACATGCTTTACTATCATGTGGTAAAGCATGATACAAAGAAATGAGTGTAGAATCTGGAGTGTATAAAAGCAAAGATTCTATAACAGAATGCATACCTGTTAATAAAACAGTTTATCCCATGCTTCAGAATACGTTCAACTTTCTCCTTCATTTTTTCTTTTTCCGCTTGTTCTATTTCTGCTACTTTTGCTGCAGAATCGACTCTAACACGGGAGCCAAATATCTAGATCAAACGATCAAGATGGAGTTATTAAATAAAAATTTTAATTGCTTTAATAACATTAAGTGATTTTAATGTCCATGTTAGTGAAATGCCTTTAATAAACCAACCAAAAAAATTATACAGTTATGCAAGATTTTGAAGTTGCCAGATTTCTTCATCAGGCAAGATGATCCAAACATGGAAGAAGGAACGCTAAAATAAACTGACAGTGTTGAAGTCAGTTGATAAAAACATCCAGTTTTAGTTTTTGTTATCTTCTTCCACCTGACCCCACAAGGCTGCTTTTTGAAACATCTTGGCCAATTAAGTGATTCTGAAAGTTTACATACCTTTTGTAATCTAATATCCACGAATATGGATTTTAGAATTTTGCTTATTGCTGACACAGCTACCTGTGCTTTTGGACATATGGTTATGTATAAAAAATCACTTACCTTAATTTTATCAGTATCCATGCCAGTATTTGCAATAAGTATTTTTGCATTCTCAATTCTTTTTGGCTGGTTGACTCCAATTTTTTTATCCAACAGAAAGCCTTCAATGACAAAGAAAAACCAGACTTGGCCACAAGAAGGACAGACCTACCTACCTTAGCTGATACAGACCTATCTAACAGTTTGTGAGGTTACAAAATAATTTAATTATGTGAATAATATGCATTAAAAATACCCCAAATTACATTACACTGCATTTAGATTTCATGAATATAGTTCCCATTAGTAAATACCCCTAACAGCAGAAAACAGTAATATTAATAATAGTTTGTAATAAAGAATGGGAAAATGTGTCAGAGTTAGGTAATGAAGGTGTTGCCATGATATTCTCACTGCATCCCCCAAAAGACTGCTCTTGAGGGTCAGGGCAAATTCAGAACGGTATGGGATGGGCTGCAGAAGTTGCAGTAAGTGACAGCAAATTAGCAGAAAAAGTCATCTTGGGTGGATGGTCACTTCCCCTCTGAATCAGGTGCCTCTGAATCCAAACCACAGTTAGAATGCAACTACTTGTACTTCAGAAATCACAGCTTTAAGAACATGCAGTCTGAGAGCTTTCAGAATCATTCAGAAATTGTCCTAGACAGTGGCCAAGCAAAATTACACAATGAGGGTTTGACATTCTAATGAGCAGAAAAAAAGCAAGCACTGACCAAAGACGACTAGAAAGCTACTCTGTACCAAGCAATTAAGCGAGCAAGTGTAAGTAAATATTAACTGCAACGACTGAGTAATTAGGCCTGGACTTGTGCCTTCCTTTTATGTCCAAAGGTACTGAACCTCACTTAACTCTGACAAAAATTCTACCAGCAGTAAACATATGTGCAACTGTGAGAATATACCTGGATTGGTGAATTTTTCCATGGATAAACTATAAAAACCAGAGTATCCCATATACATTTGAACACAATACTTCACACGTGTAGTGGAGAACACAGTACATCATACAGACAATGGAGGATGTGTACACAAGCATACCACAGTACTATACAAAAATATGGGATTCACTCCCATCTCAGGCATTAGTCTTGCTTACAAGCAGACAAAATCAGAACAGTGCTGGTAACTATTATCTTTCCAACACCATGGTTCATTGCAGGGGGTGTGTGGGTCTGTGTCCTGAAAACATTTAGAAAACCTAGGGTTTTGGTTCAACTCAAATGGCATGGATTTTCAGCTAGTGGCAAACCTCCTTAAGAACATTTTTGGTGACTCAGCAATGGTTACAGAGCTGCTCCTTTGGATTTGCTATCCAGCCACATAAATGTAAGAACAGAATGAACTGCTTTCTCTTCAAAGAGACTTAAATAATCAGGTATATTTTATGAAACTGAAGCAAGCATGTTCGCTGGGCCCCTTGGCTTAAAAAGTGATAGGAAAATTATGCATATACCTCTCTTCAATCATATGGATCAATTAACTTGCATATGTTATCACAACAGTAAACAATGTAGAGATTTCCTGCATCTGCAACTTACTAGATTCACAGTTCACTAAAATATAGGCTAGTAAGTTAAAAAGATACCTTCATCTAAGTAAGAGTCTACTAGGCTTCCTCCCAGCTTCTTGATGACATGAATAGCTTCCAGGTTACCAGATCCCTTCAACCTAAGGACAGCATCCACTGCAAGTTTTGCAAAATGTTCTTTATGATGAGTAAGCAGTTTTGAAGAGAGTGTAGTTTCTGCAATGTTCATCAAGTCTTCATGAAACTTTTCTTCATTTCCACTGAAAAGCAGGAAAAGTAGTGAAAACAACCTGAATCACCACTGAAATGACCCTGCACCCAGAGGCCACAGAACAAGCTCTATGTGAGGGTGAAGTTCTTACATTCTATTTTCCAACAGCAGCCAAGCATGCCAACCTATCAAGCTATTCCCTAAACTTGGAAGTTCTCTGGGACCTTCAAATGTTGGAAGCTGTAATAATCTCAGTAAGGAAACAAACTCTTGCAGATGCCTAGTAGCGGTTGCTACACTATTAGCATTTTAGAGAAAATGTTAACGCTACACTTTTACAGAAAGGCGTCCAATATCATGTTTGCTTCACCAACTACTGTATAAAATGAAACAGAGTATTGCGCTGTAATGCAAAACTTTCCAGTATTTAAAATACATGAATAAGAAACCTTACAACAGGTTTTGCCTCTTCAACAATTCTATATACCCTTTGTTTCTTTTTTCTACCACATTTACCAAGTTTTTGAATTTTGGAGTAGATGAAAGCCCTGTAACTCAAAATCATTTAATTCAAATATAGAATGATTTCCTGAAACACTGTCCTATTCGGTTGTAGAAATGCCTTGTATATTAAGGAAAAAAATCTCAACGGGCAAGTCAGTTCCCCATGCATGGCACAGTAGAACATATTCAAAGCAACAACCAGGAAAGCAGGCATTGGAGGACAAGGAAGAAAACATTTTACATTACCCCTCACACCTGCTCACCTACACTCCTAGTGCTTTCATCAGTCATTACAGATCTTTACACATGCTCATATAGATAAATGTGTGCTTGTGTGCACACACACACAAGCACTATTTATTTATTTATCTAACACAAACTAAACAGGCTAGCAAGGACACTTTCTGCCAGATAACATATGCTTACATACAGCTATGTATCTATGTATCATAGGATTTTAAACTCTTTAGCTAATTAGTTTTTAAAAGCATGCTGGCAGAACAGTATGATCAAGATGCTAGTTTCAGGCACAATGAACCTCCTCACATGAGCACAGAGTCCAACTGTTATATGCCAACTGCATCACTCATATAGCTGTAAGCATCTATCATAAATTACTGCAGACTTGCCCAAAACTGAGAGATAAATGCCTTTAGTTTGTGACATGAACTAACCCATGATCCACAGAGGACTTCACCAAAGCTTCTCTTGCTGCTTTTGTGGCTTCTCTCCAGCCTGCAATAATGGTTTGAGGATGGATCTTTCGTGCAATCAACAATTCTGCTTCCTGTTAATTATAAAAAAAAACCTCTGTAATTTACCTTAGTGGAGACACCAAATCAAATGAGTTCTTAAAAGCAAGCATGCCCTACCATGGTTCTATTTTGTCAGATATATCCTAGTTGCTAGAATATGGTTATGGTTTCAACTGGAGTCCTGGTTTGTTATATATCAGGGTTACCCTTGAAAATTACCTGGCACTTATAATTTGGATTAATATATGTTTTAATAATTTATTTCACATACATTGAAAACTATTAAGGAAAACTTGATGTAATATAAAAACTCTTATTTTTATAGAATTCTCGCAAGTTACAGCACTAAATTGTAAATTGCCACAGGAAAGAAGAAAACTATGGGCTGCATTTAGCACTTCTCATGTTCAGAACAATCCCACAGAAAACCTAGTCATGATTAATCTCCATCCATTTCAATTGGTTTATCCTAAATCCTGAGTAAATCTGGATTCAACCATATAAATATGTTCATAATATGAACAAAAACTCTAACAAGCTCAGAAACTAAATAAATATTTTTAAAAGATTAAGAACATGTTCCCACTATATTGCAATATTAGGCTGGCATACTTTTAAAACATGCAATATGTCAATTCAGTATCTCAATGTACTGAGATATTATGCTAATAAGATAAATAATTATGCTGAGATGATACAATTATACGTTTTACCCTTAGTAATTTATGAATTACCCATAAAAATGTTTTACCCTCAGCAGTTCAGCTGCCAGTACTGTTACTGAAGTAGTTCCATCACCAACTTCATCATCTTGAACCTTTGACATATCTGAAAGGAGAATGTTACCAAATCTTTATTGCTGAAACAGCAGATACTATTAAATCTGCATTCTACTCTCCACTCAGCTATGAGGCTCCCTCAGTGACTTTAGGCCAGTCACAAACTCTTGGCCCAACATACCTCACAGGTTTATGAAGATAAAATGGAACTATGTTAGTCACTCTGAGTTCCTCACAAGAGGAAAAAAGGCATGATATAAACGTAATGGAACAATAGCAATAGCATATTTAGTGAAACATACCAACCAAAACCTTGGCTGCAGGGTTGTCAACTCCAATAGCTTTTAGGATTGTTGCCCCATCATTTGTTACTGTCACTGTGCCTTCTCTTCCACTACTCAGCAGAATCTTGTCCTAAAAATTCACATTTGGCAATATTAATACCTGAATCAAAGTAACAAAACCACTACATATATCAGAACTCAGAAAGGTCTTACCATGCCTTTAGGCCCCAAAGTACTCTTAACTAGGTCTCCAATGGCAATGGCACCAACAAATGATGACTAGAGAAGAAGAAACATTATAAATACAATTGCAATCGGAATGAGTTCAAATATTCATTTATGAAAAAGGAAATGTATTTACTAGATTGCTGCATTTATAGGCCACTTTTCTTCCATCATGATACTTAAAAGCCATTCATATTGTTCCCTCTAAGCATTGACAAGACCAAACCCTGCTTCACTACATCATGGCAGCTACCTCATGTGCCTTCACACCATATCCTGGAACCTGTAGAGTATTTATTTTTGCCAGTTTATGCTTCCAGACACTGGAGACAATGAATATGATACCTACCAAACGAGCTGTCTCAGCTTTCTCTTCATCAGCTCCAGCCTTGAAGATGTTCACAGGTGCTAGTGACATGGATGCCTGAAATAATTGCAAATCAGAATCACATATAACACACAACAGAAACTTAATTTTCAAGATCCTTTGCAAAGTACCATGTATCTTACATGTTTCATAATGTACTTATTGCATGAATACTATCTAATTACATTTATTTTAGTGGTATTTCAAAACGCCAAACATTTTTAGTGGTATTTCAAAACACCAAACATGAGTCAAATGTCTGAAAGAACATTGCAATCTCACCTGTACTTTTTTCACACTTAATATTTTGTCACCCATTCGTTAGGGTAGCTACATTATTTTTAAGTCATTCACACTGGAGACTTATAAATTATATTTAAATCTCTTGTTTTGCCATTGGAACTACTATATTTATTAACACAATCTCTTTAGTGAGGTTAAATATTTATCAAAATTGTTTTTTTTAAAAATTACATGCCCCACTTCCCATTTGGAAAGTCCAAAAGCAATTGACAAAAAGTTGTAAAACAATCACAATAAAAGCACAACATGGAGACAAGTTACTGTCTGGGGAAAGTCAGGATGAACAAATAAGATTTTAATAATTGTAGAAAGCACATAACCATCAGTGCCTGACATACTGAAGAAAGGAAATAATTCCAGAGATATATTTAATAGATACAGTAAAGCTATATTCCTGGTGGCAGAAGAGGTCTTTCCCAGCCCTGTAACTATATTAGACAGCAAGAAAAAATGGAAAGGTGGGACAGGCTGAGTGTGAAAACAGATATGGAACTGTAGAAACAGCTTTTCCACAACTCCCAAATGGACAGAAAGCATGAAACTGTAACAGGGAAATTGGCGACTTAAGAACACCTATACTGGATTTGAATTGTAAGCCGCTCAGAGACCACTGGGTATTAGACGTGGTAAAAAATACCCGAATAAATAAATACCTTTCCCTTTTTTTTTTTTAAAGAAACACTCATATTCCATGCTTCTCTAAGAGAGTGAACGATCAATGAAAAACAAGGCAATTCACACCCTCAACCTGATAATCTAAAAACTAATGCTTCGAAAGGTTGCAGTTTTCTGTCCCTACCGCAAGCTACGTGCGGAAGCTCGGCCTTTCTACATCAATGAGGCTACAAAGGGAAAGCAAAGCCGCCATGAACGATACATTTACTTAAGAACGCAGTTTAGAATACAAATTATTGAGATTTGTGCAGTCTCTCCTCAGAGAAAAGGAGGCGCGGCCGGGAGATGGGGGGGGGGGGCAAATCACGCAGGCATCTCGCTAAGCGAAATGCTTTGTCGAGGAGGGAGCGAGGCTCGCGAACCGCAACAGCCCTGGAGGCTTCGCGGCCTCGCCAGAGGGGAATCGATCTCCTCCTCCGTTGCCCGCCCCGCGCTTCGGGCAATTCTGGAATCTTCCATCGTCCTCCTCCCCGCAAAGGCCTAAGAGCGGCCCGCTCCCCTTCCTCCGCGGCGCCCACTGCTGCCGCCACTCCGGCAGAAGAGCACGGAGCACAGCGCAGCACTCACCATGGTGAGGACGATCTCAAGGCCTCTGCTCGAATCTCCCAGACAGCCGCCTCGTGCCCGCAAGTGCCGCCGCCGCGCGCTCCTCCCAGCAACCAAGGAGCGCCGGAAGTGAGGCCATGCGACCGTTTCTCGTTCCGGAGGAAGGAAAAAAAATCGTTGACCAGAAAATGTTGCATGCCGGGAGGTGTAGTTCCTCCAACATCTCCTCCAATCAGGCTGTAGCCGTAGGTGGTCCACTTAAGCGGAAGGAAACGCTATTGAATTCAATGGGGCTTATCGCGCTCTGTTGCTGGGGTTGACATAAAAGGCCCTCGGCTTGCATCACGCTCACGGGCCCTTTCACAACGACATATTTAGAAGAAGCTGTATTTTTAAATTAAGGAAAAGCCGAAGGCCCGAATGAGAGCGCTGCTATCGCCAGAGGACTCCCACTAGTGGAGGCAAGTGGGAGTGATAAGAGCAAAACTGCCGAAGCCTCTGTTGCTGGGTGGGACAACTGCTCTTCTATAATTCCTTCAAACTATCAGCCGAATCGACTCTTCATCCATACCATCGTCATACCGTACGGGGGAGCAGCAGTGCCAAAATAAAATAACCGTGTTGTTTTATTACAAGTGCCCACGTAGCACTTGTTTATATACATTTAGTTCCCCCAGCGCAGAACATACTTCCATAAGCTCTCAGAGTTGACGACTGAGTTACCTAAGGGAGCTGAGCAAATTCTATTGAGTCAGATAGGGAGACTAGCGAGCCTATTGAACTCTCAGAGCACCCGTTGCTTTTCCCTAACATTCATTCTCAGCTCAAATGCAACACTGAGTTGAATTGAATTCCCAGAAAATGACAGGAGCAATGGAAACATTACAAGTTAAACCATTGGTTTATCTAGCTCGGTTTTGTCTATGGCACCCACTCTTGACCTGATCCTCTCTGGTGGGTGACCTTCCCTGCTTGGAGCCTTCTGAATGCAAAGCTCAACAAGCCGATTGTTGACTATACTCTTAGGGCAGAGGGTCTATCCCTTCTTCTGTCATTCTGCAAGTGTCATGTACATTTATTATGAAATCTGAACAAAACTGAACAAAACCCAAGCATTGTATGTGTGATGTCCTAACATTATCTGGGCTGCAAGAGCTTATCAATGTGAAATATGCATTAAAAATAAACATTTCAGTTCCCTTTAAGAAAAATACTACCACCACAAATGTGTGCATGTGCACTCCCCATGCATCCAATAAGTAGTGAGCACTCTTAAATAGTAAAAATCATTATTTTATTGCCATGCCACAATTCTTATGAAGCTGGCACAGGTGAGGGACAGTGTTGTCAATAGTACAGAATATATTTTAAAATGGACATCATCTGGTAAGCTCAATGAAAAAACATGCCAAAATTAAAATAGTAGTATATGGCTGCTGAAAACAAAACATATTATGAATCATGTAAATGGCAACTTTCTCTGCAAAGGAAGCCTGGGAAGTTTGAAATGCACAGTAGGGGAGAGGAATTTAAAACAGTTTGCAAACCTTTTAGGAGCATTTTGGCAACTCTTTTAGGCGGGTTTTTTAATATATAAAATAAAACTCTAGAAAGCTACTTTTATACAAAGTTGCTATATTGATGCCTTTATGTAGGAAAACATTTTTTATAATGCAAAATTAGGACATACAACAACTTTACAGTATTTTACAATGTAATGACAAAAGTAACATACAAGTACAGTTTTGGCTTTTATAGAAATGTATAGTTATGCATTTAAGAAATGCATTTGTGGCACACTGGTGATTACAAGACTATTATTGTCTGTTTACATGCTAAGACCTTAGATTAGTTGTACCGTAACTTCTGAAACATTGTTTGGCTTCTCTAACCGCACAGTGATTCCGAAGACATAGCTGTACATAATGTTACAATGGAATGAAATGTTATGCTTAAAAATAAAATTAAAAAGGCACCATACTTGCTGGTTGGGACATGCCATATTGTGGTATACCATACAAACACTATTTCCTTTTACAAAATGGAAGCATTTCCTATACATTCAGTAGCAATCAATGTCTTACAAACAAGACAGGTGGCATTCAAGGTTTGGCAAATACCAGGGAAATACAGAATTAGTACCATATATGTATTTTATAATATTTATATATATATATATTTATATATTGCATTGGGAATTAACAGGGAGTTCAGGTTGCTGACATCTGTTGCTGAACAAAAAGCAAAGTATACAAATTCCTGAGTGAAGGGCCCTCTCTATTTTTAAAATTATTTGTTTCACACAAAATACCTCAAAATCAATGCAGTAAAGAAAAATTCAGATAGCAAAATAATTCTAAACACAAATAGGAATAAAGACTCTTCAGTTATTATTCATATAATTTTATGGTTCTACTACATTTTCAGTTAATTTGTGAAAATATATGATAGCCACATCATCCTGTTTGATGCAGACACATCATGCTAATTAGACATGTAAGCTACACAATAAGACTTCAATAATTCTTCCCCCTTGCAGGGAGGTAGTTGGGGAACAGGCAAAATCTTCGGGCAAGTAACTTTCCATATACCTTCTCATCTCCTCTTCACTGCCAATTAGGATTTAGGGACATAAGAACATGGCACGATCAATGTTGATTTGTGGCAAATTTCACATTATCAATCCTTTGTGATGGGCACACATTGAGGATGTTGTCAGATTGCTCTAATATGCCCCAAGACTTCTGAGTACATGTGCAACGTATATAAATAGGAATTATCTCTGCACTCCATGGTCCTTGGCTTCACAGGATCTTTTTAGAAAGTTTCAAGGGTCAGTTCGTTGGGAAAGATGACTTCTCATAGCATGCCCTTTATGAACACAGAGGAAGACTGTCCTATGTCACGAGAACTTGTAACCTCATTGCTAATGACAGTTATACATTTCATATTTATACAAATGTACAAAAGTACATTTAATGGTTATGGTAGGTCACATATACTTTACCAAATATAAAATTTAGCAACCTTAAAATTTTTTAAATGCCCTTTGTAAATCATATTATTACAGATTTTTTTTGTTTAAATCAACACTTCATGGTCTATGAAATCACCTTTGTCCGATACTAAATTTTATTCTTATTCTTTCACACAAAATGTACAGCAATCTGAAGCAAACAGTGGGTTGGATCCTGAGAATTCTAACAGAAAAGAAGTTAGTGGGAGGGAAATGCTCATTTCCTCCCCCAAAACCCCCTCCAAAAACTCAAGGGTAATTTGGGACTGTGGTATGGATAAAGAGATTAACTGTGGGGCTCCACTCATGCAAGATTCCTTTGCTAGAAACCTGTTGCACCCTATCCCATTCCAGAGGTTTTCAGGAGATTAACATGGAGAACCCCTTTCCTTTGGCTCATGGTTCTCAAGATCCAGCCCAGCAAAGTAACCTAGTAAACCAACCAAGCACTTGAAAAAAATAACACATCTTGGCCATATTTCAAGAGCAATTAATTACAAAAACCTTTAATGCCCATGGCCAAGGTGATTTCGTGCATCAAATTTATTAAATTCAACAGGTTATCCAGAAGTAGTGTTTTAGAACTGTAGAAGGATGTAAGCTGAAGATAAGCTTTTCTGACATATACACCATGACATGAACACTTCTTTTCAGTTACAATCATTTGGAAGGGTGCACACACACATCCATGGAGTTGGAATATGAAAAAAGATGATCAGGTGCAAAGGAAAAAAGTGTTTTATATAACTAGGAACTCTGTTGCTGTTAGTCACACTAGAGTTGAGAGGACTAACTTTAAATATAGAAGCTGAACATTCTGTTGTTACTATGCAAACACTGGCAGATGTGAATGCATGGTTGTTCACAAAGTGAAAGCTTAGCAAATGGTGACATATAAAAAAATATTAAACTGATTGTGTAGTGATGGACAAACAATATAACTTCCTGACAGTTAGGACCCCGAGGGTATGGAATAGGCTTCCCCGGGAGGTGGTTGAGGCCCCATCGATGAGGGTGTTCAAAGATAGACTGGACATGCACATGGTGGGCATGTCGTGAGAGAGCTGGCTGGAGCTGGGGGTCAGACTAGATGGCCCAGGAGGCCCCTTCTGATTCACTCTGTTTC
The DNA here is from genome assembly GCF_004798865.1 of Varanus komodoensis. NCBI lineage: Eukaryota > Metazoa > Chordata > Lepidosauria > Squamata > Varanidae > Varanus > Varanus komodoensis. The sequence goes on from NW_025336236.1 coordinate 3,496,579, forward strand.
TGTTTCTATAATGCCAGAATGTTTTTTTTTTCAGCAAATGTTACTCATTTTAGATGTCCAAATATAATGCAAGATCCCATAATTTGCTTTTAGCAAAATCTTGTTTTTTAAAAAATTGTGTTTTTGGATTTCAAGAGCCAGATATGTTCTTCAGCCTTGGTAAAATTACAAGGAATAAACTTTCTAAAACAGGGTGGGAAAAGGTTTTACATAATTATATGAATCAAAAAATGAGAGTCTCAGTTCTTAACAAAGTCCACAAATTAATCACTGTAAAGTGAGATTTCATGCAATACGGTTTCTATCTTGTGTGTTTAATAAATGAATGTTGTATACTCAGTGTACTAGTATGTTGTATCTGCAACAGCACTCAATATTTTACATTTAATTTCACCTTCCCTTGCTGGTCCAAAAATAAATCTTAGCAAGCTTCCTGTATGTGATTTCTCCTTCCAGAATGTATGAAATTGCACCCACAGACTTTCTACCTTCAGCCCACTGCAAAAAAATCCAGTATACTTTATAACAAATATTTGCAGCGGAGAGTGGGCAGAATAGGGCAGAATTGCAAAATGAGTTGGGAGCTGGAAAAATACGTGGCTAATTTTTAGAACCACAAACAGTAGACCAGTTCTGTCAGGGTCATAAGATAAACAGATTCTTTGCTTCAGTTAGAAGCCTTACTAATTTTGTGGGTTAACAGATACAATAGTGCAAATATTGTTAAACATAATATAAACAGCTGTTGATGAACAAAGAGGGAAATTGTGGCCACAAAGGGGAAACTTAAAATTCCTTTTGCACCTATCTTGCACAGTACTTGCACCTCCTTTATGTGTGGTTTTGTGCTAGCAATCCAGAAAGTTGAGCATCAGGACAGAATTCACATGACACATAGTTGACTGTGCTCACTAGCATATATCAGTGGCATTTAAAAAAAAGACTGCTACCAACACAGTCTTACTGTATCCTAATGCAAAGACAATTTGCCCAACATTGATACCATTCTTATTCACCATCTACATTACAGCTGATCAATTTTGCCACACCTTCAGCAGGTTAAATCAGGACATCTTGACAGAGAATCAAGAGAATTACGAAAAGGTGGCAATGGTGTCTTCTTATCTCACATGGTGGTAGAATGCAATTCAGCTGAACTCTTCTAGTCGATCATGTCAATAGTCTGTCCTGTGTAGGTGATGGATGATCAGTGTGTCTGCAAGGTTACTGCACAGGCAAGAAAGGTGGTACTTTGCACAGAATTGTGTGTTGGCCCAGGAATGAATTCCACATCTTTTCTCCCTTTAAAAAGCCAGCTTAGTAAAACTAAAGCTTGGAAATATATGACCATTGTCTGCTGAAATCCCAAACTAGAAATTTGACACTTCTCTTAGGAAACACGTGCCTTTCAGATTTTTATGCAAATTTGATTGGCACAGAATAATTTTGTTTACACTGACACATACATACAGGTTCATGGATGGAAAATCTAGAAAGAGAACTAAATCTATGATTTTACAAAGATAACTGGAGATAGAATAGCATTGCCCCTACCCATTAGTCTGGTAATACTATTATCTGTCAGTAAGGCAAGCTATCAGATCTTGTCTTGTACATCTCAGTACAAAGACAATTGAGCTGTAAAGACTTCAAATGTGGCAACATTTGCATATACATTGAATCTTTTTCAACAATGAAATGATGGGGTAATTTTACAGCTAGGTTAAAACACCAGAGAAAAGTGTCTTGCATTCTGTTAAAGCATGTTACTATACAAAAATATTTATGAACAGCATGATTTTAGTATTGCAACTATTCTTTTGCAGGATACTGTTGAGGAAATGTCACCACTGTGTTAGCTATTTTCCCCCACAGTGTGTGTTCAGTGCTTTCCTGCTAAGCACATTGCAAGTCAAATGCAACTATTAATACTGATGGCAAAACTAAAAGGAGCTCTGAATTGGCAAACGATGAATTTATCACGTTGACGAGTCTCCACTAAAGTGCATATCTTGTCATTTGATAGCAGCTAATCAGACATGTCTGTCTGTCCCACTTGAAGAGGCAGAGATGAAACCATTTAAAAGCTACTTCAGGTGACAGAAAAGAAAGCACTCCCCTAATTTCTTTCCAACATACATGGAAATGGTGTTCAGGCACATAAGACAAAAAGGAAGGCTGGGAGTCCTGCAGAATTCAGACAACCGATCAGATCAAGGCTCTGTCCAAAAAATAAAGTTCTGTTCACATCCCCTCTGATATTCTACAGTACCGTATTCTTTGTAATACCTGTTTTGTCAAGCAAGGTCACAGACCTTCACAGAATGGATATTGCCAGTCAGGATCCAGTTTGCTGCAGAACATTTATAGGCAGAGGCATTTCCAGACATAACTGGAGAACCAGTGGTACAGTGGCTAAGAGTGTCCAACTGGGGACCTACGAAGCTCACTGGGTGACTTTGGGCCAGTCACTCACTCTCAGCCAAACCTACCTCACAGGGTTGTAGCTGAGAGGATAAAATGGAACTACGTAAGCCACCTTTGGTTCATCACAGAAGAAAAAAGGTTGGATGTGAATGCAATGTAATAAGTACAGTTGCTTTTAGGGAATGTCAATATTCTCCAGACTTTTTAAAAATATCCAGACCAGAACCTCTTAAATTTCCAGACAATATTCATGCCTAGGTAGAAGGAAAAAGGTTGTTTTTCAACAAACAATCTTATCATTTTGCCACAATGGAGCATTCCTTCTGCTATTTCTTTCACAGAAGTTAATAGCTGTATAAGTGATTAGCTTTTCATATGGCAGGAGCAGGAAGGTATTTCAGGCAGTCTAGCCTGTTAGGTACTATTGAAATGAAGAGAATTTTAATAGAAAATTAATTCTGTTGGGGTGTTCTTCACGTAAGAATTTCAGGATATTAATTCGTTCCAATACTGGAGGCAGTATGTCTCTGAAAATCAGTTGTTGGGCAACATCAGCAAGAAAGTACTTTTTTGTTCATGTCCTGCTTATGGACTTCTCATGGGCATCTAGTTAGCTACTCTGGAATGCTAGAATAGATAAATGTTCTTACACTTATCAATGGTGGGTGACTTGACTATTGCTGGAAGACACTTAGCTTTTTAATATCTTTTTTATTCTTTTGCATAGTTTTGTTCACTATCGAGCAGGACGTATCTAGAGATGTGAAGTCCCACAGGAAAAAAATGAAAAAACCAAATGACCCGCATTTCCCTGCTTAGGTATAATCATTTTATATTTTTCCAGTGAAAATATGGAAGGGCTTTCTTTGCAGCAGGAGAGGAAACCACTCTCTCTCTATTTTTAAAAGCATTTTTAAAGTAGCATAGCTACACAGCCAATTCACACCATTGTTAATTATAGCAATGCTATTGTCTTTGAATTACAAAATAAGCAACACTCCAATTTGATGCTGCAGAATACAGAACATATGCAGGAACTTGGACGTTTCAGAAGTTCAGAATATTTTAGGGTACAATTCAATCAAGATGATCAAGCACTTAAACTAAGGATCATCCAGTGCAGAGTGGGAGAAACAGCAGGGGTGATCTTCACCTTCCTCCTCCTCCCACCTTGCATTTTTGCTAAATAGACTGGTTGAGTCACAAGGAAGAAAGCTGCAGAGAAAACAGGATGTTTTGTGCCCTGGCATTTGCAATCTCCTCTTCTTCCCTCCCACCTGTTATGCACCCAAGGCTGTGTTTCTGACTTGGAGAAGCAGCAGCTGCAGTTCTTTTTATGCTAGTTCTGAAGGGTGGGGATGGATCTGGCGCAAAGAGTTTCAGCTCCCAGGTTAAGAGTTCTGTCTCTGGTCTCAGATCTTAGAATGTGAAGTATCTCATGCTATAATGTCTAGGGCCCACTGGATTGCTCTTTTAGACAATGAACAGAAAGAAAAAGACCTGCATTTTGCCGGTATTTTCAATTACACGTTGCTGTGATTTCATGGGATATAAAATAAAATAAATATGGGGTTGAGATAGATGATTTTCTCAACAGTTATTATAAACACTTCTGTTGCCCCCTATTGGTATTTGTTTGGAAGCAAATCCCACTGAATTCAATGGCACTCAATCCAAATAAAGGGCCATAAAGTATAGGACTGCATTCCACAACTCCTTAATTACATTATACAATTCAGAGCTTCTCTCTAAAACAAGGGTATATAACCTGTGGGTCTCCCAAAGTTGCCCCACTTTGCCTCACTGGAAAGAACCATCTGTATGGGGTTTGCTGGGGGAGGGGGTGGAAAAAAAGAGAGCCTTTCCACAGTCCTGCTAGCAGCAAGGTAAGAGCTATGTGTATCAAGATTGCTGGAGCTGCTGAAAGTGTGTCTGTGTACAGCATGCACACACAGCCTCCAAACCCATCCCATGCTATTTCAGTCGGGAATTGGTTGTGCACCCGTGCTGTAAAGTATGAATGTCCTTTCTGCCTAACGATCCTTTGCCCTATATGCAATCTGAAGCCCCTGTAATAATAAAGTTAACACCCTATTAATAGGGCTTCAATTTTTATTCCTCCCTCATTTCCCTGCTGGTAGCATTTAGAATACATTGAAGTACTTTATGGTGCCATGCAACACATGTCCACTCAGAAGTAAGTGCTACTAATTTCAATAGAACTTACTTCCATGTAAGTAGGCACAGGTTCACAGTCTTAGACGGACCTGCAAGCTGCTGCACCGTAACACCAGACAGATGTGTAGCTGTTGTTTAAATAAAGATATGTATAATTTTAAATTTCATAAATACACCAAACAGTACCACTGTGAGCTAAGTTACAGTATACAAATCATGTTCTTAAAGTAATAAAGTTAAGGTTTGATAAGAAACTAAACTTCTCATATTTCCCCCCATTATTTCTGTTTTGTTCTTCTTTGCCTGGAAAAAAGCCAGAAACAGTTTCCCCGCAAGTCTTTAAGATGCATAGAAATGGTTAGATCTCCACATGTATCACATCATAACAACTACTCCTTGGCAACTGTAGGTTCAAGCTGGTCAGCGTTGCTATGAAGTGCACCGCAAGCTTCTTTACTGTGAATTTGAGGGACTCATGAACAGATTGTAAGGTAAGATCAGCAGATGCCAAAGGTACTGGGAATATTCAGCAGCAATTAAGCTGTCAAGCATTGATATACCCATAGGTATTACCTTCAGATATTCTCTACATACTCAGTAGTTCCTCTAGTCTTAATACCTGCTGGGCCAGCAAACAAGATTTAAGTCAGAGCATACTGACACCAATGTCAGCAGAATACAACAAAAGAAGTATATATTGGCAGCACTGAAAGAATATTATGCTTTGAATTCAAGGTAGATGCTACAGATTATGTTCTCATTCTTGAAGAACGCAAGAACCCTTATTATTTATGGACTCACATTACTGTTATTGATAAACTATACAATATATGAAACCCAGCATTCTGACTACTACGTTGGCCACAGCTGTTTTCTTCTGGAATAAGCCAAACACAGAAGCTCATGTCTCAACATAACCCTATTAAGGTGCCAGAGCACTTTTGTCCTCAAACATCTATAATGCATCTTTCCATTTGTGCAAGTAATAAAAAGGCCTTTCTGGTGACAGTATTACCAATGGGCCTCCAAAATTCATTTCCATGGCAAAACAGAAATTGAACAAGATGAAACACACAATATACATTGAATAAAGCCTATGTACAAAATTAACAGTTTGCAACATAAAGACTATATGGCCAAATAAACAAATGAAAGGCAAGGAATGGAAGAGACATTTTACAGAACTAAAAGCTTAAAAGATCCCACCACAGATAAAATGTACTTGTTAATTACACATCACAGATGTCTACTATGCAGGTGTCTGCACAGTCATACAGAAAAACTTGAAGCTGCCACTTAGAAATCAGCTGATTTCAAACTTGAATGAAAGAAAATGATGAAAAGAGAACAGGATGTGACCTCTGACATGGCAATAGTGGCAAGTCAAGCCTGAAGATCTTTTCACAAGATGGACTGGAAAAATAAATATAGGCTAGAATCCATAAAGACCTGTGCACTAGTAGATAGTGCTTCTGCATGTGCAAGAGAGAGCTGAATTTTATTTTCTTCTGGCTACATCCCCTCACACTGCGTGGGATGCTACTCCAAAGGATCTCCACAGCTTTGTGAGAGGGATGGGTCACCAGGGTTCTGACCCAAACTAAGGGCCAGCAAAACCCCAATGTCCTTGCCAAACCATTTATAGCCCTTTAGCCATACAGCACCATACTAGCAATTTTAATATCAGTCATCTCACCCTACAAAAAGCACAAATTTATTCAGGTATATCTCATCCCAGTCCCCGTCCCCCACATGGTATACCTTCTTTGCACTCGTCACTGTAATTTTAAATTTGACAGAGCAAAAACAAATCCTAGAATTGCAGAACATGCTCATTCTGAATGCAAATGGCTCTGACAACACAGCATGTTTTTCAATTACTAGTTGGATGTATGGCTGGTGGTTTTAAAGTGCATCTGGTCATTAGGGTAATGGACTTTTTTAAAACTGAAACCAAGTGCTAAATGAAACTTCAATGTAAGTTTATGATGCTACTGATTTCCATCTGTTTTTCCTCCATCCCAGATCAGACACTCATAAATAATGGCACTCTATTCAGTATTAAAATTTGAAATATACTTATGGATTATTAATAGATTTGCATTCTTCTGTACCATGGCAAGCTGCTCCTATTGGAAGGGGATTGGAGAACGGCAGCTATCAGGTCCTTTTCCATCAACTACACATCAGTTTCTGTGCCAGAAAGCCATTTAGTGTACAAAAGAAGTTATACTATGCTTTGACTCAACTCAGACTGACCAGAATTTCTCTCATTTATGATACATGAAGCCATAAATTCAACTAGAATATGTGAATCTACAGACATGCATTATGTGAGATTATACTGATCTGTGAGTAATGCAAGTTTCAAGAGGCATACAAGTGTCATAATGCCGTCAAGTGACTTTAGGCACATGGCCAGTCTATCAAAATTGCCATGTTGCTACAATTTTCAGTCAATGGAATAGGCACCATAAAAAGATGGAAATGCTATCCAAAAGCTGTTACTACAACTGTAAAATTAGTGTTATATAATAATCTTCTTGCCTTAAATTCCCTTTAAACAAGCACATGAAGTATTCAGAAAAAGCTATCAATCTATGAAAGGTGATGGCATTTAAAGATCAAAACAGGGCACTCATTCATTAAAAAAAAAAAAAACTTCACAAAGGTGCAAATGATTTAACTAATGCTTTCCAGGCTCACATAGGCAGGTCAGTACTGTTATGTCTAGTTTTTCTAGAAGTACCATCGTCTCGTGGCAGTGCTTTCTGCAAGCTTGACATAGCAGCTGTTCTTTCAATGTCTATCACAGCATACAGCTCTGTGCGCCTGGTGGGAGTCTGTGGAAGTGGAGTGGTAGGCGTTTTTGGAGTCTGAGGGTTATCAGAGTCACTGCCACCTTCCAGATCAACCTGTATATAATTGAGCTGCCTGTGTTCCGAACTTGGTCGCCTAATATCAAAATTAAAAACTGTCGGGGCACAGTCTTGACGTCTTGCATACTCTACTTTGTGAGCACTGGATGGCACCGTTACGTTCTCTGTATTAACATAATTATGCATGGGATCTAGATTATTGTGATAGCCATTCAGAGAAGGTGTCTTTGGTCCTAAACTGTCATCCTCCTCTTTACTTAGCTTGTGAGCTTCCCAGACTGGAGGCAAAGATGGCAGATTTTCATAATTTAGCAATGCAGTTCTCCTCTGAGCGGAATTGTTGATATTCTGGGTATCAGAGGTACTAGATGATATCAGACGACCCCTCCTGAGCCCTGGGACACTAGGAATGGACAATCTGTTTACGTTTTCATATGCTAGCTTGTTACCAGAGGAAAGTTCTTTACGTTCATCACTGTCATACCCAGTGTCCCATTCATTGTTACTGCTCCCACTAGCTTGAGTACTGCTCCCACTAGTTTCAGTGCTGTTTCCACTAGTTTGAGTGTTGTTCCCATTTGATTCCAGTTTTTCTTTTTCCATTAACTGTCTCTGGACAGGTGTTGGGCCCAAAACAAATTTAACTCCTTCAGGTTCCAGTACAACCTGGGCATCTGTGTCATCAGAACAAGTTTCATCTTCTCTTGTCTTGCTCATTTCGGCATTGGAAACCTTTTGTTCCAGAGGAGTACGCACACTTGGCCTGCTTTTCCTTTCCTCCTGTACACCAGTTGTATTCACATATGTATGTACCTGCAAACAACAAAATCAAACATCAGAAGCGGTATCACATGGTTACCTGACACTTCAGATTCCCTTTTTGTTCAGGACCACACATTTGTCATATCCTGGTACACAGTTTCTTACAAGAAAGCAGTTCAGAGGACTTCCACCACAGAAAAGTGCTGATAATTTCACTCTAATTTGTAGATTCATGACTAAGTACACAAGAATTAAATAGGAATATGAATACTATGAAGTAAAATTAACTTACTTGTTCCTCTGCTACAAGCAAGGGATGTGTTGACTCTTCACCTACTGAAGGAAGACGTGTACTTCCTACAGAAGGGTGCCTGCTGGAGGGATGTGAGGAAGCATCTCCATAGGAGGGATACCTCGGATACCCATTAGGTAAACTCTGCCCACTCAACCCAGGTGCTGATTAAAAAGAAAATCCAGTTATCATATTGATATTAAAATGCCCACATTGTCTAACATAGTAGTAATAAATATTAATTCATTACAAATGAAACAATGACATTCAAAAACCTTGACTGGGTACATTGGTTGGTACAGTCTGATATCATGAAAGCCTGGAGACAAAACAATTGCCCTTGGCCATGTTTACCAGGAAACACAATCTGATTTCCTCTCATGTTTACAATAATCTAATTCTACTAAATTGTTTTTTAAAAGCTGAGAAATTTGTATGACCCCTGTTTACAAGCATTTTAGAATACAAAGGACAGAACAAAACAGTACTAGAATTGGAAGGAGCCTATAGGGCCACTGCTCCACTTCCATGTGGTCACCCATCCACCTGCGAGATGTTGGTGTATTAGCTGTTCTCTTGAGATAACTGTTAGAGCATCTATTAAAATTTCCAGCTGCCTAACTCTTTCAAATCATATAATTTAAGCTTAACTCCATTTGATATTTTACATGAGCTATATTAATATATTCTGTAATAGAAATATAGTAAAAGTCCCTGCTCATAATCTTATTATATATTCATGATTAAAACTGAATCTGCATCCTAGCAAACACACTTAGTTAAAAATCACTTTTCTGTGTAAAATGACACACCCGGGGGGAAAAAATATGTGACAAAGTCAAGCAGTACAAACAGCCAATCATGGCTTGTCAAATTCAAATTATAAATATATACAGGGGTGAGGAACTTCAGTCCTGGGTGCCCAAACCAGCCCTCCAGAGTTCCCCAGATGGCCAACTCATTCCATCCTTTGCTGTAACCGCCCTTCCCATTTAAAAGGTTGAAATATCTCTTCTAAGGCTCGATAACTGACAGTAAGAGCTTTAAGGTGCAGACTTATCAATTGCATCCTTAATATTAGGTACCCTATCATACAATGCTGAGCATGTCCTTCCTGTCCTGCAGAATTCGTGTGATGGGCTATTTATTTATTTATTTTATTTTATTTTATTTTATTTTAATTTATTTATTTCTATACCACCCGATTAGTCAAAACAACTCTCTGGGCTTTTTAGCCCATCTAGGCAAGATTTTTCAGAGGGGGAGGAAAGAAGACGTGAAAAATCTCTGGATAAATAGTATCTTGACTTCTCAGGCCTTTTTCTCTCTCCACCCACCAAAATGCCACCTTTCCTCCTCCTCTAAACTGGGTTTTCCAACCTTGGGCAGCTGGTTTCTGCAATGGCTGTGAGGAAGTAGGGGAAGAAGGTCAGATTTCCAACTTTACCTACCAAGGTCAGAGACTGTCTCCAAACTTGGAGATAAAATGTGAATAATCCTTTGGTCTTTGGGGTACTTGCCCAAAGACCACGGGATTGCTCCCTTAAGCATTTGTTGTTGTTGTTCATTTGGCCCAACCCCTTTTGGCCTCTGGCCCTGATTATACTGCCTCCAGCCCTACTCACCACCAGAATGTAGCCCCCAAAAGCTTGTCTGAAATTTTATTCAGTCCACAGGCTGAACAACTGCCTCTGTCTTAAGTAAATTTTAGACAATCAAACTGCACTGGTTTGCAAGCTATACCATTCTGTTCTTGAAAATTCTAGGCATTTTTGTCCAGAAAAGCTCTAGTTCTGATTATTAGGAGAGGCAGAGTGGTACAGTGGTTAGGGCTCAGAGAACCTGGGTTCTAGTCCCCACTTGGCCACAAAACTCATTGAATGACTCTGGACCAGTCACTAACTCTGCCCAATTTACCTTCCAGGGTTGTTGTGAGGATAAAATATGGAGAAGGGGCTCACATAAGCCACCCTGGGTTGCTTGAAGGAGAAAAAGTGTATTTATTACTGCATTTATATCACATTTAGCCTTCTATATATAAATTCTACAGTGCATAAAGCACATGGACAGTATTCGTCTGTGTAGCATTAGGCATATTTAACTGTAAATAGGTCTTTTTGTTTGTAAAACCTAGTATTCATGTTTATTTTGGGAAAGATTGATTAGAAACCAAGTTGGAAATTTGATTTACACATTTTAAACCAATCCACTTGCCACACCCCCATTCAAATTTCTGGATTATTAAGATCCAAAAATAAAAACCTATGATAAAAATATTCTACCCGAACTTGTTAAAATGACGCAATTTAAACAAAACCCTATTTCCAATTAACACTCATAACACTATCCTATGTGTGTCCACTACAAGTCCTATTAAGCTGAGTGCAATGTAAGTGAATACACTATTGTAGCTTCACTGATTTAAACAGCAGCTCTTTTTTCTAACTGAGAAAAAGACTAAAAAAAAAAGCAAACACGCATAACAAACATTAACTGAATTAATTTTGCACAATCCCAGAAAATGAGGTAATCCTCACTTGCATTTAACATAGTAATCTTAATGATTTTTTTAATCTCCTCAGATTCATGTTCTCTTCACCATGTCCCTTGCTGGTACCAGCAAGTATTACCTTTATCTATTAATTCTCAAATGTTTCCCATGCATTGGGTAGTATCAATTATCACTGATAAATATTTCATAAACATTCATTGCATGAAGCAGGTGAAATAAAATATTGTGATAACGTTTAAGACATCAAAAGTGATGATGGGAACTGAGGCTGAATTTCACACTCAGCATGAAAGAGAAACAGACTTACTGGTAGGTGTGCGGGGTGTTCTTGGAACTTCCATCTCTGTTTGATGTGGACTCCTTTCTACTACTGGTTCTTCTACCACATTTATACTATTATTCTGCATGATCTCTTGCAACATATTAAATAGTTCTTCTGCACGGGCACACTTGAATGCAAATATTCCTACAACAATACATTGTCTGTTAGACACCCTAATGGAAAATGTACACTTCCAATAAAAGATGTTGGTACAGTCCATTTAAGCGAATACCTGTTAATGAAAAGGACTATCAAATTTAATTATGTTAAAGCTTTATACATAGTTTTTAATCTCTACAATTGCATATTTAAAGGAAAAGTAATGAAAATAAAAATAAAAGAACCCAAGAAAGAAAATGTGGTATCCACTTCAGGAAACAAAACTGTCTTGGTAAGCAGTAGTCACTTGTGAGAACACAGTTTTGCTGCAGCAAAGGTATTTCAGGTTTTCTGCTCAATTACTGTAACAAAAACAATATAAAATTCCTGTACAAAGAGGTAAAAAGGACTAGACACAGGGTACAAAGTTCAGGTTCATATAAAGGTTAAGGGATGAAGAACTATAAAACAGATCTGGGTGAAACAGACAAAGCCAATCTGGTTATGGTCTCAAGGACAGACACAAAACTAAAGCAGACAATACCATGGTTTTCCCTCTAGTATTGTTCCACTTTGCCTTTCAACAGCAGAGGGAGCCCAACTTACCATCATCAGCAAAGAGAGAACCAGTGCAGTTGCAGCTTTGGATTATTCTTCCATTGAAAGCATTAAGTTAAAGTTGACATTCTTGTTAACAAGTATGTGTTTTTCCTATTGCTGAGCTTTATCTTATCTAACATATTAAAACTATTATATGCTACTCTATTTCAGCCGAAGTGACCACATTTGGTAACAAATGGTGAAACCTGAAGATTCTAGTGTATTAGCTTTACAGCATCTGAACTTCATTGTGAACAAGGTGACTGGGGGGATAGCCATGAACTGAAATGATTCATTTCCCAATTTGCTTCCTTTTCAAGAAATGCAGATCTATAACCTTCAAATGCACTGGATCTATGTATTTAGAACCATTTTCAGAAGGGGTGGTCAACTTTGGGGGCTGCAGGAATATACTCTGGGGGCTGTAACACCACACACAAACAGAAGCACACTTCCTCCCCACCACACAAACATATAAACTTTCTCTCCTACCTCCTAATGCAATAGCTTGGGTTGTAATGGCTGAGAAGGAGAAGAGGTCAAAGCTTTTTCTTCCTCCTTACAGCGATTATGATTCAACTCATTGAGGTTGAAAAGAAATGGGATGATTCTCCTTGGGCCTGTTTCACAGCAGAATCATGCCAGCCTGCCAAACAGCTGATTGATGGACAGACAGGAACTTGATTTTGCCACCACACTGTATGTGAGAAATTATCCTAGCACACTCTCTGTAGCAGAGATGGTAGCATGGGCAGGGGGGATTTGGATGTCAGAATAGCTGGAGCAGCCCCCAGGAGTCACATGTTGTCAGTCCTTGGTTTACAGAATAAAAGTTCAAATGCAACATACACTGCAGTTTTTGCATTACTGCTTGGGAGATGCCCTTATTTTCCTCAGGGAAGCCTGCTTTTCATTTTAAGACTAATGGTACTAACTGATATGACCTCTGAAAATGCTCTCAGGCTTCACCAGCTGGAGATGACATTCTGCAGCTGTAAAGTTTAATACTTGACTAGCTTAAATATATACTATTGGCAAGCACTTGAATACTAAACTGTTTCCTTTGAAATATTCTCTTTATGATAGCTATTAAATCTAGCAAAACTTAATACAACACACAAACACAAACCTCTCACACAAGCAGGAAACACTGTTGTTTATACAATAGGCTGGAGAGTAAAAGGATAATTTCCAGTGATTACACAAGACAAACCATATAAAACATGCTTAACCTCTGATGCATTTCATTATACCCTGAAAAAATTCTAAAGTGTTGGTAAACAGGTGTCTCCAAGTCCATGCTCGTATTTTCAAATACTAATGAACAACTGGGTTCCTAAAGGAATGGTTGAAAAATTCTTTTCACATGACTATAAAGTGATAAAGAAAGCCCAGACATCAATAAAAATTATACTGTACTTTTGAGGATAGGATATAAATGTGTTTACAATATATTTATTTAAAACATTTCTATGCTGCCTATTCTGCCACAGCACCTCTATATATCACTTATCCACATGACAGCAATGTTGGAGAGGTCTGAACTGTGATACAATATATGTAAAGCCATGATGTAAGTTCCAGGACTTAACCAAATCCATAAGCAAGGCTTGAAAGCAATTGTTGTCTCTGACTATTTGATGCCAACTACTGCGATTCAGAGGCATATTGGCTTTCAACATGGAGACTGTAATCAACTATCATAGATAATATGCACTGACAGACCTATCCTCCAGCAACTTGTTTGAGTAAATTATCTATACCCAATGGCTTGTACATTTTTGTTAGCTCATCTCTCATCATCTATTTGATCCAGACCTATTTAACTGAGCTCAGGTATGGATTTCTGCCCAATGTCTTTCATAATGAGCAACTGAAAATACATTCATTTCACTATTCTATAGTATCTGTCCTTCTTCAGTTTATCCTAATGGTCTAACTGCTTCCCTTTAACATCCCATTTTTGTAAGCAGTTTTGGAAACCCATTATCAGGCAAAATTACACACTATAAATATTTAACGAATACATATTTAGCGCCCATCCAAGTTTTTGGCACAACTGCAATGTATCCAGTAAATAATTGGTTATTTTTTACATGCTAAAATAAATGTATATAATTAAAACCTAAAATCATTCAAAATGGTGAAATCAGTTTCTTGTACCCAAAGGCATAGGCTGTTTCCTTCAACAGCAGCCTTCCACACCTCAGGTCAAAGGTGTCTTAGGAACTGACGTATATCTCAGCAGTACTGCAACATGGACAGCTGTTCAACATAAAAAATAAAAACCATTGGCCCAGTAAATTCTTTTGTGTGTTCCCAAGTGGTGGTTCTATATCATTTCTGACATGCTAAAAGAAATGCATATAATTATAATGCAGCATTCCATCATTTCCTGAAATGTGAGCTAGTCAGAAGTCTTACCATCATATATTAATGGAGGTATCAGATTAACACATGCATCTGATGATCTGAATAAATCTTTCTTTTCATTTTGAGGAGCTGGGAAGTACCAGGCTGAATTTCATTAAGATGCAGGTTTTCTGTTTTATCTGAGATCAACTAATGATGCTTGAAACTACTGTTGGTCCAGTGACTAATGCATCTATCTAGGTCCTCTGTGGGACCATTAGGACACACACACTTTTACTTTGCATCTTAATTCAACTCAACAAATAAATGAGAAAATATACTATTATACATACCTGGTCCTGTTCGACATCTTCGACCACTTTCAAATGAGAAGAGATTGGAATCATAGCCATAACGGCGCAGACAGAGGTAATGCCATTTGACAGAATCACGTTTACGGGTATATAAGATTAGTTCTCTGTCTGTAAGTTCCATTATACCAGAACCCAATTCATTACCATCATCATCCACATTAATAACCTATAAAACATTGTTTAAGAAAATTAGATGCTGGTACTTTTAAGGCAAATAGCAGCAAAAGAGCTACTTACAATTCATTAATCCCCACTATATAGCTTAACAAATATATTATGTAAAAATTTTATACAATAAACTAATACATTTGGTATGGCTCCCAGGAACAAAGAGTTCAAAAGGTATTTTATTTTTTCCCTAGAGTATATCAGGGATGTACAGACCACATATACCTCCCCTGTGACATTTCAAGGCTGACTACTAATGTTTGTTCCCAATTATTTAATGATTAATTAGATCATTACAAGCATTAGTCTTGTAATGCTATGGGATAAGGAAAATCTAAGCTGTCTCTGAAATAGTCATGGAGGAGACCAACCACAGCTCACATGGCACACTAAGCCACCAATGAATTAGGCATGGTGAGTGGGTTGTTCACGAAACAATCCACAATGTGCATGAAAGGTGATCAAAAGGATAGAATGGGTTTTTCTTCCTCTCCCTCTCCTTTAGTCCTCCAACTGGTATTTGAGTATCCTACATGGCAGAACCCATCTTGTCTCTCTTTGCTCTTTACTGATTTTCATTCCTCATTGTTTTTTGGGGAGTTGGGGGGCTTCAAGGGTTCAAAATGTACAATCAGTACTGTATTTTTTCCAGCTTCAGAAAACTACACAGATGTGCTTGTAATTTATTTACTGTTGGTTTTTCAGAAGTGAGCAAGTGCATACTTACAGATAACAGATATACATATATAGATATTGCAAGGCTGGTAAGTAAATGGAGAGGAAAGGTGTGTTATCTTCTCTTTCCATTGACTTCCCTAGCCACGAAATTACATATTTCCCTCTCCATTTACTATCCAGCCATGACGTTGTATATATATCCCAATCAAACAAAGTAGTAGTACAATCCAACAAGTACAAATATAAATCTCCCCAGAGGTGATAAAATGGGACAGAACAAATAGAATGCCAATGCCAGAGGGGCTCGCCCACCTCCCCACAATGTAGTCCTGTTTACTCCATACTATTCAGATGCCTCCTCAGGGACCAGAAGGTTTCCGTACTAAAGGAAATACTGTCACTGTTCGCTTTCACTGCACCCACCTTTCCCCCTTTCCAAGTGATTTTCAATTGGCAATTTGCACAAGTGAGTCTATATGTAGTTTTCACTTCTCAATTTCCATTTATAATACTGTGTTTCACTTCAGCTAAAACTTACAAGGAGATTGACTAGGCAAGACTACATATATATTTTTGACACCTGTAAATGAACACATCTGATATGCCAATTAAAAACGAAATTTGAATACATTTCTGAAGCTGAAAAAAAAAGCTGTTAAATCAATTGGTGTTGCTCCAAAGTGTAACTTGGACATTAGGGAAGGGGCTGTCACTGGAGGTGGCATGGACAAGACTGTGAAGAGCAGCAAGGAAGGTTTGCTGCTCTTGCTAAGCAGCTTGCTAGCTACTCCTTGCAACTCATGGATGAATTTGTCTGCCATACAAACACACTGTGGGGTTAAGTAACTCCTAGAACAAGCCATGGGCTGTCAGAGTGGCTTGTTTCCCCCAAATAAACCTCCCTGTGGGAAGGAGTCTGAGTTCATACAACACAACAATTTACCATGGCTGCTGTGTCATACCAACACATTCAATATTTATAAAACAAATACTTTGGATTAATTTATTGTTGACTAACCTTTAAACTTGAAAATTAACTGAATTCAAACAATCAATTCCACATCAAGGTTTCCTGTCCTTATACCTTTCTTGCCATCCCAAAATCAGAATTTCACCCAAAGTGATGAACCCCACATGGAATTTTACCTTGAATTTGTTTCTATGGTTATCAGGGACTGTTTCTTTATCCGGACAGCTACAACAGCTACCCATGACTTCTTTAGAAGACCATGTGATTGCTAAACCCAAAGTAAGGAGAAATTTTTTTTAATATTAGATAAAACTAATACATTCAAATGGCATACAAGATGCTTATAGTTCCACAAAATTAAAGAACATTAGCAGAAGTGAGACAATTAAACACACATGTGGATAAACAGAATGTATGCATGCATGACAGAAAAGTACAATACTTGTTTTTTTTAAATCTGCATAATTAATGTTAGGAAAACTAAATGACTGAAAAATTCACAATGAACACAATGTTTCAGAATTATTATGTTATAATAATGGAACAGCAACCCAAAAGTAAAGCCCAGGCTTCCCCAACCTGATGCTCTCCAAATGTGTTAGAACTGCAACTCTCATAATTCCTAGCTAGCATATGCTACAATATAACACAACTGAAAGAAGGCTGGTTTAAACTATCCATTCAACGTTTGAAAGTAAAATACTATTATTAAACAAAGGAACTGAAGAGCAATTCTGTAGATAGATATGGTTTGTTTTAAAACAATGAACAATATCAGTATACAAGAGACCTACCATATCTGCACAGATAGGCCCCAAGCCCCCATCGGATGCCTGAAACTGTGGATAGTAGTGAACACTATATTCACAGGGCTTGGGGCGTAGGACCCCTGCAAAAGCGAAAAAATGCAAACTGTTTACCTAGGGAAAAAACACAAATATCTCTAGGGAAATACACACTCTGTGCATGCCACATGCTTTGTCTCGGTACCAGCCAGCCTCACTCACGTGTTTTGTCTCTCAGTGGGCATGAAGACTCTAGAGATATTTGCAGTTTTTCCCTAGAGATATTTGTGGTTTATCCACTTTTGTGGGGGTCCTGAGCCCCTAACTCTCATGAATGTGGAGGGCCAATGGTCAACCTCAATTACGTGAAAGGGTGGTAACTGAGACGGTGCTTATAGGGGTCCTGCTGTATTAAGGTGAGGTGTGGGTGGCCAGGAAATAATTACTGGCAAAAAGGAAATTCCAATATTTTGGGGATAATTCTTAAAAGCTTGTTTTGCCAAGTTATCTTCATCAATGAAGTTTATACTGTACTGTACTATACCTTGAACCCATTCAAGAGAATATTTCAAAAACTGAAGAACATCTGGCCAAATACCAGTACACTCACCTAGATTTGGCCATTAATATTCCTAGCCTCTGGCACAGCATCAGTACTTCTGTCATACTTCAAAACATTATGTTGCCCTTCCATGATGATACTTGACCTAGAAATCAACATTTTGAAATACAAAAGTATAATAGAAACTTAGGAAATATATTTTATATAGAAACAATGGTCCAAGAATGAAATAGTTTAAATGAAGGATAACTATAGGGGATAAGTGTGCATACAGAGGATAGCCATGTGATGTTGCCTTTCTACACTGTCATTCGTTTGAGGGTGACCTTTGCTGTCCCTCTCTGAAAGCAAACAGACAGATCAATGGCAGCATTTTACAGTATCATCAGAGAGAAAGTGAGATCTTCAAATTGAGACCCTGAGACTTTTTGTAATAGGACAGGATAGAAAAACTTTAAATACATAAATAAACAAACAAGCAAGCAAACAAACTGAAGCTCAATCCAGACAAGATGGAGGTTTTGTTGCTAGGCGGTTGGGCTTCAGGGAAGGGGACCTTGACCTTGTCCTGAACGGGGTTGCACTCCCTCTGAAGGACAAGGTCCGCAGCTTGGGAATGCTCCTCGATCCAGAACTTTCGCTGGAAGCTCAAGTAACAGCGGTGGCAAGGAGCACTTTCTTTCAGCTTCGGCTGATTCACCAGCTGCGCCCCTACCTGGAGAACGACTGCCTGACGACAGTGACTCATGCATTGGTAACTTCCCGACTAGACTACTGTAACGCGCTCTACGTGGGGCTACCCTTGAAGACGGTTCGGATACTTCAATTGGTGCAAAACAGAGCTGCCAGGTTGCTGATGGGGACTGGGCGTTGTGCTCACGTAACTCCAGTCCTCCGTCAGCTTCACTGGCTCCCCATTGAAGTCCGGGCCCAATTCAAGGTGTTGGTTATCACCTATAAAGCCCTTAACGGCTTGGGTCCTGATTACCTAAAGGAGCGCTTACGTCC
Organism: Varanus komodoensis; assembly: GCF_004798865.1. Classification (NCBI taxonomy): domain Eukaryota; kingdom Metazoa; phylum Chordata; class Lepidosauria; order Squamata; family Varanidae; genus Varanus; species Varanus komodoensis. The sequence continues at coordinate 3,515,547 of NW_025336236.1, forward strand.
ATATGTGCTCTCCCATCCCTTGAGATCGGTGGCAGAGGCCCTTCTCCGGGAGCCCTCCGTGAAGGACATTAGGAGGGTGAGTACCCGGAGGAGGGCCTTCTCTGCGGTGGCGCCCCACCTATGGAATGAGCTCCCCAGAGAGGTCTGCCTGGCGCCGTCATTATTTGCTTTTTGGCGCCAGGCCAAGATCTTTTTATTTAAACAGCATTTTAATTGTTGATTTTATTTATTGAATTTAACAACTTTGGCCAGGATGTCTCCAATTGCATTTTATTGTATTAATGATATTTATTTATTTGTAAGCCGCCCCAAGGCTTAGGCGAATGGGGCAGCATATAAGTCCGCTAAATAAATAAATAAATAAATAAATAAATAAATTCTGATACTGCTTAATGGAACATATCTGTCATGCAACAGATTTTTGCTGTTTAGCTCATGCTGAATAATAAAATGGTTACTTCAAAAAGGAAATACATTTTGACTGTTCTTATTTCTTCTCCCATCTTGTGATCCAGTGCCTGTTTGTGCTTGTTAAGTACCCTGCTCCCATACCAAGAGAAGGATGAAGTCTTGTCTCTGATATCATACCAAGGACCTCAGTACACCTCCAAAGCCAAGTATAACTGTAGGTATGAACTCCCCCCATCACTGAACTCTGACCTGGGACAAGTGGAGGCTCATCTCTGCAGCCCAATATGGTAACAGTGAAAACCCCAGACTTTCTTCAGTATATAGGAAGAAGCAGTATTTCAGTGGCAGAGCACACGCTTGGCTGCACATCTTTTCCCTACACATGCTTTGATCAATCTCTGATACTGCCAGTTATAGGTTTTCATGTAGTAGGCCAAAATCAAGAGAAGCACTGTCAGTTTTATTCAGTTCATGGCATTTTTATATCTTCAAATGAGAAGGACAGGAACTCTCTCAAGATTAAACAATGCACTTGTTGGTTTGCCACTGGTGAATATAATTTTGGATTCTTGCCTTTATCCCCAATTCCTGTAGAAAGTGTATTTTAGTGTATTGGCTTGCTTTTGATCTTTGTTTCTCAGTCTCTTCTGATTTAAGGAAACATATGCTAGATGGAAAGCATCAGTAGAAGGTATCCTCCCAGGTTACTTTCCTGTGGCAAGTCATTGCTATCAAGAAGAAAAGAGGTTTTGCTTTTTCAGCAGCTAGAGGGCTGAAGACACATGACTAAGGATTTTCATCTCATGCTTACACTCTTTACCACTAGGCTACAGGCAGCTCTGCCATACACAATCAAGGTTATAAAGGGCTCATTATTATCTCCTAGTCAATACATGCTTACAATTAAGATGGGATCACAAGGAAGAGCATTTCATGCAAATTAATACAAAATACAATTGTTTATAAGCAATTAGAAAACTTTGGATTATATCTCCAAAATTGCATTAGACTTGTTCCACACAACATTATGCTTTCAGAATCCACCTTGCGGTTTACTAGAACCCTGAGGTCCATCAAAGAAAGCTTGGCATAAAATTGTGCCTAAAATAGCACTAACTAATATGGAACAGTGTGCCTCCAAACACATATTCAGCTAAAGAATCTTTGATCAGTAGCAGAAGCAAGAGCACAAGTTCATTCACACAAAAATCTAATCCCATGTCTATCCATCCCCAGTAAAGATGGCAGGCAGAGAAAACTTTTACGTTACTGCTATTATTACAGCAGTAATGCCAGAGACATTTTGCTACCTGAGGCAGGTGAGTAAAATGCATGACCTACCCACCATTCCCATGTCAAATTGTTTTGGTAACTGAAGGAGAAATTCTCCTGAACACCTCTTTCCCTTCACTAGCACCAAAAATGGAATGAGAAAAAATAGAACAACCCTGTGCCACCTGTTCATGACACCCAAACCCAGCTAGCTGAGGTGGCCTCCTTGCCCTGCCTAATAGTAGGGCAAGCCATTAGGAGTTAGAAATTTTTGTCATTCTACTGCAAATAAATGAAAGAATTACCAGCCGATCTCAGTCAACCTTATGCCCATCTCATCTTTAAAAGTATAGTACTACTGGTATAGTATTGTGTACCAAGTCTCTTTTAAATGTGCATCCAGAGAATCTCTGTGACTCATCCTACACACAATATTCCATTGTTCATTTGAGATTCTGAAATGAACATCCTTTCCTCAGAAAATATAACATGGCTCCCCCTGGTGATGAGCAGCATGTCACCCTACAAGTGCCTGCAGGACCAGGAACACACTTGTAGGTCCTTGCAAGGATCAGAGATGTGAAGCTGACTCTTGGGAGGCTGTATAAAAGGCTTCTCTATAATAGCAGCTAATACCTTGCTATGGTAGCTTGGTAGTTGGAAACATTCCGTTCCAGAGCTGCAAAGAAAAACACATGCCTCCCTCGAGTGTCCAGGCATGAGCATCCCTTGGTGTTGGTGGGTGCGGATGTGACCTCCTTGAACTGACTCGATCACTACTGAGTTTGGCTTTAGAAGATGAAAAAGGAAATCCATGTCCTTCTCTTTCCTCCAATTATTTTGATGTTGGGGGCATGGTCAGTGGTGCCTTCCAGGATAGCTAGAATGTCTGCAGAATGGTGGGCAGGAAGGAGATGCAGCTGGTGTTGATTCTTTAGTCCTGACAATGTTAAGGCCAGGTCTGACAACCTCTCAGGTTGGAGCTGTGTCATGATGCCAAGGGCACGGGTCATTCACTGTACTTGCTCATCAAAATTGCCCATGTTCACTGATGCAGAGGTGAGATCCCCAGCATCCACATCCAGAGAGGAATAGCTAGGCTCAACCAAAGGAGCGGTCTCTTCAGCAAATTTGTAATCTTTGACATCTGTTGGCAAGGATGGGTTGAAGAGAGGAGTGGCAGGAGTTGCATGGTGGCACAAAAGCAGAAGTGGGTGGCTGCAGGGGTCCACAAAACTCTTGAAGCAACAAACTTGGCTGTGATCTTAATGGAGATGGTAGGCAAAAGGATGCTGGCAGTTTGGCGAAATGCCCTTGTCCCCCAAAGACATTAGGATAGTACACTGGCCCATTGTGAGGACTGTATATGAGGCCTTGATGATAGTAAACCCACAGATAAAAGAATCCCTGGTAGGGTGGCGGAACCAATAAGACTGACCTCCTGTCTCAGTCCAAGATGGGCGAACAGGCGTGATCCCTGTGGTTGTCAGCACAGAACAGCTCTGGTGGATATTGGACCTATGATGGTACAACTGGTGCCCTCAAAACCATGGGCAATAGAGATGGATGAGGGAAAGTGGAACATCTTGGATCTCCCCCTCCAACACTGAGGGCAGGATGGATTTGAGCCTCAGTGCTGTGAGCAATCAGTTCCAAGGTGACTGATACTGGCTGAGAGTCCATTCAGTGCAACTTTGCTTTGGCAACTGAGGGCTGCACCAGTCTCACCTCTTTGGCCCTCTTGGCCAACTATTTCACTTTCTTGAGGTTCTGGTATGGAAGGAGGTGATGGAGCCACAGTGGCAGCTGCTGAAGGTACAAACTTCTGTGACGCTGTGGAGGCAGTGGTAGATAGATGAGAGAGCTCAGGTAGATAAGACTGAACAGAGTAGGAAAACACGCATTTTCTCCTTTTTTTGGTTTTTGGTTTGTTTTCGGAAGGGAGGTCAAAAAAGGCAACAGTTGAGGAGAAAAGGTTCACGAGCAATCAGAGAAAATGGGTATATAAAGAGTGATGTTAAGTATTAAAAAGCAGAGTATGGAAAAAATGTTCAGAGAAAGAACTTCCAGGGGCATAGAAGGCAGTGAAGAAGAGCTGAGGGAAATGGCAGGAGCTCCTCCCTTTTATGTGGCCACCAGGGTGGGGGAGGAGTTACTAGCAAATGCTCTTAGCTATTGAATCTTCCTGGGAACAGGTTCCATGCAGGCATATAGCCCATATGTGTGATGCATAGAGACCACAGAGGATGAGAAGGAGGGAACAAACAACCTAGTGATTGAGAAGACAAAGCATTGTACGTTCGATCATCTGGCAGACAAGCCCCAAGGACAGCAACAAATCATGGATTACCCACAAGTTGAATAAACCATGAGTTAATGTAATGTGTGAACCAGATCTTACTTGTCATGCCAAACAGAAAGATGAAGCTTAAGAGCATCATTTTAGAGATGAAAGAGCATTCTCTCTCTCTCTCTCCCCCCCCCCATTCCCTCCTTCCCCCCAGAACTGAAACAATTTAGCCTTATAACCTGAATGAAGCAAATTCCCTTAGGCTGCAAATTTATACTCTTCCCTCAAAGTAAATCCCACTGAATTCAACAGTGCTTACTGAGTAGACATATAGAACTTTTGAATTACCAAGTATTCAGGGACCAAAAGAAGAGAAAGAAACATCAAGAGCATACTTCCTGGGTCTAAGAATGGGTGTCAGTGAAGACTAAAGCAGCACCCGTGTTTGAATTTAAGAGAACTTAATCCAGCCATATTTCACTTGCTCCAAATCTAACCAAAAAAGCAGTTAATCACCAATGTACTAAATACTATTTTAAAAATTGTTTCTCAGTTACTTTTTAATGTAAAGCCTATAGGTATACATAAACTGAACAAGTCTATTAAGGCAACCATAGATTACCAGTTTTAAAATATTAATTTCTTGTTTTAGGAGAGCTAGTAAAAAGCACAATCCTTAGCAAATATAACATTTTAATACACAACTAGTTAATATTATAATTTTTTGCACGAACAAACATATTGCCTAAACAGACCATGAAAAAATTAAGAAAATTGCATTTTTGCTAAGCTTCAAAATGAAGTGCCACAGCTGCCTGGTTTCAGAAGATGAAAGAAACTACATTCAGTTTGGAAGTTTATGAACACATTCTTCAAATACCAGTAATATTAAAGGTCTCAGAAGAGGCAAGACCTTGTTCCCCAATCTTAACATCACTGTTTAATCCCTCAAACAGCTGATAAAAAAAACATTGCAGTTTAGCTGAACACATATTTGAGGGGGAAATCAAACTTTCTGAAAGCTAAAATAATGAAACAACATTCCAATACTGGAAATGGAACCTTCGAGAAATCTAATTATAGGATTACTCCTGCAAACAACAAAATCTCTGCTGACTTTACAACAGTTTACAGCAATTCTTGAAGGAAATATGAAAGAAGTTTTCATAAATTCCACATCACTCAATCACACAACGTATTCAGACACAACTTGTAACAAACAGGTTGGCCCCATTACCATTTCTTATTTTTAAAATTACATGTCAAAGCACCCCCACAGCCATAATCTGAAAGTAATGCTTAAATATATTTAAGTAAAATTAATTTCAACAGGGGATTCTGTGAAAGCATGATTTTGCAAAGATTGTGATTTTTTAGAGTCCCTTGATGTTTACATCCAACCAATGAGCTGACAAAAAAAATCATTTCATAAACCAATAAAACATTTATTCACCCTAAATGTTTTGCCACAAGCTCAATGATAATTGTTCAAATGTCTCAAATTTTACTTTACAGAAGAGAATCCCATTATTCAAAACATGCATAAGTACATTGCAGTTTCTTCAGACTTTACAGTGTTTTATAGCACAAGTTATAAACTGCTTGCCTCTTTGAATGCATTTGCTTACCCTCAAAGAGGCCTTTCCTGCATGAAAGCTACTCAGATCCTTTATAACAGCCTACCACAACCTCAAGATGTTTTGAAATACTCCATCACCCCAACTATTGGCCATGCTGGCTAGATCTGTTAAAAGTTGCCATGAAAAACATCTTCACAAGGCCACTTTACAATATTCCATTCCTCATAGCATCATGCCTCTCTGTTCACCTATCTCCTGTTCAGAAGGCAGACTGTTCCCCCAGCTAAGCTTATCCAGCTAATCTTCTCACTTTCCAAGCTTAACTGGAGAAAAAAGAATGGGAATAGGAATACTCCAACAGACAGAACATGCACATACAATGCATTAGTTTAAACATTCATCCCTGCCATGCTGAGATGGGCATTCTGTTTTTCCCACCCCCAATCAGTTATGCAGGAATGGACAGTGCCTGATTTAAATGGTGAGGATGGCAAACAGGAGATAACCCGCTCTGTGCTTTTTCTTCTCCAACCCCAGACACATTCTGGCTAGCCAGCACAATTTATACAGAGAGGATAGTGCACAAGAAGGATCATTCCCACACATCTCTACATCACAATCTCACTCTTCCCAGACCTCCAAACACCTTTGCAGCAGATCTGTTTGTGAGGAATTCTGGGGCTTTGATACCTGTATCAGCCAAGGTCTCTAGTTACTCTTTTGTGGCCTAGACCTAGACTATTTTTCTCAATAAATTTTTTAAAAAACTGGAGAACAATTCCATTTGGGATTTACAAGAATTACCTGTATGAATTAGTCATTGGAAAACCAAATAATTTGAGAAAAATGACTAGCTAGTAATATAAAATATTCATAAGGCTAAATTCTGAAGGAAGACATGCTATGTACAGATGGATCTGTATATTCCTTGTCATTTTGTAAGGTAAGTCACGAAAATCCAGAGGCTGAAAGTATTCATTATCTCTGCAGTTGCACATTAAATGTCATAGTTTTAAATATAGCTGTGAGTTCTTCAACACTAGGCCGCAAAACCAAAAATGAAAAGTTTTTCATGATAAACTGCAGTTGCTTTGGCTCCTAGAAAATGAAGTAATTGGAAGCCCTATACAAGCTTCAACAGAATTGTAAGCTGCTACACACCGCCCACATAGCTTTAAGTGCTTGAGTGTGTGTGATTAGCAGAGCTGATGCATGATCACATCAAATTCCTTCCCTCAACTCACAGATCAAAAACTTGCCCTCTCAGCTACATTCTTCTTTAAACAGCCACTGTTACCCTGGTAACCCTATGCTGCTGACACAGGCAGCTGGTCCATTTAAAGTCAGCTCTAGCTGGCAACTAAAATGTTTGTTCAACCAGTTGGGAATAGATTTCCTCAATTCCCAAGGAGTTGTTGCTTTCCATTTTCAATCCTATTTATTCTTTAAAAACAACTATTTTATTCTGGCTTATAATTAACTTAAAACATTCAACTTCTTTATATCCAAGCCACACATTTTTGATTTTGAGCAATAAATACAATTTTTAAAAACTACTTACATTGTAACTTAAGGACATGGAAGGAGAGAATGGAAAGAAGTTTTAATTAACACATTTTATGTACACGTCAGAGATCCTCTTGTCTCCCCTATGAAGCTATAGCAAAGACTATGTTGCTACAAGTATAAATTTATATAGCTATTAAACATGAATGGAAGCTTCCTGCAAAGTTCCTCAGAGCCCAACTCAGTGTTCATAAATTTGTGATAGCTTAGAAAAGCATTTTATTTTTCTCAATTAATATCAAAAGTACTTTTCACTCATATAATCAAAAAAGTTTCCTTTTAGGGTAGGAGTTAAGAACTACCAGCTCTCACTACCCACTGTCTTTCTGCATAAGTCTCTGTTCTCTGCTTTCTTCTGAGGGTGAGCAATTCTACTACATCTTCATTAAACAGTCACTGAATGATCATAACACACCTGATATAGATATACAGAATAATCTGTCCTCAGCAGAAGCTGACTGGAAGAAAATTAAGCCAGAGCAACGAATCAGGCAAATACACAATGGGCAACCTGTTTGTTGCAACATTAAACATTCACACCCCCCCCCACTTATCAACTACTTTTTTGTACAAACGGAAACTATCCAGCTATTATCTCACCTGGTTACTGTCCTTTACATGTCTAACAGAGGAATACTAGTCATATCTCAAAATTCCTACTCTAGTCTTTAATGTAATACATCACAACAGTATGGATCAAAACAGGAATGGAAGTTTTCTCATTGTTTGTAATCTGGCCAGGGAGCAATGTGGCTAATGAAGTGAGCTAAAAATCCAATAAATAATAATAAACAAGGTAACTATGGGGGGGAGGGGTATCAGGGTGGATTTGACTTAAATCACTAGTTAGTAAGACTGGATTTAAATCAAGGCTTTCCACATAAAGATTCATTTTTGCTGGTATAATCTTAATATTTACAATCAGATGAAGGTTTCACTTTTAGAATAACTTTTCAGATTAGTTTTACAGTTATATAAAAATTACTGATTTGAACAGTTCATAGATAGTTATGAAATTATTGTGAGGTGTTTGAACTTTGCACATATCCCTGCCTTACCTATAGGCAGAGGAACTTCATTAAAATATTCCCAAACCCTGCTGCCATTTTAGGTTTTCTCCTCTAGGGAAATAATAATATGCTAAACCTCAGCCTATGCACAAAAAGAGCCAAAGAGTGTTCTGCTCAAAAGGTTTCACTTTCATTTTGACTGCTTGCCCCTCCCTCCTCACACTTCACTTCTTGTGCAGATCTATTCCAATCCCAATAATCTTCTTTTGCTCATTGAACTTTTTGAAACTTAGCACTGAAGAGGTAAGGGGTTGATTCTGTTTATGTAGATTTGCGAAGAAACAATGAGATCAAGGTCTTTGCATGATTATTTTATAACATTTTTGCTGTAAAGAAAAGGCATGCAATCTCTGTAGACAGAGAACCGTAAAACCAAGCATCTGTGAGAATACCTTCTAGACAGAAAAAATGTCTAATAATCTTACAAAAACCTGTGGAAGAGCATGGCATTGTGAATGGATTAATCAAATTCATTAACCAAAAAGCTTAACATTGCATGAATATACAACCTCATGCTACATAATAAGAACTAATCCTTATTTCAAATGAATAACATTTGGACTATAATGTATCTTAAGTAGAAATGTGTATTTAGATAGATTTTTCCTCAAAAAACATTTTATTTTTTAAAAATCCAATTTAAATTTAAAAGTCTATTTAAATTTTTAACACAGTTTTTATTTTTTATTTTTAATCATTTATTTTTTAATCAGTCCTGGGGCCTCTTCATAAGAGCTGCTCTACTGGATAAGACCAAAGGCCTATATAGTGCAACAGTTCTGTTCCCACAGTGGCTAACAAGATTCCATGAGAAGCCCACAAGAGGACTTTCTTATGCAAGATCCTCTCATTCTTTTCCCCCACCTCAAAATGCTCAAGAGTCATCTATTTCTGTCAATATATTTTCCTAGTTTTTACTGTGTCACAGGCTTCACTTAAGCAGTTAAAAATGTTTTTTCAACAACTTCATTTTATCACAGAGATAATAAGTGTAAAGGCCACAGTGTAGGGAAACACTCCAGAGCCCTGAAAACAAGGATGGCCAACTTCTTAAGCTGGAGGGGCTATTCATTAACAGTGGCAAACAAATGCTGAAGAAGATCTCATCAAGCTACTATCAACTAAGCACACACATGGCATCTGGAAAAGAAGCAAAAGAAATGCACAGCATAATAACATCTACCAGAATAGGCACTGCTGATTTTCAACCTTCTAGTAAATTGTTTTCTTGAAAATGTGAAGTGCATTAACAGCATATTTGGAGGCATGGGGAGATTCATACTTAGCAAAAGGCATGCTACAGATTACCTCTCACTACAATATTTGCATATTCATCTTAACTGTCAAAGCAACCATTAAGAAAGCAAGGAATAACTTCAATAAGCCATAACAGAAAATTGTAAATATTAGTATTGAGTAAAGTAGGCATGACTTTGCAACATGCTCCAAGAAATGAAGACCTATATTGGAACCTGTTTAATTTAAGATTATGCAAAACAACTAGTCATCTATTTCCTTGGTTCCAATCCCTTAATCTTAGAGCACTTCACAGACACCCTTCTTCTTCTGTCCTTTCATTTGTGTCACGCCCAATTCAAATAATTAGAGTCAAGACTAATACACTTTTCAGTATGCAAATTATTCAATACACACACTGCTGAGGGGGAAAAAGTAATTCCTGGAAAGGCCAAGAAAATCCCATCACATTCCACCAACTGTTGGCATCTTCTCTTGCAGTTGCAAGTATCTTGATTCAGCATGCGAAGCTGTCTTAAGGTTCTGACACTTCAAGTTACATTAATTTTATCTTTTGCTTGTTTTTTCAGAATGAATTTATCTTACCTTGATGACTGCTGTAATTATAATAAGATGAAATGACCTTTTCCCCTAACTGGATCCTTATTTATCTACAAGACACTTCTTGTTACCACTCACCATTCCCCAAAGGTTAATTCTCAACAAGAGACAGACTTAAAAGCTCCTTAGAGCTAGAAGAGTTTGTTTGTTTTTAGATTTTTTATATATCATCCTTCATTTAAAAAATCCCAAGATGGTTTACATATTTTTAAAACAATATCAACACAATACCACAATTAAAAATTTCTTAGTGTCAGTAACTGATATAAAAATTAAGACATCAATTAACAATTTAATAACTAAATAACGAAAAAGGGTTTTGGCCTGGTGCCAGAATGAATTAAGTGTTGGCACCAGGCTCACCTCTCTAAGGTGAGAGTTCCATGATTGGGGCGCTATAGGAAAAAAGGTCCTCCTCCTTATATTAGCCCTCCTCACCTCTTTCAAGGAGGGATCCCAGAGGAGGACCACTGCAGAGGATTTAAGGTCCAGGCAGGCTCATATGGAAGATGTTTCTTTAGATAATAAGGCCCTAAACTGAACGTTAGTGCACCTACCCTTCTGCTCCAAAGTCCAGACAGGCAATATCTTAGTAAAGCTCTGATCCAAAATGGAAGCAATGGACTAGTCACTGACCTCCCATTCCCTGATAGATCTCTTTAGTCCTCTTCGAGACTGATATCTGATCTTGAAGAGATAGCCAGCACAGTTCTTTCCATGCTAGCTCTGAGAAGGATGGAAATCTTTGAAATCCCAGCCCTGAGGTCTCAAGACCTTGCATTTGGGACACCGAATAACCCTATGATCCCCCAGACAATGTTGAAAGGCCACAGGATTGTACTGTAAGTCACAGTAGTTTGCAACATATTTAGTTAAAGTTCAGTAGTTTATAACCAGAGGTATACATACCAAAGAAAATAAGCTGAAGATGCTTTCCACAATGGGAGATCAGTGACTAGCCCATTACTTCCCTACTTGCCCCTTTCTGATGGCAGAGGGGCAGGGCACTCACAATGACTCGGAAGTTCAGTCCTTCCTCCCCAATTTTAATCTGGAATGAGCGGCTATGAAGGGAGATTTCATGACTGCAAGAACCGTTGCTTAAAAGTTCATTTATCCCATATGTGTCTACATATACTACCAAGATGATATCTTTCTACAAATAGTAATCATAAACGAACACTAAAACAGTGAGTCAGTTCCACTAGAATAAACAAGAGCAAATACATCAAAACCAGCAGCACTGACCATATTAAATACATACAATATATATTATAATGATATATCACACACACACATTATTATATATTAAGGTGAAACACAGAAAAAATGCAAGTCATCTGAGTAAAGAAGTTTTGCTCTAACAGTAGAAGGACATCGGGTGGGGGGGAGTGGTTTTCCGCAGAAGAGTCCAAGCTTGGGTGCAGTCACTGGAAAGGCCCTTGACCCTGTTCAGTAAGAGACATTCAAATACCAAGTAGCTAATTTTGTCCTTGTGGTTCATACAGATAGCAATTACCATCTCGTTTGTCTGTATCTCTAAAAGTCAGGGAGGATTAACTGATTTTCACCTTTGCCAGAATGTCTGCCACTTCTCTCAGGAAAAGGGGCATCTAAGAAACTCCTATATAGCTTAAAGGAATGAAGTCTGCCTATCAGCTGAGAGAATTACTCACCAGGAAATAATGCCTAGCAGCAACAGTTATAATTGAATAAATTATAAACAGGCAAGATACTAGCTTGCCACTCCTTTGAAGTACATTTTCACCCAGCTTGCCTACTATTAATTCAAGCTAAAGGTTTCTAAAGAATGCCACCAAATAAAAGTCTGGGAACTAACTTTCAAATTATATTCATGACAGTCCTACAAAGCAAAGGATATATAAATTCATCTTAAAGGCAACAAATGCCATTTAAATGGCTTATGTCTATTTAAGAACAGAGAAATTTTGAACTGTACTTAAACCGTACAAGCATCTAATACATCCAATTAATATTCAGCTTCCTGTGGAAATGCATTTTTAAGAGCTCAGCCTCTTACCAATGCCCACAAAGCTTTGGTTCTATACCATTTTGCAAAAAATAATCATTTCTTTTTAATTTAATTTGATACAATGTAACAAAAAAAGATCAAGCCTCCATGTCTGAAAGTCATTTCAGTGAAGCTAGAAAGCTTAGCGCTTCCCTTACAAATGATTTTAGGTGAAATCCTTACATTTCAATCCTAAACACATGACATTAAGGGAATCTACCAAAATTAAGATTTTCTATATAATGGGCACATTCACACATCACACTAATGCACCCTGGCACTAAGTCACAAAAGACTGAATGTTCTGCAAAACAAAAATTTGTCCCCTCTTTCTTGATCCACCCATAGGTATCCCTGGGGACACCACAGGAGAACCAATTTGTCTCTCCCTCCTTGCTACAATTATTAACCTTTTCCCCACTCTTTACCCACTCTTTTTGGCAGAGTACCACTTCGATTTTTACAGCTGGCATTCATAATCCCTCTTTTGACAGTGGCACCTTGGAGGAACTGTCTATTTTTGAAATCTGTATTACTATTATTCTGCTAATTAGCACCATTATTTGCATATTTTTTAAAATAACATTCTTTTGCAAGGGCATAAATATACACTTAGGGAGATCTGAAAGTGGGCAACCTTTCTTGGGCAAGGCAAAGTGCAGCATGTACCAATCCTGAATATTGATCCTGGGAGGCTCCAAATAGACTTTATTCTACCCTTTCATTTCTCTTGACAGCAGTCAAATTGTGAGTTGTCAAACAAAAAAAGCATTAAGAGGCAAGACCCTCACCTTTTCTTTTTAACTTGTCCTAAGGGTGCTCCGACTTTTTCATCTATCCCTGAGACTCTATGTGCTTGGGAGCATGGAAAAGAATGAGCCACTGCGTTTACTTTTTTTTACAAGGACCAATGCAAATAAAAGAACAGAAATCTACTTCTAACAGACATGCAGTTACTGTGTTGCTTATCAAATTAGAGAAGTTCAGCTTGGTTTAAGATTCTAGCACTGAGCATGGCAATCTCTGCAGGTTTAATAGGGTACTTCTCATGGTTAGTTGACAAACCTAGTGACCTGATTTGCATGTGCCAACAATGTGTTAATCACTGGCTCATTTAGCCCGTAAATAATCCATCGGTAATAATAATCGGTCTAGGTTTGGACATCCTACATAAAAACGTACAAGGAAATCATCCATAGGTTATTGATCAAAAGCAAGAGTGGCAGCTTTTGCTAGGCAATATGTTTGCTCCATACCACTCATGCATGACACCCCATCAGTTGTTTAAATCAAGGGCAATCTCTGTATTTGGTCAGACAGTATGTTTGTGCACCCTCACTACCACTTGTAATTAAAGAAGCAACCTGCAGCCACTATGCTCCACTAGGTTAAAGGAATCCCTGTTTGACAAGTTTGAAAACTAGCCTTCCACATTATTATATCAGGTAAGAAAACGTACTTCTCTCATAAGCTTGATTTTTGTTGTTCCTTTTTTGTACTTTTACCACTTCATTGTGAGTTGATCATGGCTGGTCAGTCAATTAAGACTTAGTTTTTCACCATAAATTTATCAACTGGCATGGTGTGGCAAATTCTTTCTCATTCCGGTCTTTTAAATTGGAATACAGGCACTTAGTATTCCAATTTCCTACTTCCTCCTATATTTAAAAAGCAACAAAAAACTACCTTTGTAATAGCTGGCTCAGACTGATATGCAAATCTGTTTGCAAACAGGAATTAAGTGCAAAATCAGACACCTCTAGCTCAAACCCCAGCACAAACTGTGCTCCACAAAATTTGACCCTGCATCTGTTCTAATCACTTATTCATTTGTTTTCTCACTCACATTAACTACAGAACTATCCCATCCCCCACATTCATACCTCTGGATGGCACAGGGGTCTTTCTTTGACTTACCTGTTTAAATTATTGATCATGCCAAGCATGTGGAAGGTTAACTCTTTAACAGAGATGCAAGAAAGTATTCAAGTATTTCTTGAACAAATACTACACTTAGGGTATATATAGAGTGAAGATAGTTATATGCTCTGTGCTAAAAAAAGAACTTACACACCAATGGGAAAATTAAATAGGCATTCCAAGGTTATGTCATTTTTGCATAATTGCATTTAATTTGCTAAACAGTTTGAAGCTGCTTTTTATACATTTGTTTTTCGTCTGTATGTCTCATCCATGCACAACAGAAGGTAGTGGTAAGAGAAAGAATGATATTACTGAAAGGGAAGGATTTGCATAGCATCAAAGTTTACCCACTCTGGGATTGTCTTGGACCTGCAGGATAGCTTTTCACTCATGAGAACTAGAAATACTTGTTTTTTTTTTTTAAGTTAGGTTTGTCAGAAATCTATACACTTAAATGTAACCAACACTCACTCACTGCAATGTTTATCAGCTTTTTTTTCCTGTAAAAGAAATGTTTTCACAATAATGTATCTATTTGTAGGGAAGCATGACAGACAAAATTTGCATGACACTGCAGATCTCTTTGAGAATATGCTGTTTGAATTCTAGTGTGTTTTTTATGCAGGTTTCATTAAAATATTAAAAACGTAGAACAGATTTTTAATTTAAACTACAGTCTTAACACACAGAGAAACACAAACACACAGAGAGAGCCTTAACAGTGTTGAAGAAAATGATCAACACAAAGTTAGGTATGCAACCTGGGGTTATTGCCACTGAACACAGTCCTATCCTCTGATTAAACATGCATAAAATTGTGTTGGAATGCAGCACAATTATGATATGAACAGAATCAATTTCATTTGTTTTTTCAGAGAATTGAAGAACACATATTTTTATGCAATTGGTTCTTTCTCTGGAGAGCTGAAGCAGAAAACAGTAAAAATTAGAACAAAAGCTTCAGTATTATATACATACTGAAAGTAAAGCTTTAACAGTTCAATCTGAAGACAAATCACTAATTTTTCAACCATGGATCTTCCACATTTGCACTTGTTTGGATATCATTTTGGCTCTATCATGGTAACAAAATATTGAAAGAACTGGTATAAATAGCGCAGCCTTCTGCAGATGGTACAGGTACCTGCTGGGGTTGGAGGGAACTGTAGTTCAACACATCTGATGAAAGTTGGTGTCAAAGCTTAGGTGCTTCAAGAGACAAGGAGCAACAAAGCAATACATGCTCTCCCTCCTCTCACTAAGACCACTCTGTCTCAACCTCAGTTCTCCCATCTGCAGTATAAGAGATAATACTAGCTTACAACAAACCTGTGAGGTAAGGAATGTTTATGGATGTGATGATATTCACTGAGGCACAGTGAAATCCCTGAGACATACAATGGAAGGTATAGCTAAAAACCAGCCTTGCTAAGTAAAAGGCCCAGACTTGACTGCTTTCTGCAGTGAGTATCAGCCATGGTAGAAGACAACAATTTTCTTCTAAGACACCTGAGTTTGTCTCCAAAAATGAATTTTTAAATAATAAGGGCCACAGTGCAATTAGGTTGCCCACTGGCATCTGAATGCAAAGAAGATCAGCTTCATGCTCCTTCCATTTTGCCAGACAGACAGCAAATTTTGGCTGTTTGGGGTGGGGCGGGGGCTCAGAATAGAAGAAAAGGAAGCTTACGTACTGCCAGGATACTTCATCTCTTGGTGGTGCCAGCCTCCTCTCTTCCCCCAGAACACTTTTTAAATGCTTCTAAGAGGTCACTCTTGTGACTTCCAAGACACAGCTATCATCGTTCTTTCCATACTGGCATGGCAGGGCATGAAGGGAGATCAGAGCTCCAATCTTTAGCTACAAGGTCACAGTGATTTTCTGAATACATTGCTGAGGATCTGAGCAATCCTATATCCATCTAGAGGCTATTTAGCAGCCATACAATTGCTCTGTCTTGCTGCAGTCCTAAACAAACTTACAAGAGAGTAAACACCACTGATCACAGAGGGATTTACTTCCACATAATGCATAGTGTAATACAGCTTGCTGCATTTTTCTTCTCACTTTACAATAGAACTGCATTTTTTATTTTGCATCATTCACACATAGCTTGATTTGTTTCCTTTTACTTTTTTTTTTTATGGACAATTGATCAACTGAGTACATAAAAATGCCTGCTCTGTTTGCATGTAATTGCAACAAATCTATGATGTGCAAATCAAGATACTATGTGTCAACTGTTAGGTCAACTTTGAGTTCTTTAACCCACAACTTACTGTTGTTTAACTCACAATTAATCCACAGAGTCTGGGTGATCAATCTAATCTGAAGTTGCATATTCGAAATGGCAACGGCAACTGATATCCTACATTTATGTGCAAAACAGGTTAAGTTTCTTTTTAGTCTGGCACTTAAGAATTTGATGGTGTCTTTCAAAAAACCTGAAATATCTTTTTTGTCCTGACTTTTCTGTTGCTGCCATTACTCAGAACTGTAAACAATATTTCAAATTCCTAAGTGTCAATGTAAATGTTTAACATTCAATGAGGAATATACTTGTAAGGTAGCTGCAGAAATAGGGAAAGAGAGATATAATTGATGCAAGAAAGTAGGAAAATAGCAGGTCAAAAGGAAAGAGATGGCCAAAAGGAAAGAGATGAAGACAACGATCTCAAAATGTCATAACTGAACAACTGAGCAAATAAAGAAAAATACCACAATGGGACAAACATAGATGAGGGAACTTGCAAGACGCAAACCGCAGGGTAAGATTTCTTTGCTCAGCAATGTGCATTACATGATACAGAAGACAGTGGTATTCTGCCAATTCAAATGAGCATGTCTTGAGTTAATAAACCAAACCACAAACAACACTTTTGTCTGCGACGTGTTCATTCCTCCCCTCACATTACAGCTCACTGAGACAGAAAGTCCACAATTAGCCATAGCTCCCTATTTCTACTTATTTGAGTAACAACAACTATCAGCTGAGAATGTGGAACCATGGTCTGTAGTTAAATAACCTGGGCTGTTTCAAAGCTGGTATCTTCAGTTGACAAGTTCAGATAAAATGGGAAACTGTGACTAGTGACTTCCTAGTTTGCTAGCTCATGTTGCAAATGGAAGCACAAAAGCGCTGAATGTAGACTATTCACATCAAGGTTCTAGAGGTGAACATGGCCATTTAATATTTCCATGTTCTTAAAGACTTTATAGCATCTAGAAACTGCAATATCCTAGCACCAGGTTATTAAGGATGTAAGACAAGTACCACTCAAGAAGTACAAGCTTTACAACTTAACTGTAAGTTCATCGAAATACAATCCACTGAACAAACCCAATCTCCTTTCCAATGTCCCCAATATGCTTATTGCAACAGTATTCAGAATTCCAAACTTTGTTCTGAAAAATAAAAAGCAGCTTGCTAGCCATGACTAGAAAAGGAAAAGCAAGTCTTACCTATCAATCACCCCTTCCACATCTTTAAATACACCTAAAATATTACTATTATAAATATATAATTTAAAATATTTGTCATTAACAATAAAAGCACATGTAGCCCTATTTATTTATTTATTTATTTTAGTTATTAAAAGCTTTTTTATACTGTCCAATCACAAAAGTTTTCAGGACGGTGCTACAATAAGAGGCACCATCATCAATCCTCCGATAAAATCCCATTAAAACAATTAAGACTTAAAATATTTTAAAAAAACTTAAAATCTTTTTGGGAAAATTAAAAGGTTTTGGCCTGGTACTGAAAAAAAATAAAGTGTCGGCACCAGGCACACCTCTCTGGGAAGCATGTTCCATAACTGGGGTGCCACTGCAAAGAAGGCCCTTTTCCAGGTAGCCACTCCTTTGATCTCCTTCAAAGAACACTCCCAAAGAAGGACCTCTAATCCAAATCTTAGGGGGCAGGCAGGTATGTATGGAAGGGCCATAAAATAAACATCCAAAACCCCTATTGCTGAAATATTTTTATTAGAACAATTAAAAGATCACAAAAAATATGAATGTTTTCAAAATACATTTTTAACATCTTGCCTGATGAAGTAACCTCAAAAGCTTGTGCCTTGTGGGTGATCTTTTGTTAGCCTAATGAAAGTGCTACATTAAAATGGCTTATTAAACTGATATATGACCATCAGATATTTGGGGTAAGCTTCCACTGTTCTGTTGTTGATTACTAGCTTATTTATACCAATGTTTTCCTGTCATTCCTCCAATGAACTCAGGAGAATGTATATAGCAGTTCCATCACTAATTTATCTTCACAGTGGCCCTATGAGAAAGGTTAAACCAAAATCACACAGTGAGCCTCAGAGTTAAGCATGATTTGAAACTGTGTTACCCATCACCCTTACTCTCTTATGTGGTGACCAGGTGAACAAGGTGGTCACAGAGGTGGGCCCAAAAAGACTTATTTAGTAACAAAGCTGCCACTGATGTTATTAAAAATAACCCATGCTGAAGTCACAGCAGGAAAAAGCATAACAAGTAAATTATGTCATGAACAGTAATCATTACTCTAGGTTATGACTTCTGCAAGATAAATAAGCTAAATACCACTAAACTAAAAGTATTTAAAAATATCTGCTGACTTGCGAGGAAAACACATTATGTGCAAAATTTGAGAAAGAGCAAGCAAGTGAAGTTACTTAGGTGAATAGAGAAAAAGAAGGGTACTCAGTGCTACCAGGTTAAAAATTTAGTCCTATGTTAACATGCAGTAGAATTAGAATGGCATCCCTTTGGTATGGTTGTCAGTTGTACCAAAGGCTTTTCAGACATATTTACAGATTATCCTATGCAGGATGCTTTGGGTCAAGCCTGGTTCTTAAAAACGCAGCCATATTATCCATAATACAGGTGAATATTTATGGAAGCTGCACCTTATAGATAGTATTTCATCACTAGCATTAAGCTTACTTAAACAATAGTTTGCCTAAGAAGGACTGCAGGTGGCGTAGTGGTTTAAACTGCTGTGCTGCTGGGCTGGTTGATCGAAAGGTCACTGGTTCAAATTTGCACAACAGAGTGAGTTCCCGTTGCTCCGTCCCAGCTCCTGCCAACCTTGCAGTTCGAAAGCATGCAAATACAAGTAGATAAAAAGGTACCACTTCGGTGGGCAAGTAACAGTGTTCCGTGCACTTTGGTGTTTAGTCATGCCGGCCACATGACCACGGAGACTGTCTGCAGACAAACGCTGGCTCTCTTGGCCAGGAAACGGAGATGAGCACCGCCCCCTAGAGTCAGGCATGACTGGACTTAATGTCAAAGGGAAACCTTTACCTTTACCTTTTTAAAAAGGCTGAGACAAACTTTATCAGATTACACATGATATCAAGAAATGTTCTTATTTGGGGGATAATAAATGTAAACATGTATAATTTGATAGCAAATGTAATTTTTAAAAACTTAATCAATTTTAAACCATCTGATTTTCTCATGTATGCATATACTAAGCCAATATATTAGCTATATGCCAGATACTAAAAACCAGTCAGAGGGAGAACAACAGTTATACCTATAAAAGGCAATAAAATTGGTATTAATTTTCATTAAATTAAAAATTATTTCTTCTACCTCACCTTTTAAAGAATTTAATAGAATCTCTGAAGGATCACTAAGAAGTTTGTTTCCTGGTCCATCTAAAGTAATGAAGTTCTCCAATAAACCTTTATCTATAGACCCTATGGACATTCGTGTCCCCCCCCTCCAAAAAAATTACATCTCAAGTTTTTATCTTGTTCTATTCTACACATTATTTTAGTCTTATATGGAGTAAAATATCATTGAAATGTGTAATGTAATGTGTATGCAATGTGGCCTTCAAAAGTTGTTTTTACCCATGGGTTCCCTAGGAAGCAATCCTATATCCTCCATACATCGTCTGGAAAATGATGGGATTTTTCAGAGTCTGAGCACTTAAGTCCCTGACCTCACAGTTCAGACTATGAAGGCTGTGCTCTGGCCCCATCCCCTCACAACCAGTGAAGAAATAATTGTGCCAGCTGCAGCCCCAAGACACAACTGGGCCTCAGGGGGGAGAAAAAGGGGGCACGCTAAGAGATACAGAGTAGAGGAGGCTGGGTTTGGAGAGTTACAGTAATTTCAACTGACTCCCCAGCCTTCTAATCCTTTCCCTCATGTTAAATCTGGATGGCTATTTTTGGCCATCTAAATAAAATGCAAGGTTCAAGATGCAACAATGGCAGAGATTGCTGATGCGACAATTTACGACATGCTTGGAAAGTCTGGAGACTTACAAGCATCTGCTGCAGGGGCAATCAGATTGCACCTTTAAAAATCTATTCAAGCCTTGTATTCTATGAAACAATAATGCATTTTTTTCAAAAGATTCCCCAAGTCCATACTGTTCTATTTTAGTATCATTAATCCAATGCCAATCATTTGCTAACCCACATGCCTCATAATACTCCTTTTTCCCCAAATGGAAAAGTCAATTATTTCAGAGCAATTTGTGGACAACTCCCCCCCCCCATTATATTAATTACACACATCTTCCCAGTCTTTAATTAGGACTTCTTCATGGTTAGGTACATTTATTATATTTTTGTAACATTACCAATTACCATGATCCATGCTCAAGAGGACAAATAGTATAATTTAAGTTTTGCGACCATACTTCTAAACTGAACTGTCCTTTCCATGAATATCTTGTTTGAAGAATACGGATGGTTTTCTAACCAGATGACCTCTTAAACCCTGATAATATGTCCAAAAAACCTTTGCTCTGACTCACAGAATTTTCTCAAACTAAATAGCCATCAATCTTAACTCTTCTTCAAAATCTTTATCCATTGTATAAATATACCATAAGACTCTGTTTTAATGGGAGCAACTACTAAGAAACTCTAGCATGCAGACTCATACTTTTTCATGCTACCTCTACCTGACAAGTATGATAAGCCAACTTCCTAACCTTGGACCTGCAGTGATGGGCAGCAATCCCAGCAGTTTGCCATTCCAAGGCTGGAAGAAAGATCAGGGACTGTTTGGCCCCTGCACTGCTAAGGCAGTCAGAGCATCTCAGTCACATGACAGCCTAAAAGGCAAACTCTGGTCTTCTCTTCCTGTGAGAAAAATGATCTGCCTCCCATAACTGAGAGTGTGCTCTAAGATGCAGCTGTAATGCTAATATAGCAAAAGCTAGATAATGGTTTGGCTCAACATCTTTATGATATTTACATATAACCAGATTAGCACTACTCAAAAGAAAAGGTCATTTTTCTCCCTCTTAATATTTCTTCTTCCATTTCTGAAGCTGGCTAGAGATTACTAAATGACATCTCTTTCTCACTTGACCAAAGAAAGTCAGTAAACCCTTAATGGCATTAGCACCTCACAGAAATAGAATAATCTACTCCACATTAAGTCCAGTTTTAACTGTTACTAACAGGAAGTAACAAGAATCTTTTATGCACTCAATGTTAAATGGGCAGAACAATCCTATACTAATACTGAACAGGGACCAGAGATACACTGACTGCCACAGTGGTAGAGCAGCCACTGTATCTAATTCATCTTTAGCTCAGGAGTGCAGGGAGGAAAAACCACCACTGGAAAATAGAAGCACAGCATAACAATGAAAGGAACATTCCCACTGTCCCTGAATACATGCCAATGTCCACCAATCAAGAACTACATTGACACCTACAGTCAATGGGAGTCAATGTACTCATACAAAACAAAACACAGTCCCAATACACTCTCTACATCACAACACACAAGAACAGCACAAAGCACCCCAACTCCATCAGCCCCAGTTGTGCAGCCCACAACAATCCCACTATTGCCTGCGCTCTACAAGCAAGGGTTCAAATTCCCTTATGCTCCACACAATAATTGGGTTACAGACACAGCACATACAACAGAGAAGAGGGAGAAGACACGCAACCCCCAGTGCTATCTTGGCAGGATGCTTGCAAAGGGTATGCCCTCCTGGAACAAAGGTTAAGACCCATGCACAGAGGGAAAGGTTTGAAAGAGACCAAAGGGAGAGGCTAGGGCATGCTTATACAGATACACATGGAAGACAACAGCTTTCAGTGACTCACTCTATAGGGCAGAGAGTTTAGAAGCAGCTAGCTGGAGTTTAAGCCCAATAAGGAAAGGAGAACATGCCCCACTCCACCTTCTGCATGCACAGAATGTCAGGGGCAAAAAAAAGTGAGCCCTCAAATTTGAACCCACACTGCAAACTCCACAAAACAGTTCATGTACTACTTAGCCACAGCAGTAAAGAGCAAAATCAGATACGTCATGGCACATTTGTCTTGCCACCACTCCAAACAGGAAAAGGGGTGATTTCTTACTCAGTCCCACACATGGTTTTTCAGAGCCTCTTAACTTTTTAAAAAGCCCAAATACTAGTATTTATATATCTAAACAGAGGAAACAACAAACTGGAGGCTACCATAACTTTGAAACAGTTTCCAACTTCCCTCAAAGACCAATACCAAGATCTTGCTTCTTTGCTTTGTTAATCATAGTGTCATGTGAAATGAGCCCTTCTGCAGGTGTGAATCAGCAGAAACTTGTATTATCTTGGTTGCACAAGTTCTAGACTGCCAGGCATTCATCCAGCATTCCAAGAATTCAGCGTTTATAACTTAATGTAACACATTTAACTTTAGAATGTTTAAAATTAGTGCAGTCATCCTCAAAAGAGAAGTCACATGAAAAGTTATGCATAAACTCTCAAAGTACTTTATCTTTTTTATTTAAACCTGCACATTTCCTTAAGTTAATTCCCTTTGACTTCAATGAGTCTACTCTAAATGTAACTTAAAGTGCCCATCCTATACACATTATACAGAAAAATCTACAACTCCAAGCATACGCTAGCAACAACTGGATGCATGCTAGAAGTTATAAAACATTTATTCTGCATAGCCTGCAGCTCAAGTCTGGGTCCAAACCACAATAAATTAGGGATGGGAAACATGAGGTCCTCCAGATATTTTGCCATACAACTCCCATTAACCCTAACCAACACCGCCAATGGTGAAGGATGCTGGAAGTTGTAGGCCAAAATATCTGGAGGGCCACAATTTGCCTGTTTGCACAACTGATTAAAAGATTAAAGTTCTTAGTCAATTTACAACACAATCTTATATATGTGATGTTTGCTCACAAGTAAGACCAACTGAGTTCAGTGGTTCACTTTGGTAAGTAGGAAAGGACTGCAGCATTACTTACTTTACAAAGGACACTTAAATAATGGTTGTACATCTGCAACCTGATCTTAGCCAGAAAAAAGTACACTGCAGATTAAATTGCATTTGAAATACCAATTTTCAGGAATACATATCTGTCAACTGACCTTTCATTTTTATAACACAAAGAAGCAATTCATATTTACACTCAAACATTTTTACAACTCATAATATGTCCCAGGCTGAGGTCTGCTGGGATTTGCAGCATTTTCTCTCTAAACATGAACAGGATAGGATTATGCTTCATATTCAGGATTCAGGCTATATGGTTTCAAAGATTATAGGTATAACAATTCAATTTATAGTGCCAACTAACAATTATTGTTTGTCTCAATAATCCAAGTGCACATGAATCATTCAGTGCAAGCCTAATTCATCCTTGGCCTATGTGACCAATTAATTTACCCTGTATCTTGTCACTAGAAACTTTTCTCAAAGCACAGAAACATGTTCTATCAACTGCCAATATTCAACTGCCAGGACTACAGAAGTGTAGAAAAATCTGTGGGCTACTTCTGTGTAACCAAGGAAATGAATAAAGGAAGACAAACCCACCCGCAACTAGATATAAAACACCTAATGGCAACTCACCACCTTGTTCTTGCATGTTCAACTATTTTCCTTCCGGCCTCTTACTACTTTTCCCTTTCTCTTGTCTTGTCTTTTAAATGTGTGTGCCTGAAGGCATGGTCTATCTCCTATTTTTAGAATGATGTGAGCTGTTTTGTCTGAAAACCAGGAGAAAACTGAATGAATACATACAACTATTTGTTTTAACCCCATTAAAATATGAGAAACAATCCTTCACTGCATCTGACATACATTATCTATTAAGGCTATACTCTAAAAGCCTGTTTGAATGGTTTCATTAATTTATTAGGATCCTTCAGCAGTTTAGGCATCAGGTTTGGGCCTGATTATCCTGAATGCTCACATAGGAGCCACTCCCATAATGATGTTATCATGAAGAATTTGCAAGAGACATAATGGAGACATAAAATATGTACAAATGAAAGGCATTGCTCCAAATAATTTATAAGTCCAACAAGCTTTTCAATACAGTTACTTAAAAGAATTACTTCAATATAGCTCTACATGAGAGTGCCCAACATAAAGAAAATGTCACTATCAGAACACCCTTTGATTTCTGCTGGCCTAAGAGAAATTTGAGAAGTTTTGTTCCATATTGTTTACATCTATTACAGCTATTCTCCTGTCAAAAAGCATTTGGTAATATGTCAGCCCTTGTTTCCTCTCCCAACACCCATTCCTATATGCAAGTTAATTTGATGTCTATGAGCCACTATCCCCCACGCCTCAAAAGCTAAACAGTTATTAAAGTATTGTAAATGTGGCCTTGGCCAAATCAAGTTTCTCTTTGGTAGATTCTGAAAACCAACCTGCCAAGATGACTGCTTAAAAGAAAAAGAAAAGAAAAGAAACAGGCAGAGATCCCTTCCGTAGCTGGAGCTCGTTTCTCCGGAATCCCCCCTGCGCTTTCCCCCCACATTACAACCTCCCCATTCAGCACTCACCACCCTCGTGTAGCATTTTAGGGACGCTCTGCCGGGGGACGAGGTAAGTCCACCTCCGACAGTCCAGCTGCACCTGCCTATATCCGGATCCAACGCTTCTATCTCTACCAGGAACTCACAGGGAGAAAAATGCCGAAGTGGCCCCGAGCAGTCCCTTACACCTGCGGCAGAAGCGTCTGACATAAGCGTATCATGGGACGCAGCCCTCGGGCAAACTGTCCAGTGCCATGGAAGCTGCCCAGTCGAAACCACAGGGAGGGCGTTTGCTGACATCAATCCTCTTCCACCGCCACCGCCCATCAACAGAAACACTGTACGTTCAACACACCAAACACACCCTCCGCCAAGACAGCTCAGCCGTCCTTCACGTCGTCCGCTCCCTCCCGAACCTCCTCTCGGCATCTATAAGTAGCAGCCGTCGCCGAGCCTTTCTCCTCAAAGTCTCCATGGGAAACGCCAAAAGAAAGTAGGAGGACTCGGTTTCCTTCGCCGCCCAAATCTGCCACCCATCCCAGCAGAAAAAATAATTCTCCCTCAATCCGCCGTCTCTCGCTTGTTCGCCGCAACTCTCTAGCCAGGCCGAAAAAGCGACTGCAGACCAACGAGGAACCCACCGAAGGGAGAATCCCGACCCAGACAAGAAGAACTGGGGGCCGCGGGGCTAGGGAAGAGTCCGCACTCACCTCCTTCATGAGGTCAAGCCGCTGCGGGGGGCCAGACAAGCAGCCCGGAGTCCTTCGCTGCCTGCTGTAGCTGGAGCTCCAGTCCCGAGAGCGGCAGCCAGGCCTCGCTCTGGGCCGGACTGTGCCCAGGAGAACTTCCGAGGGCAAGCGGGCAACTCCTTCCGGGGCACGGGAGGAGAGGGGGTGGGGGGCACTGGTCTTCCCTGTGCTCGGGCTCCGCGCCCTACGTGCAGGTAGAGGAAGAGAGTCTGGGGGTGCGGCGTGGGGGGGGGGGGAATAGAGCACGATCGGGGGGGGGGGGAGAAAAAGGGGACCTAGGCCTCGCCTCCAACCCGCTTTTGAGGGCGCCACCTTTCGCCGTTGCCATGCAGCGCCGAATAGTGTGGGGAATTTCAACGCTTGGAAATCACAACACCGGTGGGGAGAAGAGTAGTTTTTTTGTGGGAGGAGGAAAAGTGGGGGGGGGGGGAGGCCAGCCTGTCGCGAAACGCTCAAGCGTCATCCTGAGTGCCTGTCAACAGAATCACAAGAAGAACGTTGATGCTGCAATCCTATGCGCTTAATGGACTCACTGGGTCTTACTTCTGCGTAGGCATGTATAGCAGGATCGACACATGGAAGTTGGACGGCGAATCTTCTGGCTTTCGTGGTTGGTGTCATTGTAGTGCCCTGCTTGTCGTCACAGGTCCACTCTGTGTAGGCGAACCGTTTTAAGGCGAGAAACGGGGAGAGCTGTACTTGCATCCTACTTTATGGCAAGAAAGAATGCCAGAAACTCAGTAGGTAACCCCAGCAATACGCGTAATTTGCATTTGGTGAAGTGGGGTCTAGTATATGCCACAATAAGAGTGCAATTTTACCTGCACTTAGGTGGGAACACAGCTTTCTGAACAGAGTGGGACTTGCTCCCAAGAAAACTTGCATGAGGATTGTGCTGTCCACCTCACATCATTGCCTGATGCAAAGTATTCTGATTGAAATAGATTTCCTTAATATTGGTTGAGCTGCCTGCACTGGTTGTCTTTGCTCCCTTGGTAATTCAGAGTTCTGAATTTCACTTTTAAGACCTGAAATCAGGGGTGCACAATTTGTGGCCTTCCACCTGTTGTTGGACTGGAGTTCCCATCACTCCCTACCATTGGTTATGGTGGCTGGAGCTGATGTCTAACAACATTTGGAGGCTTGCAAGTTGCTCACCCAAGCCCAAAATAGCCTGGGATCAGGATACCATAAGGCAGAGGTGACAATCTTTTGGGTCTCAAGGGCCACCTGCAGTGGTAAACCTGGGGCCAGAGATGCACAGGTATGCACATATAACACACATTCATCTTACCCACCCCCATCTTCAGGGATGGAGAGGCTCAAACCAAGTAATCAAGATTGTCCATTTGTGCTGCTCTGCACCATGTTCAGCTTCAGACATATACCTATTTTAAATAATAAAAAGAGTAGGACCTCTGTATCTGCTGTCTCATTTACCACAATTTCACATAACCGCACTTGACTGCAGTCCAAGAAAATTAAATGGGAAATTCCAGAAATACAGTGAACATTCATAATTTAAAGTGCACTGTTCTGATTAACTTGAATTCTTGTGCAGTCCCACCTCTACGTTAATCATCCCTTTGTCCAGTTTGAATACGCTACCCAGTCATTAGACTCTTAGCAGCAGTCCTGTTTATCAGATCAACTCTCAGGGTATTGCAGTGCTTGTGTTCAAGTGACCCTTATTTTGCATAATAATGGTCCCAAAGCACAAGAGTTGTGATGCCAGCAAATCAGATGTGCCAAAGAGGCGTTGTAAAGTGCTTCCTTTAAGTGAAAAGGTGACCATTTCAGTTTAATAGGGAAAGAAGAAAAAATATGCTGTGGTTGCTAGGATGTGTGATAAGAATCTTCTATCGGTGAAATTGTGAAAAAAGAAATCTGTGCTACTATTGTTGCACCTCAAATTGGAAAAGTTACAGCCACAGGGTGTGACAAGTGTTTAGTTAAGATGGCAAAAAGCATTACATTTGTGAATGGAAGACATGAACAGAAAGCATGTTCCAATTGACAGTAACATGTTGCATCAGAAAGCTTTAAGCTTATACAAAGAATTTAGCAAGAGATCCTCTGAAATGAGTGACATCAAGCCATTTATTGCAAGTAGGGGTTCATCACACAGATTTAGGAATATGTTTGGACTGAAAAATATAAAAATTACTGGAGGGGCTGCACTTGCCAATGAGGAAGCTACTGCCACATTTCTGGCAGAGTTGAAGGACTTGATTAAGGAGAAAGAATACCATTCAAAGCAAGTCTTCAGTTGGGATGAAACTGGGATGTTCTGAAAGAAGATGCCTGGGAGAACCTACAATCATAAAAGTACAAAGCAAGCACTAGGGCATAAAGCATGGAAGGACAGATTAACTCAGACACTATGTGGCAATGTCACAGGTCATATGGTAAAGTTGGGTGACATATACCCAGTGAAGAAGCCACATGCTCTCAGAAACAAAAGTTATCTGACCATGTTATGGCAACATGACCAAAAAGCTTGAGTGACACCCATCTTGTTTATGGAATAGTTCCACCAATGCTTTAAACCAGAAGTTAAAAAAATAGTTTGCACAAGAAGAGTCACCATTTAAAGTCTTAATACTAGACAATGCAGCTGGCCATCCTGAATCTGCTATGAAGATGGAAATGTTGAGGTTGCATTTTTACCTCCAAATACAACCACATTGCTTCTGCTCCTTGACCAGGACATCATTTGGTGTGTCAAGGCCACATACACCTGCCTGGTATTTGATTGCATTCAATCATCAATTGTTGCAGACCCTAATCTTGACATAATGCAGTGCTGGAAATAATTCACTATTGCTGACACAATAATATTAATCAAAGTAGCAATTAATGGATGAAAACCAGAGACTGTGAATGCCTGCTGGAAGAATTTATGGAGTGAAGTCACGATTAATATTAAAGGCTTCCTGGGGTTAGTTGGAGAAATTAGGAAAATAATTGATGAAGCGAGACAATTTGGTGGAGAAGGATTTGTTGATCTGTCAGAATAAGTGAAAGAACATATTGAAGGCAATTGAGAAGTGTTTACAAATGAATAATTGGAAGAGCTTGTTACGTCCTCTGGAAGAGGAAGAAGAAACAACCGAAGAACCAGCAATGTGGAGTGGTATTAACTCTGCCAGTTATATCAGTGGGATGTGGAACCTGGCCCTATGTATGCTGATTCAAAAGTACATACTATTGAGTTAAATCAGGCTTCTTCCCAAACAAGTAAACATAGGAGTATGAGTCCTAAGGCTTTGAATGCATTGGGTAAACATGTACAGGATATGGTTGCAGAAGAGTCTCACTGGTTGCTTTGTTCCCATAATTGTTTTGTTGTATGTTATTTGTACTCAATACATTCCCTACAATCTGGTTATGAATTCTACCGCTTTCCACATTTTGTTTAACTGTTATGCCTCTAGTAGATTATGTAACCTGAATCTTCTGAGTAGGGTCAAACCAATTAATGTGAAAACTCACATGATAACCGATTAATTTGTTCTGGAAAGTGTCTTATTATGCATGTTTCCAATTCCCACATTATTTTTAACCACTCTAATTCATGGAGTGCATAAAAGTAAATGATTGGAAAATAGTCAGATGAAGTAATATGGTTGGATCTGAATTCCAAGGAGCTTATCTAATAATGTTTGAAGTTGGTAGAAGAAAAGTTGTAGCACTCTTACTGAAGGATAATGCCATTTTATATAGGTAGACTCATTTAATATTTACCCAATACAGTATTGAAAGGATTATTAACTTCAAATTTAATGAAACGTAGCTAGTCTGTATAAAAGGTTCCAACTAAACTAAATATTACTCTATTCCACGTCTGCAACTAGGTGTGGATTAGTAAGATTAGTTGCATTATAACAAAATAAGTATCTTGATTTAATGCTAATTTTCTTATAGTTTTAATTTTTCTTTTAAAATGACTGGAACAAAGTATCTAGTAAGTAAGTAGTCTGCTTAGGTCCCTTGCCTTACATTCTGATCTTAACCTAATTTACTTTGAATTGGGTCTAGCAAGTAAGAATTACTTCTAAGTAAGTATGCTTTGCATGGCAGCATTAAATTGCTTGCATATCTGTGGCAGGGGCCTGCATTAGCTTCTCTTTCTCCCAAGGCATCTCAATCTTGACCTGTCATGCCCCTATTATTCCAGTCCTTGCACTCTTACAAGAAAGAACTGCTATTGTGTGGTGCTTTTGTGATGGAGATTAGACTGCATAGACTACATATTTTCACCTGTGACCTATATTGTTTTAGAAAGTAGTCTAAAGAGCAGTCAAGCAGCATAACTTGTTTTTACACAGTGGAATATATCTGTTAAATAAATTGTTCCTTATTCTTTCCCATGTTCTCCTTTAGTTAGCTGGAGCAAGTCTCATTCCTCACCAGATGATTTCCCACAATTCCTTGCAGGGGGTTCACCTCTGAGCAAGGCACTTTTGCACATGAAAAACAAGGCTGTATTTAAAGGACATAAGCCTCCTCTTCCCTCCATTCTGGACCCCACACATCTCTGGCCTTTTTATCACTTTCCTGTCCCTGATCTGTCACAGCTAAAATGCATTCCTACAATTGTATGTGAAAGCAGGTAATGTTCCCCATCTGACATCTACCACAGTCCTAAGATTGTGGCTATTCAACTCTTTAAACTGACCAGGTTATCTCCAGACAGATGGGAAGGCAAGCACTGTTCTTCTTGCATATAATAAACGGCACCATATCTAAACCTGTGTAAAGCTTTAAAGAATCCCAGTGCAGGCAATAGGAAATGGTTGATCTGCAGTGACAGACTTCAAGATGATTGATTACCGTTTCTCCCGGAATGCCACTCTTAGCACTTATTTAGCATAATGGTTAATCTTCCCCTTGGGAAAGATTTGGGATCTGCACTTCTCCAAGGATTTTTTTTAACTCTTTTTTTTTCCTGTTAGCTGAAGGTTGTGGATAAAATAGCAGTCCTCATGTGAGCCTCATGTGATAAATCCCACTTGTGTTACTTACTCCCTAGTATGGTCAGGGTTGTACACTAGATATTAATTGTGTGCTACAGAACCAAAGCAACAAGACTATTCCAAATAGCATATGTGCAGAACAGATGTAATACAGCAGAAACTAAACTGTAATACAAATACCTGCTTTGTCTTTTGACATTTCTCCAGAACTACTTTTCCACTTACAAATATATAAGGGCTTTTAAATCATATAATACCTAAACAGATGATACAACTGTGCAATACCTACCTATCAATACCTATCACCTATCATTTAGTAACTTCCATCCACTATTTAGGTGTCTCATCCACAAGAGTGTTTTCCTTACTGAAATCTGGTAAAGAAGATCTGTCTGTGGATCAAAACTCTCATTTCCTCATACGTAGTCTCCAGTTTCCTACACAATTCTTCCTATATGATCCTCATTAAACTGTTCCTAGGAGGCCTATGTTTTCTGAACTTTGTGTGACAGGGGGAGCACACTATGGTTTTATTGGCTCTGTCCTGACATCCCCATCAGCTTAGTGTCTGCTTCTCTCCAGGGAAAGAATAGTCCAACACCATCATCACTTGCTTGAGTAATGGTGAGGACAGCAGGGGCAACACTACAAGGTTCCAATAGCGTGCTGGAAAAAGGTTTATGCTGTTTTTGTAATTCTTTTATTTAGCAAATGACTTAAAAGGTAGCAAAACTGATTCCTCATTAGATCCCCCAAAGCCATTTTTTCTGCTTCTAGTTCAGAAGAATCCATAACTCAGACATCCAGTTGTGTCTGTATCTAAATTAAAATCCACAACTTATGAAAAGTATTTCTCTACATACATGATAGGTGTTCAGAACATTTAATCTTGCTTCGACTAGGAATAGTACTAAAGTAGCCACTTCCTATCCAATGTGTTATTATTCAGAAGCAAAGCTGGCTAATTTGTTTTTCAGAAAGAAACAAACCTATCTGGGAGAGTCAGCATGACCAAATTTGAGCCATACATTTTGCTTTATAGGGCAATAGAATGAATCCTCATTTCCCCATCTCAGATGCACTAGCATATATTTCCTAGACCTAGAGCATCCTAGCATCTTCCATCAAAAAACTGATGGATGGTAAGTGCTTTCAGAGCAAACTTGCTCAAAACTGGAAGCTATGCGAACTAGGGAGGCCTGATGAAAAAGCTATTTCCTCTTTCCCTTTTAGCCAGAGAGCTTGAACCACAGGCAGTATAGAAATGTAATAAATTATAATATTATAATAGTGCATGCATGCATGCATTTGTATACATGTTCACATAATTAAATAATACTCCTCTCTCTAGCTACTTCTGGCTCTCCAGCAAATTTACTTCCTTTTCCTAGATACCCAGAGGAGGAACAGAGCTAGACTTAAAAATATGGGAACCCCTCTTTGAAGAAAAATAATGCTTTTAGCTCTTTAAATTGATCTCAAAGGCACTGGCTGTTACGGAAAGCTATAGGAGGCTTCTTAATTACCTGTGCATCCCAACATTGACTTGAGGGGTTTGCATTTTGTTTTTCAGAGGTGGCAGCTAGATAGCAGAGGATGAAAGGTGTTAACTTTGGGCAACATAATGGATGGAAGGAAGTTCAGAATTAGAAGAATGACAGCTCACCAATCCAAGGAAAAAGTTGACTAAACTAGGACTGTAGCTGAGATATTTTTGCTCCTGCAAAGTATGAGAACACACAAACCCAAATACTTTATTGTAGGTTAGACTTCCCATAAATATGATGAAAGAGAAAACAACTGAAAGTATTAGCTAACAATTTAAATGATCAGCCATAATTTCTCTGGTCTTTCATACAATACAGCTTTGAACATCCTGCAGTCATTAAATTACTTGTCCTCTATTCCGGTATGGACAATCTCCACTGACTAAATATTTCATCCAATTAATTTTAAGTGAATAAGCAAAGAAGGAGGGCAGGGGAATAACAGAACACAAAATTTTCACACTTTTCCTTCCAGTTCAACTCAGTTTTATTTTTTCAAGGAAACATTCTATTCTCTCTCACACAAAAATTAACTGCCTTGTCTAAAAATTGACATATGCCTGACTGTAAGTTAAGTTTCTAACTCCAGACTATGGGATATTGCAAAGTTTAGCATTACTAAATATGTTATTTGGAAGTATGACCCACTGTATTTTAGTGCCAGAATGAAAAGCCAAGTTACAAGCTGACATAATCTTTAATTCAGTTTTGCTGCAGAATTGTCTTATTTTGTCCCCTACCTGTTACAACAATTGAACTATTGTTTCTAGCCCCCAAGTCCAAGAAAAAGTACATGGGGCTAGTATCAGGGAATGTTGGCAGCTCTTTCAGCTGCTCACACAGTTTAGTCCCTCCTAAGGCCCAGATGAGTGTGGAAGTGCAAATACAGGAGTATCAAGGAGAGCTACTACATCATGATCACTACCTTGGGTTCAGATCCACCCCCACATGTTGGTAGGTGGTCCCATTATTTGAATTACTGCTGGCTTTGCAAAGTAGAGTTAATCCTCAAACATCCTACAGGTATCACTTGTATGCAGTACATTATAGCAATCTATAAGCATTAGCACTAAAATAGCATTCCCTATTCAAAAGTATTTCATCCCTGTCTACCAGTTTTTATTTTTGCCAAGTCTGAAACGGCCATGTTATTTTTTTCTTCATCTTTTTATTTTCTTTGGCCTTCCAATGGCTGTATTGTATTATCACTTTTTTGTTTCTAAAATGTATCAGATGTTAACTGTGGAAACCATTTTATGAAAGACCTTGGGAAAACTTTCACCTTCCTTGTCAAAATTTCAGTTCATGGTCATAAGAAACTCAAGAGCAGAATGACTGTACACGAGCGCCACTCGGTGTGCAATATGTGAACAACATGCTCTAGGTAGTCTAACAAATGGCTTCTGCAGATGTGGATTATACTCGAAGAGGCCATTTTTTCAAAGATTACTATTTTAATGAGCTCTCATTTAACTAGTTTTAGGCAAGGTGTTGGATATATAAGCACTAGAGTAGAAACGGGTTGCAAGACAGAGCATAACTGTTTCTGTAAGCAGAGTTGATAATAACAATACTACTGAATTCATTCCCACTTCTGATTGCTTTTTCTAACTTGGTTTATCTACAAATTGGATCAAACATCACTTCAGTAAAATAAAATTATTGTTATTACTATTACTATTATTTTACATTTGAATGCTGCCCCATAGCCCATAGGGCTCTCTGGGTGGCTTACAATAAACCCAAAATAATGCAATAATTTCAATACAAAATGCAATAATATTAGTAAAACAAAAATACAGTATCAACTACAAAAGCAGTGCAAAAACCAGAACAGTATTGTATTATTAATACAATAATATAATACAATACACCGTGGCTACAACAGGGTGGCCCATACGGGCCACAAACACTACATTCCTTTTCTTGTAATTGGCACTTTGCCATTTGGCAAATGTCGCATCCCTGCTGCCAGTTTGGGCCATCAATGTTAGGATTGTTTCCCAACTTAACTCTTCAAGAAATGCTACAATTTATAATCAGATGAACTGCACTTCCACACAGTCTATCATTCTTTTCAAGAAACCCAGTTATTAGTAGGTATTATATGTTCTGCTTAAAATGGGCTTGTGTTTGCTTATGCACGCAGGAATCTTTGTTGTTTTACTTACACTGCATAGAATGTTAGAGATTTGCCAGATATCCCAAACTGTGGAGGGCATTAGTGCAGCTCTCAAATCTTTTACTAGAGCTAGGTAACATATGCCTTATGGCAGCTAGGCAGCATTTACAAAGCCATGAGATTTTTTCAGAGTCCCAGCTCCATCTCTTGAGAACTTGCTCCAAGCTGAGAGCTCTTGAGCTTGGGAGTGCCTTCCTTGCACGCCTTGCCGCTGGCAGAAAGAACCATGCTGGCTGCTTCCCCCAAGTTGCACATACAACCTCAGGGAAGGGATTCTGTTGGCATTCCAGGATGCTATCCCAGGAACTCGGCCTACTTCCTTCCCCTTCTGAAACATCACACAATGGCTGGAATTGGCCATCTAAACACTTTGCAGAACAGGAGGACAGAGGTGGTCTTTGCTTCTTGTATTCTGTCCTGAATAGGATGCCCATAATCCTTCAAGTATGGAGGGCTACAAGCAATCCTGCCTGGATTGCACATTAATAGAATGATATTCAAGTATTATCAACCCAAGTTAAATCTTAAACTTAGAATTTGTGGTAAAAGAACTTGCTATTTGTACATAATCACATGCTCTAGTATTAAAGAAGTTTCCCACAAAATATTTTTATTATTGGAATACATAGCTAATGTCTGCAGTTCACTTAACAGTCACGATCAGTTCTGTCATTTGTCAGGTTAAAATAAAAGTATTTTTTAATTTAGAATCAGTTTTATCAGACAAATCCAGTAAGTCTAGAGGAAGGGCAAAATAAACTTTACCTATGCAACTAACATGTTTCTACTATCTAGATCAAACAGATGAACTTATCAGATGAACAAATGGAACTTTTAACACTGAACACCAGAAAGCATGATGCTTTAATGGACAGCTTTTATACAAATGTACTAAATAAATATTATGGTACTGCTTCACATTAAGGTTCAGTAAACTACAACTTGAACAAAATTGTGCGAGTTTCTGGGTCGGTTTGCATACTTAAACAGCATTGTGTACAGGCAGTCATTCTGGGTGTTCCAAGTTGGCAACTTGGCATGCTGTCCAATCCCAGTAACCATGGGTTATGCAACTGCAAAGCAACCTTTGTATAACCCTAAAACAAGCCATGGTTCTGCAAGGGTCGTTGATCTCTTTCATAACGCAGGTTTTCCTGTGATTGAGACAAAACAAGCTGCAGCTTGGATATGCAAGAAGGAGCACACTGGCAGCACAGCCACAACGAGTTGCAGCAATCTTGTGAACCTGGTCAGGGTCCTTCAAATACATTTTTGGAGAAAAGCCACTTAAGTTTCAATAGAGAAGCACACTAAAGATGAAAGACAATTGCAACATAAACTATGAAAATAATCTTTATTTTTAAAATGTGGATTAGTGAAATGGCACATAACAGGATGTCTCACACATGCATACAACCACCAAAACCAACCCCTTCACATATGCAGCTGTTTCTACAAAACCTTTGAGGATACATTTATCAATTTCATGATCAAAATAGGTTTCATTTTAAATTCATGCTATATATCTTTGGACTGATCATCATCCTCAAGTTTTCTGATTTCATTTTTCAAGCAGTTAATAGTTTCACGGCTTGCTTTCAATCTTTCTTTAAGTTCCGCAATCTCAAAACTGGTTTTCTTCTTTGCAGCTTCCAGCTTCTCACGGGTTTTTACTTCTACATTGGCAACTAAGAGAAAGGAAAATTTTTGCAATATAATGGTAAGTCATCATTATTCAGAAGTGCCTTTGAACGTTTAGAATAGATACATTTATTTGATCAATTATATCCTCTTTTTAATCCTGAACTTTGAGACGGCCTATTTGGATGTGTTCTTGTTTCCATGTATTTGGTACACTTTTTTCTAATACATAATTCCAAAACAACTGTTTAAATCTCACTCCAGCATAAGAGTCATAAATTATCTAGAATTTACTATTTATATTTAAGAGACTGGTCACAAGAACTTCCAGTAGACTATTTCTCATGTTGAGTAGGAAGAAGTTACAGGCTGGAGTTTCCTTATACTATATTTCAAAGTCTATTAGCATACCAAGCCAACATTTCCAAGCTTATTGTGATAACCATTATACTGTAAAATAAACTTAAATAAAAGCAAAGTTCTTTTTTGAAAATAACCCTAACAAGCACACTTTCAGGTAATGTTATGAATCTAGGTTTTTATTCTTGATACAAGAAAAAATGTGTCCTTAAGATCAAATTGTAATTACTCTAAAATTAAAATACAGTATTCAGAAGTTTACACTTAAATACTTACACTCTGTTTCATGCTTATAAGCACCAAGTGTTAACTGACGAGATGTAGTCAGCAGTTGTTGCATCATAGCAGTAGGATCCTGAAAAATCTGCAAGAAAAAGGTAATAAATTTCTATTCTTTGCTTAGAAGAACAACTTTCTCATAGTATTTTCTTACCATCTCATCATAAAATTCAGACACTACTGTTTTCTTCCCCAAGATTGCATTGGTATCAGACTGAAACAGTTTCAGCAAGTGATATAGGGTCACCTGTGGAAGGAAACAAAAACTCTGTTAACTACACTACTCTGTTAAAAACTACAGTGGGAATTGAGTAACTTGCCAGGACAACATGCCAGGACAACAGTTGTACTACTTAAAGAAACATTCAGAGAACAAGGAATTTACCAAATCTAGGCAGGAACTAATGGACTGAATTAACTGGTGATTTAAAGATAACTGGCAGTGGAATTGTACTAATAACCTTTATGTTCTGTACAAAATGCTGAGGTACACTCTTTTAGTAAGGCTATCAAGTCCCTTACTATCTATCATTTGAAATACAGCATTGTTTTGCTGATCTCATCAGTATCCAAGACTGCAATTCTATATAGGTGTACTCAAAAGTAAGCCTTACTGAATTCAAACAACTTTCTCTCAAGTTAAGTATAGATAGGCTTTGTGGCCTTAGAGTGCAATCCTATAGATTTTGGAAGTCTAGCTGAGGTGCTACAGAGGGAAAGAAGGCTGATGTGGCAACAGAATACCCTGTGCAGGGATGTGCAAGGAATCTGTTTGGGGGGGGGGGGGGGGGAGTCTGTTGGCTTTTTTAGGCCCAGTGGCCTGGCATCTGGGTTCCTGGAAAGCATGCCCAGTATTCACAGGGTGCTTGTAAGCAATCAAGCTCCATGGTAAGAAGTGCCCCTCTTCTGCACCTGGCACTGCTGCCACCAGCTCTGCAGGGTAGGTAAGTTCCAGGAATGTGGCATAGCTTGGCTGCTTGCAGCACCCCTTTTCCACCCCTGGCACTGCTGCTACCTGCTCCACCAGATAGGGAAAAAGGCAGGCCACCCGTACTGGTGCCTGGCACAACTGCTTGCAGTGCCCTTCTTCTGTGTCCTGCAGCCGCTCTTTGGGCTGGTGCACCTGGTGGGAAACATTGCCAGTTGTGCCCGCAGATACTGAAGGGATGGATACCAAAAGATTCTGTCCCAATCCTAACCCTGTATTCTGGCAGCCTATCTCTCCCCCCTTCCTTGCCACCTTTACATCCTCTCCTAGGCCAGTTAGGGAATCATAGGATAGCTCTACCCACGGATCAACTTTGTAAAGACACAAAACTTGCAAGCTTTTCTCCAACTACAGATGATCCAAGTTTTTGTGCCTTTCCAAGGTTTTCTTTCAAAATTCCAAGTTGATCATACCTGAGCCCCAGTATTGATACCACAAGTAATGTTCTTAATTGCCAAAGTGCTTAACACATACACCACTTTTTAGGTTCAGTAAGTACTTTGTCACTGCACAATACTAATCTGGGAAACAGTGCAGACAAAGCATAGTGCTTCAACCACTTCCTCTAATTATATTGCTCCTCCACTTTTCCCATTTCCAAATTCAGTTTGAAATTACAAAACCAACCCAGTATCTCCCAAATACATGTCCAAAAACAATGATCCATCCCCTTCATGGAGGGATACTGCAGAAGTAGGAAGTGATTTTTGGCAATTCTTCCTTCCTCCTGAAGTGGCATCTCCCACACTGTTCCAGTCACCTAACTCTTCAGAGTTGCTCTTCATGGGGTACAGGCAGGGGCTGCGGTAGAAAGAAGGAACTGGCAAAGAAAAATTCTACTTCTTTCTGCCAGCCGGAGTATTCCATGACCAAGGTTCCATTCAAATTCACTGCAGATCCAATGCAAAAAAATCTCTCTCGGGAATGTATTTCAAAAGCTAAGGTCTATCATATAAACCAGATAAGCATGCGCAACACTAGTGATGTCCAGAAGACAAGTTAGGGATGCTAAACATTCACACTGGCTTAAATGTGTACTTTAAGCAGGCCCATTTTCTCTCATCAAACCAGCATTACAGAAGAAACTGCATCATGACAAGACAAGCATTTAAAGACAAAGGTAGAACATTATGATAGTTGATCTGCTGTAGTTAATATCAGAAATTGTTTTTTTCAGTGCAATCAGACATAAAAGAAGGTATTTGCTAGACCAGAAGTATACTTACAGGTCTTTCATTAGGATCAATAAAGAATATCTTGATGATGATTTCAAATTCACCCCAACCTGTTTCAGTGATTTCATATGGTGGTTTAGTTACAACTAAAACAGCAACAAAAAAAAGGAATGTAAGCCTCATGATCTTTAAAAAGTTGTGAAAGTGTTGTACCTAATTAAACAATTTAAACCATACCTCTCAGTGGATTACCATAGCTTTCATGCAACTTAAACTGGATTTTCTTTACATAAGCAGACATGTCCTAGAACAAATGTAGCCAACAATTAATTACAAAGTCAGTGATATACTTTATATAATTTAATTTCATTATTTCCTGGTCCCCTTATCTCACAGCCTACCACAAGTTTGTTTACAGCATATTAGCTGTTTAATCTGTTCTCTCTTGCAACATAATAAACCAGTTGTGTGATCGTTAATATGATTTTTTTCCCTGATAAACTTTCTGATATAAGCATATAATACTGAAAATATTTACCTGGTAGTCAACTGTTCCCCAAGGTATCTCAGATTCCAACCAATTTTCTTTAAATCATAATCTTTCCAAGTCCCCCATAACTTTTTCCTATACAATCACCCGTTTGCTTACTCTACGGTAGAAAGAGTTTCTAAATTTGGATGCTGCACATGTACTTAAACTAGCTATATATTTTGAACACCATAAGCATTCGGGGTAGGGCACAAAACAAGGTGCATGTCTGTGCATTTTATTTTATACTATTTATACTATACAATATACTATTTTTAAGAATAATTTTACCTACCTCATTTCTATAAGGCTTAACATAAACAGTCCACTGATGTGTGTGTCCATCTTCTTCACGTTTCTTCCCAAAATAGCGTGCGACATTCCCATAAACTATAGGTTTCACAATAGTTACTCCCTTCAAGCAAGCAAGAGAAAAGACAATTTTCCCCCAGAAAAGAGTTGCTTTTTAAATGAGCAAATTTTCCAGCATTTGCATTAAATCTGATTATTTTATTCCATTACATTCTGCCCCTGCCCCAATATGCACCCACATATGCAAATACAGCAGGACAAGCATAACTGCAATTCACTTCAGCACAAAAGAGAAGTTGTAAAGTTCCAAAGGAAGTCTTAAAATACTGAGGTAAGAATGAACAAAAGTTGGGAAAAGAAATGTATATCGTTTGAGTTTATTTTGTGGGTCACTGCTCACCAGCACCCAGTTGCTATTGTATAGTATATTGCATAATGTTTGCTATTATCCACAGTTTCAGGCATCCGCTGAGCAGCTTGAAACCAGTGTGCATATACAGGGGTGGGGTGTGCCACTGTATTTATGAAGGAAATGAAAACCCTGAGTCAAAGTGGTTTCCTTCTTCAGTACTAAGAGTGTAAGGAAAGTTAAATGCATACTAAAATATCCTAAAAAGTCAATGTTATATGTAAGAAAAGCTTGGAAATCCTACTGCAATTTCAATTATTATAAGTTTGCAATAATAAGTTGTGTTTGTTATTTTCAAGAGCCTTCTCTCATTGGTTTTTATATGCTTAAAATACTGAATCTTTTTGGGTACCACAGATGTCTCTACTTGTAACCCTCTGAACTCAGAGGATTATGGACATTCAATGAAAGGTGAGTCACAGATGGAGAGCAAGGTTGCCAACACACTCCCCTCTCCCTCCATTTAGGCTATCTAAAAGTCTCAGTGAGCCTTCACCGAGATTCTTTGGAGCATGGGTCCTCAAACTACAGCCTGTGGACTGGATCCGGCCCACCATGCCCATTTATCCAGTCCGCCATAGAAGTTTTGGACCTGCTGTGCACACGCACATGTGCATGACGAAGCGGTGGCTTGCTCGGGCAGAGATCATTTTGGACTCGCTCAGAGAAAAGGATCTCCTTGCGAGCAAGGCAATGCGTGCAGAGAGAGTTTTCTCTGAGCGAGTCCAAAACTATCTCCGCGCGTGTCTGTCTCTGCCTTGCCCAGCATGTGCATGCCTGTGCATGCCCCCAGCCCAGCCCGCGCCCATCGCCGGCACCTTTCAACTGGCCTCCTGTTGAGAAAGTTTGAGGACCCCTGCTTTGGAGGATTCTTAGCAGTGCCTCATTCGTTCCCTCCTTAACCCCTGGAATACCTCTCCACACAGGCTCCAAAGCTACTCTTCTTGCTTCCAAGCCTCAGCTGGTGCAGAAAACATTGCACTGGTTGAAAGGGGGAAGGGTGAGCCCTCCACAGTTGGAGCTGGGAGTCTAATCTATCCTATGCCCCCACCCCCTGGTCATCAGACTACATTCTTTGCTTCTTCCAAGTTTGAAAGTGGCCAACCTGTTGGTGTTGACTCTGGTTCCAGGCTCCATCATATAGATGCAATGAAATCATGGGGCTTAAGTTAGTCATAACTAACCTATCCTATTGATTTCAAAGGGTGGGATTGAAGTACATATTTCTAAGCCTGAATACAAACCTTAAGTGTTTATTTTTTCCTCTAAATTCTCATTAGAGTACATTTTCCAAAATTCACCAAAAAGTTAAAATACCTATTCGTAAAAGCAAGAACACCCTGTCCATTGAATAACAGGCATCAAGTTACTGTTAAGTTACTTGGTCAATTCAATGCCTGGAATGCACCTGGTTGGGACTGTAAATAGAACTTGCCTCCAGATTCCTGATGGAAGGAGGACAGACATTTAATGAATCAAAAATAATGGGTTCCAGAGTTACAGAAGAAGCCATGCTGGTTCATCAGACCAAGGATCCAGCTAGCCCATCTTCCTCCCCACAGCAGCCAACCAGCTGCAGGAAACCCATAAACAAGATACGACCGTAACAGCGACCTCCCGCTCATGTTCCTCAGCAGCTGGCGAGTAAAGTGCCTCTGACACTGGAGATTAACATACGAACTAGTAGCATGGCCCTATCCCATCGAGGTCAGGGGGCTTAGCATCAAACTAGTGTGCAAAGAAGCATAATCTAAGCATGATGCAGATGCGTCTAATGCAGGTGCCGAAAAACGGTTCCGCCGAAAAAGCCGTTTACCGCCCAAAAACGGTTCCACCTGCGGAACCGTCCTCCGCCCCAGAAGAAAACTTCGGCGTACCCCTGGCGCGCGCGCTACCCTTACGAAGGCGGCACGAAGCAGCGGCACTGCGCGCAGCATGGCAAGCCCCGCCCCTCCACCGCGCGGGCGCGCGCGCGCTCTCTCCCCGGCCCGCCACCCGCTCCGCGGCCGGGCCCAACGGATCCCGCACCTTTACTCTCCCCCCCGAGTCAGGCCCGAACTCAGCCATTCTCTTGAACATATTGCACCGGAAGGAAAGGCTCCTCGCGCCGCTCTAGAGCAGCAAGGCCGAGCTAGGGCAAGGATTCCTCCATCCGCCCCGCTCGACTCGGGAGCCGCCGGGGGAAAGGACAGCCTGCCAGCGGATCCGCTCCTTACGGCCACCCTCCCTCTCGCTGTGCCGCGGCGCCCATCACCCCGCCCTGGCCAGTCCGCGTCCAACAGCTTCCGGTGAGGAGAACTCAATTAGCCCGCTCTAGGCTTGGC
Source organism: Varanus komodoensis (assembly GCF_004798865.1). NCBI lineage: Eukaryota > Metazoa > Chordata > Lepidosauria > Squamata > Varanidae > Varanus > Varanus komodoensis. The sequence goes on from NW_025336236.1 coordinate 3,557,779, forward strand.
GCTTTCCAGCTTCACCACAGAAGAGAGTTGATCCGCATCATGTGGTTTCTCACGGTCTCGTGACCCGGAGGTGAAAAGGCGGGTCGTTAATTGCCAGTTTCTGAGGGAAGTGTTGACTGCAGACGGCGAAGTCTAATTTGCGTACCCTGCACTTGGTGGTTTGAATAAAAAGATTACTATTGTAATCCTGTGGAGAACAGTTTAGTGAGGCCTCCGAGTTTAGGCTTGGTTGTCACGCCACCTTCGTTCCCCAGTCGTACTTTTGCATGCAGCCCAAGGCTTTAGTACTACCTTCCACTGACTTCCTTAACGGAACACATACGCACTCGGCCGACTGAAGGATGCAAGCTTTTGCACTTAAACTTGACCCTAAGCTCAACGTGGGGGTGTATTTCGGGAGTACAATAGCCGCCGGCAGAGAGTCCCGCTTTCGAATCCTAGTTCACCAGGTTTACTGATACTATTTCAGCCTAATTTATCTAGGTTTGTGATTAAAATACGGACAAGAGAAAAATCTTGTTTTCGTCCGAATTGCTTGGACGAAAGGCAGAGTAGAAATTCACCTATAATCTATATTCTATAAACTCTATAATCCAATCATAGGATTATAGTGTCCCTTACTGGCAGCTCTTTTTTCCTAGGCGGCTATGGATAGTATGCTATCCCATAAGAAAGCAATTTCCCTTTTCCTTATGGCTACCAGTTATAAGACGAGGCTATCTTCACTTTAATCAAGCATTTCAAGTGCAGTATAGTATTTTCTCACGATATACTCCTGATAATTTCATTTGCAAGTTTGACTTGAACAATTTACACTATTGTCCATTTACTTCATCTTGTCTCAACCTCAAAGTCACTCTATTTGCTATTTAAATACCAAACTGTACATTTTGCTTAAGGGGAAAGCACTTGTAGTTTGCAAGTGCTTTCAATCACATCCACAAAATGTAATTCTTCAAGGTTTCTTCTGTTTAAAGACAGTATAGCTACCCTATGCAGCTTTCTACAGTATGTATTATTTCTCATAGTTTTATTTTGTGAACTGCTCAAAGAACTTTGGCCGATAGGTGATATAGAAATGTAGTGAAATAAAATAACCTGAAGTGTTGAGTTGTGCTGCAATAACATTCAAATTAATTATTTTAAGGCTTTGATACTTCCTAACTGGATGGAAAGGTAAAGTAACAGAGCTTTGGGATAGCTACAACAAAATATTGCAGTGTGGTGCACTCCCATTCAGTATTTGTTAGCTATGCCCCTCTACCAGGATACTCCATTTCACTCTATTACCCATTTAAATTTTTATGGCCAATGCATACTCAGTTGTCATTGGGTTGCAATGGGACAGCTGACTCCCCTGACCCCAAGATTTGTCATACTTCTGTGAACCCTAGAAGTTCCCACTGCATGCCAGTACCTCCTCTCTCCAAGGTAGCTGCCTCTGTTATCAGATACCAAGCAAGATTTCATGTTTGCTTCTATAAAAGCTAGTCTGAATGCAGGAAAATAATTCCTACAGTTGATACATAATACATTCCGAGAGGCTGTGCATATCCAACTTTATTATAAACTATTTCACCAACATTGTCGGAGGCAGACTAGGTGCTAAAACCAAAAATATATGACTGGATAGGTAAGGAATTTATCATCAGTTGTTGTGTTAGCTGCACATATAGTATTATCTTCCCTTGTTTAGTTTGCCATTTCTCTTAGGCAAAAATTAGAACAGCAGCTAACAAAGATTATGCTAATCAGGTCTAGAAAGATTTTCAATTTAAGGTAAAAGAATTCAACTAGCCTTAAAAAGAAAACAAAATATATTACTTGTCTTCTACCACTACCCTCACTAGTAGCCTGGAGACAATTCTTACAAGAGGTTAAAGTGGTTGTTTGCACGTCTTAATTGGGTACTTACAAAAACCTTATGAATAAATGTATAGCTTACCTTTTAGTCATTAAAAGCAACATCCCTACCCCCAAGTAGCTAACAATCATTTAAGTTTTATTCCATTTGCTCTTCTATGTATCAGAAATAATCTTCCATCTGTCCAGTCTAACTTGATACTTAACCTGCAGGATTAACTTCCCCCATCTCAGAGTACAGATTAAAGTTCTGAGAAAAATGTTTCACTGTTGTGTACCTATGGGTAAATGAACAGCTTAGGTATTCTCATTCTGTCATTTATATGATAAGAGTCACAGCAGGCAGATAAGATCTTGTCAGATATTCTTGTAACCATTCTTATGTGGAAAAGGACCAGAAAATGGATGATGAAAAAGACATAATTTATACCAGCTTTTGAAAATAAATGGGATGCCACAAAGCTCAAGTAATCAAGAGAGGATATTTTGTCTCTAAAAGGGAACAAAGGCTATTGGGTAGTCACTGAAGGATATTTAATTTCAGAATTGTAATGAAACTGAATTCCTCTCACTGTTCGAGCCAATAGTGAATGGAATCCCAAAATAGTGGCAAGCAAAACCCCAGAGGACCAGGTGTATACACAGAAGAGAGGCAATGCCTGATGCTGTCACACAGCAACACTGAGAAATACAACCAAGTGTTAGCCTTTAAATTTTATATCTATCACTTTTCAAGTAAGAACAACTTCTTGTTTCACTACACCTAATAATTGACAATATACATCTTAACTTCAAAAAAGCCATACGGCAACAAAGAATACAAGGCAAACATAAGCTTTCATAAAAATGCACTTTATTTTTCTCCAATATAAGGTTAACTTTTGCAGATTAAAGACCAACAAATTGTTGGATAGCAAATCCCTAACAGCTACCTAAAAAGACTGGAAAAAAGGTAATTAATATAATCAAAGAAGTAAAAGGTACCAAAGGGAAAGAAGTTTTGACAAACCAAGTTTAGACAGATTTGGCCATTAAAGTATGTAAATATGAAAGGACACCCTCTTACCTTGCGAAGACATTTAAGTGTTTAAAAAGCCAACACTATCACGGTGCTCTTTATGCTGTCAGGTATTAGAAAGCCCGTTAAAAAAAACTGGGTTGGTCACACAATATATTTAAAACCTGTAATGCAGCAACTGTGCTCAGGGTATACAAAATGCTGTTATCTTCATGTACATATTTAAGCAAAATATAATGTAGCAATACCCAAGACAAGATCACATGAACCTGGGGAAGTAGTTTCAGTATACACTGAAAAAACCCTAACAAAAATAGATTTTATATCTTTTAATGTTAAATGTAACCAATTTCAGTAAGTAAATTTAGTCTGTTGCATTAAATTTATCTCTAAAAATATCTCTAAATTGTGCTGCACCTACCAATGCAGAATGCATCGATATAGCAACAATGCTCTTAATCAGTGCTGTAGCATTTGATCAGACATTAATTCCAAGAATAATTACCATATAATTCAGTGGGTAACCTGCAGCCCTTGGCCTAATTGAATGCTGCCCTCAACATCTTCTACATTTCTGGGCATTGTAGGATCACACTTTTTTCCAAATGCCAGCCCTCTTAGAATTGCTTCTTCATGTGTGTTTGGGGGGTGGGGGGAGATAAGAGAGAGTGCACACAAGCCAAAAGTAAGAAATGCGATTAAAAGAGCTGTGCAATGCTACAAACTGTTCGCATTTGGCTCTGGCTTAACCCAACAACAGCCGCAAACCCTCCCCCACATTCACAGCTGAGCTTCCATGTTAGGCAACAGTCTGACCTAGGCAAGGGATTCGTAGCTGTTTGTGTACAGCAAGTTAGTCAGCAGTGACTTAGCTCACTATTTCAGACACAGGTTTGGAAAATTGTGCTAACATGAATTACAATTACAAGAGTGAAAAACTGAGTCAAATTTGGTGTGAGAAAGTTACCTATTATTTGATGTATGATTATTTAAGTAGAAAATATATCAAAACTGAACCAAACCCCTAGCACTAGATCATCTTCCATTACAGCAAAAAAGAATATGGATGTGCCTTTGTATTCAAATTTATCATCTAAGAGGAACTATATCAGTAGAGTATCATGTGGGAAAAATGTTGTCTTTCAGAAGTTTCAGCCTCAACTCCACTAAGGACTTATGAAAATAGAAAACTTCTGAAAATCACTAGTCATCCACCCCCAACCTAAACCCTAAAGGGATTAAAAACAGATGCCTTGAATTTGCAGAGAAATACTACAGCTCACATAAGGCAGCCCCACATTCCTCTAATTTCCTCATTCTGATGCACCCTCCAGTGTCCCTCAAAAGTCACATCTGAGGATTGATGGACCTTCAAACAGTGTGGTATGACAAGGTCCATAAGTTCTCAAAAGTGACATCAGGGGAAGGCACAAGGGGCTATAGTGGGAGGGAAAAGCTAGGAAAACTGTTAATTGAGTGGAATTCGGCTTGATGTTCTCAGAATCTAATCCATCAAAAAGCATGATGACAATTATATAGTCAAGGCTGTCATCTGGATCAAGCTATTTTGGTTGAAGAAACTATTCAGTCATTTAAGAAGACTACAAATTATATTTGTTAATATGAGCACAATGACTTCCTTAAATTTAAGCTAAGAATTTGTAAGAGCAAAGAGAAAACAACTTGAGATTAGATGGGAAAAGAACATATATTAATGATTTCTCATACCTGTCCACATGCATGTATACTGTAAGGAGCACTAAAGCTCAATATATTCCTAGCATGCTTTTAAAGATAACTTGCTCTTAAATTAGCTGTGTAATTGTTAAATCAATCCTTGCTGTTGCTTCCTCTCTCCTCAAAGCAGATGATTGTTCTTATTTTCAAAGAACGCCACATTTTTTCTATGAAATTCTTTCAACTTTAAAAAAAATGATTTGACAAACAGTTGAAATAGTAGTGGTGTATATTTTACGAGGATATTTAATGCTGTAACATTAAAAGCTGCATTTTAAGGCTGTATGTCTCCACATAATTCTGCACCAAACAAGTAAACAATGTTACTAGCAAAATCCTATATATAAAACTTGGGAAGTGTCTTGAACTGTACATGACTGAGAAATGAAACATTGCCCAATATTTACAAGTTTAGTTTAAACTAAAGGCAATACATACATTAAAAACCTGCAATTCATATTGATGGGAAAACAAGACTCAAATATGCAACTAAACACAAACTGAGAATGATCAAAAGTATTCTTAACACACATTCTAATCAGGATGTTCCCTCTCAAAATTGCTCAGAACACTAAACATAAATACCATGCATCATTATGCCTACTGCAATGTTTGCTTAGCAGGCTACCAGGTCTGACATCTGATTTAAGTTATTAGTGCAATATTTTTAAAAAAATCAATAAAAGGCCGTACATGTTTTTTCAGCACTTGATTTGAAACTGCTTTGCCTAAAAATATTTTCTTCAGAAGCTGTCCAAGTATTACTATTAGCATCTCAGGACAATGGAACCTACTTAATTTGCTGCACCAGCTTCATCTATGGTTGGTGTCAGAAGTAACAACTTCTACAACTGTACACAACATTATAAACTATGTTACAGGGGTGTGGCAGTCAGGTGTCAGTACAAATATTCAGGATCAGGGCACTAATCAAGAAACTAGGTAATGGTTTTCTGGAAGAGGCCATAAAATGCTAACAAATTTATCTATGAAAACTTATATACAGAACATCAAGAACCTTCCTGCTGGTTATTTACATTTCTGTAGCAGAAGCAGATTACATATAGTCTCCAACTCCCACTATAGTAGCAGCCCATATGCTACTCAGATTTTAGTTATTATCTGGTGGGTATACATTATATAATCTCCTAAGCAAACTCAACTTTATTTACTGGAAAATAATATACAGGTTTCTTTCTAGAGCTTAACACAAACGGAATGCCTTCACTTCCTTTGTCTAAGTATCTTTGGACTTCTTTAAAAAACTGTTTTGAGAAAAATGGAAAAATTCTCATTTGATAAAATGTACAAGACAACTATTCAGACTAATCAGTACCCCACTAGTTAGAAATGTTCAGCCTACACATATCAAAAAGTTATCAAAAATCATTTGTATTCTGATTTTTGGCAGAACCATTGCCAGCAATGGAAATCTTGAGGAGAAAATGTAAGACAATTCATACACAACAATATATCCACTGTTCAGTGGTAAACTGTAAACTACACAAAGTTAAATTATGGTTTAAAATTAATTCCATTTTGGTAACTGAATATTTGAAATAAAATGTTATCCATATGCACATCTAACTTACCTGCAGCTCCTTCAACTCTTGTTATTTCCAGTACAATTGAATCCAGATGCCTTGCCCACACCCCAACTTATTAAAAGCAACACTACACTGAACTTCTTAGGATTGGGATTACCATCTAACATAAACAAGCTATTCTGAAGTTCATCAGCAATATCTCATTTCCTGATTATCTTGAATTATTAACACATTATTTTCTTTTAGGAAACTCTGCAATCCTATTAATCTCTACACAAGAAATAACCCCAATGTTTACATGATCACTTATTCCAGAGTGAAAAACTCATAAGAACCCAAAAGTCTTGTTATTTCGCTTCAATTCACTTCCATGTCTGGACCTCACATTCAATATATAATGTCAGAGGCAAAAGTGAATTTTGGAATTACCATCCTTACAATACCCAACTGTGTAAAATAATCCAAGGTAATATTCTCAAAGGAGATAAAAAAAACTTCACATAAGTAATGTTAAGAAGTTCACAAAAGTAATGTGGTAGATCAACAAAACCTATTAACAAAGAAGGAATGGATCATGAGAGAACTTTCAGTGTACAAAAATTAAAGAGGCACCTTTTATATTAGTCATTAACATTCACCACAAAAAGTTTGTTGACACACCCACACAACTTCAATTACACACAATTCAAGATATATTGGTCAGAAATAACAAGTTAATTCTTTACTCAGTGCAGCCATTTCAGAAAATGGGCTGGTTGCAGTTTCATTCATGCTTAGAGCAGACTCACTGAAGTCAATTGGCCTTAAACTACTCTTGGGTCCCACTGATCTCACCGGACCCAACGCAGTAATTTGAATGCTTCCATGATTAGAAAAACATTAAAACCCAGATTACATGCTTTAAATCTGAACATGATAGACACAAGAAGGGAAGGAGTCCTCCAGCCCTATCTCTTTCTCTTTTAACATATGTCACTCTTTGTTCATGGCAGGTGTCAATCTGAAGCTACAAAACCCCATCAAATCATGGGGTTCTCCACGTAAGCCAAAATACTCTGAATGAGCATTTTGGCTCATTCAGAGCAAGTCCATGATAGAGGAAGTTTTCCTCTTTAGACAGCTGCCCTCCATTAGAAGGTGACAAAACAAGGGATTTGAGAGGGGTGGAAACACTCCCTCCCCTTGTGTGTTTACCTTATTCAAGTTTAGAATACCTGAACAGAGCTAAGCCTAATAGCCCAATGTTATGCAAGTCTATTCAGAACTAACCCTACAAAGTTCAGCATAACTTAATTGCCAGTAACTGCATACAATTGTTGCACAAGAGCTTTTTAATGTGCTAGTTCTATACTTTTGTTTCATATGTAGACCTAAATAGGAGTAAATACAACAAACTTACTTTTGAAACACTTTATAGAAACGCACTAACTATAAAGCCAGGATGGGTCATGGTTCCCTGTCAGTATACACTTGGTGGTAAGCTCAAGTTCAATGCTGTAAAAGGCGGTCTTCATTTAATTTCGACTGACTAAATTTATATTTCAAGTGACAGAATTGACTATTACATATCATATAGCACAATCCTGTTGTGCCCATCTCAATGCACATAAGCCTCTAAACTCAGAAGCTTCTGTGCGCACAGTGCAGGGCACAAGGTACAGTGGTAGTGATCTTCACAAACACAGCCCCTGGTATTAAGTTTAGATGGCTGTTTTTGACTGTCTAGATGAAGCCCTATGGAGGGAAACCTTGTCCCAGTCTCTTCTCTCCATGTCTCCAACGCACCCTTTTTCCCTCCTCTCCAGGGTCAATGTCCAACCTGGGAGAGGCAGCCAGCCTAGTTCTTTCCATGTCAGCTATGAATGGGGTGGAGCTCAGCCTTCAGAATGCTAGGATGAAAGTCACAGGACTTGAACTGGGACTCTGAATAATCCTATGGCCCCTCCCCAGTCTGAGAGGCAATATATAAAGCATTATTGCTCCCATAATGCTTTATATAAACTTTTACCACTAATTCAATGGTCATATATACAAGAACTGAGGAATTGATTGCTTGAACTTTAAAAATCATAATAGTATTGAAATAAATACAAACTATGGAGATACTAGTGAAACCTGGAAAATTCTGTTTTTTAAAAGGATATTTATCTACAAAGCAAGCAATGTATTTATCCAACCTATGTGTAAAATCTACTTTCTTTAGTTTGTGAATTGCAATCTCCATCTATTTGTTAAGGCAAATTACTATCATAGTTATACAAAGAATGTATATGTGCTTCCTCTCCTTACATGAGTCAATTCTGTTGCTTAAAAAGGCCTATTTGAAATACAGATTTTTTTTTAAAGGGAAACATATTTTCAGTCATTTTTAACTGTCATACATCTAATGTACAAACTGCCTAGGGCTCTGGAAGCAGGTTATAACATTAGCGCTAAAAACTGTAAATCACTGCAGTAACATTTGAAAAGTGGCCAATTATTTTTCCAATTTCATGTTTTAATAAATTATGGCATTTAGTGTTTCATATTGCAAAGACACGCTTCAGTACACTAAAATTCATATTCAGATTTCATCATTTCAGAAAAAAATTTAGTCTACTTAGATCATAGAATGTTAATCTACAGTTTTTACAGTTTTACACACCTTTCAGCAAATTCACAAGCAATTTATTTTTAAAAAGCCTACATATTGATGATGTAACCACTATTCTAGTATCAACATCAAGTGTTGGACACAACTGCTATTCATTCACCAAATACAATTAAGTTGATGCATATGCAAAAAGAAAAAATGCAATGGTTTGTTAAGAGACATTTTTAACACCATTAAATATTGCTGAACACAAGACGCTCCCTGAGGTGTAAACATCAAATAACTTGAACAGCTTTACACATCAGCCCCATTAAACAGTTTATTACAACACTACATCTATTGTAATCAAATTGGTGCTCTTTACAGACATCATTGTAACATTTAAACAAGAACCAACTACTATAAAAACAAGCTTTTACTTGACTTTTTCCAATTGCTTGCACATTTTAATTGTCAAATGTATATAACCAGTAATAAAGTTGCAAAAAGCTATATGTTTTAAATCACACAGGTTCCTTCAAATAAAACAGCTAAGCAACATAAAAAGGTAAGAGAGCTACTGGTTACCATGTATGCAGATTTGCCTTATTCAGATCTATTCCTGTTCATTTTATCCATGAATCTTTACAGGCTCTGTTCGATCACAAGAAGCAAACTGCTGGACAAGCCTCTTTCCACGAAGTTTAAGATTCTTGTCTGATGAGGTGTTCCTCTTCCTTCAGCTGTAATGTGTCAAAATTTGTGATGTAGATTTTGCTAGGTCCCACAGCAAGCAAAATTGGTTGGTTTAACTATACATACACAAATCGTGCACTTCAAATCTACTTCAGCATAATGAAAAACTAACACAAGAATGTGGAGACAGCAGTTATTTGCTTGAAAATCATCCAAACTACAGTTTGATAGTTTTAAGAATGATTCTCAGCAACATAAATCTTTACAGCAATATAAAAACAGTGATTACTTTAATCACTGAAAACTACATATAGCTAGTTTTATCACATAAAAGAAAATGTAGCAGCCCAACTGGTTTGTTACACTGTTTTAGCATTGTAAAAACACTGTAATAATAAGCTAGCTATGTGATAGCTAGATAGCACACGAGTAATCCATAACTTTATCTGAAGATAAATTACCAGTATATTGAATGGATATGGGCCTTTAGCCCACGCTCAAAACTGGAGAACTAATGGAAGCCAGTGGGACAGCTAAGAGCAGATTCATATGAACTAGCACAAATATGGGCAAAGGAGAGGGTATGTCTCAGTGCAGTAAAGGGCTGATACCCCTGGATGACCAACTCTTATTTCATCAGTGCTACCATACAGGATGTTTAGAAGCAGTGGCCACATAATCAGCGTACATCTCTTTTGCAACATCTGAACCAACTCCAATATAATCACAGTCTTTTATAACAAAAAATTCTTAACACCTTGGTCAAACCACACCTTGCTCACACAAGAGCCCTGTTTCTGCTTTGAAACAGGCCTGGGATCCAAACAATATTCTAGGCAAACCAAGGGATTTAGATCTTTTTAAAAGTTTGAACAGCAGACTGCCATGCTGTATCATAAACCACTTTTAAAATTTTCCTCGGTTTCACTATAAACTTGCCAAACTGCATGGGGTCTAAGTAGGGGCTGGAGTGCAAGAACCAAAAGTTCAAATTCCCCTCAAACACATGTAACTGATTTCAGAGCTCTTTGGATCCTGGCAAATGGGACTCAAGGAGACTCCACACTTTACAACAGAAATTACTGCTGAATGTACTACCAGCTTTGGTCTCTGCAGACATGTAAGGGTGGATAACATCTACACTTTTGAATATCCATGTAAGTACATCACAGAACCCCAATCCAATCAGGTTTCTCAGGTGCACACACAGACAGATATTTAAAAGATGTGGGTCATAGCAGGTTTTCACAGCAATTGTATTCATTGAACAAGTACAGTTACCCTTCTAAACAAAGTACTCTAGTTGTAAAGTGGTTGCAGGAAGGGGAAAGGACCACCTCTAATTTATCTTATTTTAGAAATCAAGTAATCTACCATAGCTATCTAGGTAAAGTCTACAGTAGACACACAAACATTACTTGGGTAACTTTTACACCCACATAACCTGTTTCCTAATTTATTGGAAGCAGACTCTGCTAACTTGAATGGTGCTTACAATAAAATATTCTTAGGCTAGAACAAGAACTTTTGCTCAGAAGTAAGTTTCACTGTACCTAATGGAACACATTTCCAAGATATAGGTTTAGGATAAAAGTGTAAAAGTTCAGTAACTACAAAGTAATGATAAGAAATTCACATAAATGTCCAAAGAACTTAAAACTATTTGCAAAGATACACACTTAAGTCATCTCAAATGTAGACATATGGATAATGAATTTCAGAATACAAACAGTATGCAGCTGTCATAAGGTCACTCTTACAACAAGCATTATTTTGATTAAAAGGATCTCTGTGACAATAAAGCAATCTTCCTTTCCACTCATTTACTGTCTTTAACAATATCTAGGCTATATGTGATTAAACACAGAAGTGGGAGAGATTTATTCACTATAATTTTAAGCATTCAATAATAGTATTATTCCAATCAACAATCAAATCCTTAGCCCTTTAAAAAGTGGTTTTAGTAATATGGTGCAAATTAGGCATCCATAAGGATCAACCAAAAGACAAATAAATTACTACTGCACCTGTAGAATCTCTCACTTTCAGAGGAGTAAAATGACAGCTGCAAGACTGCATGTACGAATTTATTCTAGCAACACAGTATTCTACTGGTATCAAGTATCTCTACCAATTCTAAAGGAATACTAAACAGGGAAAAATACTTCTTTGTGGGAACCATAATATTCTATATGCCTAAAGCAGCTTCCATCTGAGATAGTAAACACATTTTTTTAAAAGACTGTCAGTACAACAAATTTAAAAACTCATTATGTAGAAAGTCTCCAAAGCTTACCAGGAGTTGACATACATACTTGCTCTTTAAAACTATTTCAACATAAATAAATGAGTGAATTTAGACTTACTGATTTCCACTGAAAGCTATACCCAAATGTTATCAATATTCTGTAGCAAAATTGTACAGTACAAAATATCAGGCTATAAACTTGAGTTCATAAACTGAAATAAGTTTCCAATGATGTAAACCAGTAAAATTTTATAGATTAACAACAGCTTTGCTATTCAAGAGTATTAGTGTAAATCAGGAACTTTAGAATTTTGGTATGACTCTGCTATTAATCCCAGTCTCTTTCCTTCACAAAATAAATATATCTGTACTCTGAAACTCCTATTAGAAGCATGTATATCCAATAAGATGTTTATAAAAACCTTTTCAATTGGTATTTTTATTGGGAAGTTATTTATATGGGTTTTTTCCTTGCAGCATTTTGATGCAAGCTCTAAATTCAGACACCCTTACAGTTGTTAAAGGAACATGCAGTAACTTCACTAAACATGGTAGGCATGTCATGAGCGGAGCCGGCTGGAACCAGGGGTCCCTTCTGACTTACTCTGTTTCTATGTTTCTAAATAGCAATAAAACATTCACTTTCTGTTGAGTAACCAATCTTTACTGCTAACCATTTAAGAAATAACCTAGATGTAGGAACTATGGGTGAGATACCATGCTTCTTTTCACCCTTCCAGCTAATTCCTTTTCTAATATCAGTACTCATTCTACAGTCTACCTATACACGTCATGATCACGTGTATTATCAACCTGGGTTAATGAATTATTCTGATGTTCCAAATTCCATTGTGAACACAGCTTAAGCCAAGCTGGCCAAGTGAACAGAGCATAGCCGTCTGGGTTGGTGATCTAATGCCAGGCATAGAAAAAAGGGCTGGAAGAATTTGGGCAAGGTGGAGAACTCATGCAATATTATGGCCTACACAGAATCCCTAAACTCTTTCTTGAATATGAGGAAGAACATGGGTTCCTTTTTATCTTATTCTCTAAACTTAAAGCTTGTAACCCAAAAGTTGAACTTCATATAAATTTCTCATGACTAACTTAACTGTCATTAATTTAAATGGATCTATTCCAAATATTAGATACAACCCAGTGAGTGTACTTAGCATATAGCTCTGTCAAGCTGTAACAGTCACCAGCATCCCCGCCACACAAGGATGGGCAGATGAGGAAGGAAAATGCATCTAACTAATTGCCCAACTGCATAAGCCTAAATTTACTCCTTTTTTACTCAGTTTCTCAACAACAGTAAAAAAAATACCAATTTGTGTGCTCCTGATGAAAGGTTGGTAATCTGCTTAATAGATTTGGAACCTATTTCTGAAGCTTCTTTATTCAGCTTCATATTTACATTCACTCTAATAATAGCAAATAACAATGTTTTATCTGTCATCTGCAGATTTGTAGCCTCAGATTATAAAATCCAGCTTTAATGTTATGATATATAAGAAATCCCCACAGCTCTTTTGCAGACACTTCACTCTTTTCATGAAAAATCAAAGAAACCATAACCACAGTTAACTATACCTTGTTATATATGAACACAGTTTCCAAAACCTGGCATATTAGGAAGCTTTTAACCATAGTTTCTAGTTCACACGTAACAGGAAGAGGATTATTGGCTTCTTTGCTTGCTAATGTGAAGGGAGGAGCTTAGCAGTAAAGGGGCTGAGTGAGGGTATGTAAAGCTTGTTTAAATTCTAGTTTATTAAGCCCAGATTTTATTCCCTATATGCAGTCAGTCAGAATATCACATTATTTCAAACTTTAATAGTGATAAAATCTACTCAATGCATGAAAGCAGTTTCATTAAGAGTTTTCTTTAAAAACTGTGTTTTTTCCTTTTGTAAATTTTGCAGTTTATTTATACTGTACTTCAAATTATAACTTTTATATTTAGGCATGACAAAGACTACTGGAACTCAGATTACAACAAGTAAGATGGAGAATACTAATGAGTTTGTTTTAAAAATGATTAGTTCTCAAACCACAGTAAGCAAGAATGTCATTCTTGTCAAGAAAGTCATTCTTAACCCTCAAGCACCTGACTCCCTGCAACCCAGAACTGTCATCCCACAAAAGGTACGGAAGTCAACCACAATTTGCTGTACAACTATTGATCTATACAAGTTGTACCCACAATAAGAAACAAAGGCAATTAGGAAGCTAGATAAACATAAAGCCCATTACACAAAACAAAATTGCTAACATCAACAGAATTATTCATTATGCCAATGTACATTTTCACAAAGAACTAAAAACTTACTAAAACTGAAAAGCATGCATGATATTGTATTTACTATGCAAAAAAGATCTAATGTGCATGAAAAAATAAACTGCAATGACTTATATCAATTGCAATGCATGTCAGGCATGTGTGCAGCACAATTTCCACAATCGCTGCCTTGGGGCAGCTTGTTGTCCATGTGATTCTGGGCAGCATGGGTTGTGGGCAAGGGAAACAAATCTATGGGTTACTGTAGAGTCCTTTCTTTTTTCAACAATCCACACCTCCCATGTTTGGACAACCTAACAAACTGTGTTGGGCAATTATTATGGAAATTGCACCTTACACACAGTAGCATTCACAGCTTCAAAATGTAACTTATTTAAATGTTAAGTTTAACATTTGTGGGGCACAATTTCTATAATCACTGCCTGGGCACAACTTGTCATGCAGACCTGGGTGGTATGGCTTGCTGGAGGGGAAAACAATCCATGTCTTAAGCAAGCCACAGTGGCTTATTTCGTTGCACTAATGAGGTCAGTATGTCCAATACCAGCTACAAAGAGCATCAGTGCAACCAATCCCATAAAATCTTACAGCAAAAGGACTGAAAACATATAACTGACTACAATAAGTTTCAAATGCAAACAGCAGCATGCCTCTCAGGATGAACGTTAAGTTCAAAGGAGTGTTACTCAAAGATTTTAAAGTACAAAAATGTTAGGATTATAAATGACCCTTGCTATTTTATCTCTTAACAATCCCTCGACTTGATACATTTCATTTATTTTCAGAACAAACATTCCAACCTAAGAGGATAGCAATATTGACTAACCCAGGAGTTTTGTCCATCCATTTACATTATATGAAATTAGGTGGTTAGTACAGCTATCCTATCCGAGAAACTAATAGTTACTAGTATAACAAACAGAAAGTAAAGCAATTAAGTTCCAAATAAAATAGGCTCATTAATCTGATAAGGCAGGATAGAAATGCAATATAACAGCAGCAACATAACTGCCTTTCTCATCCCTTAGTATGTGTGAAGAAGTGTGTTGAGGAGGGGCCATGACTTAGTGGTAGCAATTGGTTCATTTCCAGGAACACACAGGAACTTTTTCCATACTCTTTCAGACACAACCTTTCAACACTTAGAAGTGACAACTTATAAACATATTTTAAAAAGGAAATAAGGCATAATATAAATTTTATATAAACTCTTTGTTTTGAAGGGTTTTGCTTATAGTGGTTTGAGAAGAGAATATGGATAAATGTCAGATGGAACTCAAACTCAAAATATATATTTGCTCACTGTTATTGTGCTTCATCTTTTTAAAAATTGGTAGTTTTTTGCCTTTAAAAACTTATAGCACCATATATAATACTCAAAAATATTTTGCATGTAAACTTCTAAAATATGACAGATTAGCTAATTATGTTACTTTCAATCCACATAATGTACAACCAGGGCCTGAGAATTTCCAAACATTATGATTTCCTACACAGAAAAACACTTACGTAGGGTTATGCATGAAATCAGTACGTAGTTCATCACATGCGATGATCTACAGTTTTGTCTATTACTACACAGTCATGTTACTGTTGGTGTTTGATCTAGATATGTGTATGGCCGAACACAAACATGCTCATAATCTGCTGGTGGATTGCACACAAGTTGCTAGGACTTCCAGCAGATCAGTACAAGAAAATAGGTACATTTAAAATATTCACAGTTTTCTTGTACTTTAATATTGACAATATACAAAAGACATAACAAAAAGATACAGAATTTCATGAAAACATTCAAAATAACCCAGTCGCCAGAAGTACATTGTCAATGCACATTAAAAAAGGATTAAATTTAAATACATTAAAACCATGTGAAAGCCCCTTAGGGATTAATTCAATGTACCATTAAAAAACCAAACAAGAGGGCTGGAAAGGCATATCCAACTTCAGAGAGGCTACACATTAAACCCATTTCTATGAATGCACTAACTGTGGATGACAATGACTTGGATCCAAAGACCCATGAGCAGAAGAAGATTCATTTGTGCCATTGCATAAACTCTTGTGCAAGCTGTAGCAGAAATTTCCTACAGTACAGTGTTTCAGTGTATCAGGAGTTAATTTAATTTGTGCGAAGTCTTAAGACCTTGCAGAAAGAGAAGAATTCCTCTGGATTTATGATACAGGTCTCACAGAATGCTCTTCCATTAAATCAAAAGCAATTTCTTTAAGAGGAGGAGCATCTTTGGATCCAAACCAATGTGATTCTTTAAAATGTCTTACTATGTCACTGTAGGCAAAATTTATAGCAAAATGTTAAAAACAGCCAGTACTTTATGTGTGTAGTATCTTTTGTATATCCTAGCTTGGTATCAATCACTAATTCACTGAATAACTGAGCATAAAGTTGTGCCACTCTGCTGCTGGAAACACGATTATGATACCTAAACAATTATGACACTTAAACTGTTAGTTACAAGTGGACACAACCAATATTTAGGATTATAATAACAGTCGAAAGTTCAGGCTAGCACTTACAACATCTAGTTTAGAAGGGTTATAGAGGTGGGCAAAAATAATATCATAACTTTTTAAATACTCACATTTATCCTTCAATAAAGTTAGGGCACTACACTCCTGGGATAACATACTGAATTTTTTTAGATGCACAACACACATTTAAATGAAAGTTGTTCTCTCACACACATGTAGCACAAAAAACACCTGATAAACTAAGGGTATGTTAAGAATATTTAGCTGCTGTTCTATAATGACCACAGAATGTTTTCCTTAAGCCTCCTTATATATAAAAGTTCTTGTATCTCCACACAACAGTTTGTAAAATTACATGAGTTTTAAACTTTGCCCAAAATATACATCTAAGAAAGAAATGCAGGTTTTAATTTACAGAAACCAAAGTAATTTAAAAAACTGATTGTTTTACAGAGAAGTGATCAACACAGAGCACTCCATTTATACCACATATCCTTTCAGTATACTTGTAGTATTTTAACCATTTCACAAAGGTGAATACTGTTTATTTTTATTAGACATTAATTTGTATCCACTTGTATAAAAGTGCACCCATTTGAAATTAGCTAGTCTAAAACACTCAACACTACTTTTAAGCTTGTAAACATAATCTTTCAACTCCAATGCTCAGTGTTGATGCAAATTAATTCCTCCTAATTATTGTGAAGCTAGATTGATACCTCACATTTTATGTTTAAAAATTAAGACATGCAGCAGTATGTAACTGCAAAGTGAGTATATGTTTAATACTCAGTTCTAAACACAATTACATCCAATTGGTTTGAAATTATTGGGAATAGGATAGAAACTCAAGCCAACCAAATGGAAAATTCCATTGTTACTCTAAGGGGAAGTCACCATCAATTATAACCAAAGAAATTATATTTTTTCTAATATGATTTCAAGAATTAATCAGTAAACCTTGATTTGCTAAACAGAACATGTATAATTGAAAGGTTTAATAAATAGTTGAACCATATCGGTTATGACATTCCAAGGACACAAAATATGTAAACATCACCCCTGTAAGTACTGCTTCAATTTGAATTTACTGTGTAAAGACCAACAGCTCACTCTACATCCTAGTTAGATCAAAGGAATTTAATAAGAGTGAACAATAAGATCATACTGTCATGGATTTACATGTAAAACATAGTATTTTTGGATAAGAGTCTCCCCCTAATACCTATGCCAAAATCCAAACATATATTTTAAGCAAACTTAATGGGTTGGGGAAGGCCAGTTGAATTTTAACCCTTTTCCCCATTTAATAGCATATACCTAAACCATATTACAAAAATTGTTTTTGTGACCCTCTCAGTCATAAAAATGTCATACTATGCACATGGGTGACTTTTTTTCAAGAAACAGAAGTTCAGACTCCCCAATCCTCAGGCAAAATACAGCTAGATTCTTTGGAAATTAGTCCTGCGCTCCCGAATACAAAGTATTACATTCAAAGCAGCTAGAATTTCATTCAGGATGCTTTAAAGGCACAATTCTATGCATATTTAGATAGATAAAGTCCTGCAGCTTTCAGCATTCCACAGGCAGCATGACTGACTGGGGAATGCTGGAAGATATAGGACGTTTTTCTCTAAACATGCATAGGAGTGTGCCATAAATGGGATATGGAAGTGTATTACATGTATTAAGAAACACTTCCAGGGTTAAAGTCAGCATTGTCATCCTGAATGTATGTATGAACACACGAAGTCTTACTGCCTCCAACCACTGGCAGGATTCACTTCTTATTGGGACAAATGAACAGTTGATTCTTAGCCCAGGAAATTTTTTACTGCAAAACAATTACTGAATGTAAGATGCTATTTACTGGCTTTTCTACTACTGCATGGATCTGACCTGCCAGATGCTGGTGGACTACAACTGACACTGACCATTGACTAAGGATGAAAGGAGCTAGAGTCCAACATACAATGAAGGGAAACAGGTTCCTCATCCTTGTGCTGCAGACTAAGTATGACAGACCTTCCAGGACTGTACAATTTGTACTCCGTATGTGTTATGATGGCGTGCTTTTCTCCTTTGACCTCTCTGAATCATTGGAGAATGGGCAAGCAAACAACTCCTGTATTGTGAAATGGGCAGGAAATCAGCGATAATTGCCTGTGCTAGGTCCAGAACAAAGAATGAGGGCCTATTCCAACATTTAAAAATTAAAGTTGGTAATGTACCTCAGGAACTGAGCTCCCCCAGTACCACCTCAATCTACCCAACCATTACTTCCCTACCCCGTCTGTCACATATAAAGCTTCCAAACTTTTCTGGATGCTCAGTCCTTCCATCAGCAGCCTGACCCCACTTAGCACCCTCCAGATGTGATGGGCAACAACTCCAGCATGTCCCAGCCAGCACATACGGTGGGCATCAGGTTGGGGATGGACAATTTAGCAGGTAATCTAAGCACTTTGAAACAAGACACCACTTCACTAGATTTGTTCGAGCTTCCTCTCTCACCAGTTTTTTCTGCCCTAAACTACCTGCAATTTCTTCAAGCTAGGATCTATCTTGTTCCTGAATTAGGGTGAAGGACAGCAAAAGGCAGGTGCTGGATTGTATAAAAGCAAGTAAGGCCCAATCACTAGCAGGCTTCATTTCCTATTATTCACAGCCATACCTTACAGCAGCTTTGATGTAATATATGGATACCTGTACAGGAGTTAGATTAAAGGTAAGACCACTTTTAACACGTCTTCTTTGGTGAACCTGTGATGACAGACTGACTGAGATAGTTCCCACAGATCTGCTTTAGTTACAATTGCATTAACCACTCTTATCCAAAGTTGACCACACTGCCATTAAATCAAGATTACAAAAAGGGATGGGGGAAGAGAGAAAGATTATGCAATTAGCAAAAAGAGGAAAGGAGCAAAAGGGTGAAAATATTGTAAATTATGTACTAATACTTACCTGCTTTTACTCACTATGATAAATTTGTTCAATATATCATCCTGCTATACAATTTAAAGATAGAAATTTATTGATTTCAAGTCTATTAGTTAAAAAAACCGTAACCAAGAATGAATATGCCCACCTCTTAACGATGGCGATACTCTCGTTCTCTATCACGCTCTCTGTCACGGTCTCTATCACGGTCACGATGTCTCTCACGTTCACGGCTTCTTTCCCGATAGTAATCATCATGGCGATCTCTGCTACGGGATTTGTGGCGACGGCTTTTCTCTCTTGACCTGCTGTGGTCTCTCTCCCTTGACCGCTCACGTCTTCTAAAAGAAATTACTTAATTAATTCTCTCAGATTACATTAATTTGTACCACTAAATCAAAGTTCTTGATTAATTAAAAGCCATAAATATACATAATGCAGAGTCAGTACAAGTGAGTAGTTGTTATGAACTCTGAGCTTCTTTTAAGACTACCATTCTAAGCTACAGAAATAGGTACACCAAGACCACACTTTTTAAAATACAGAAAAACCATCAAAAATCACTGTGCTACTCTTCAAAGGAGTACTTTAAGAACATTTAAGACATTTTCTTGAACTATTTAATGTTGGTGTTCAGAGAATATGTCTCCTTAAATAAATTTGCAGACAGTCCCCAAGTAATGAATGTCTGAGTTACAAGCAACCTGCACTTACAAACTGCTATACAGCCTATTAATTTTTTAAAGATTACTGTAAAAAATCACCATAGTGAGAGAGAAAGTGAAAGGGGAGAAAGGAAGGCCTCCAAAGGGGAGAGGGTAATCCTGGCATTTCCTTGCTGCAAAGAGGAGGCCTGGGTGAGTTTGTGGGGGGGGGGTAGAGATATTTGTGGGTTTTCCTCTTTGTTTAATTCCATTTCCATGCTGCCCCATAACCCAGAGGATGGAGTCCTACGTCCCCACCCCCATGAATGCAGAGAGCTGACTCTATGTGATCCAACTTACAAATATGACTTAAAGACAAATTTCTGTTTTCTCAAAATAGATCTTGTTCGTAACTCAGGGACATCCTGCAGGTGTTCCAAAAAACACCCATTATTTCCTACTGTATAATTTTGCTATCACTTGTTTCCAGACAGAAATCACTGTAGCAACTAAAATGGGTTTTTAAGTATTGGTTAAATACATGGAAAGGCAGTTTAAGAATGCTTATTTTTGACATCATTAGAAACTAACCTTCAGATTATGCTTACTTTTTCCCAAGCAATAAATTAAACTTTATTCAAAAATTTCACCCACTTGTATACAAAAGGTTTACCTTGACCCAGAACCATAAGATTTTGACTCAATTCCATGCAGGCAATCTTGCAGAGAGCTAATAAGTACTTTACAACGATCATCAGCAGATACTTTGGACTGTTTTATTAATGAAATTGCAGTCACCAAGGTTTCTATAGCACTTCCATACTCCGCTGAAAAGTGAACAAAAGTATGCATGAACAGAGATCCAGTGGCTCCAACAATGGTTGCAATATGTATTGCGGTAGTCTAAAGCCAAGATTTTACAAACAGCAAATGTTCTGGTAAACCTCTGTTCAGTCTGAACCATTTGACTGTAGGAGGAGGCTAGGCATGACTGAGTGAACCTCCATGCAGAAATATATTCCTCCACATTTTTAAAGCCTAAGTGTCAGGGAGAAGGGTCATAACTGAGCATTCTCCCTGCCATGCTAATATTCTCAGTACAGGACTAGTTTTGTGGTGGAGGAACATTCCATCAGACTCATAGCAGACTGAAGTGATACAATCCACAAATTTGCCTCCACTGCTGTTTGCAAAAATTAGGCATATGTTGCTAGACTTCCCACTTTTCCAGTTCTGAAGGGAAGAATTTAAAGTGGCTTTTCACAAGAAAAGTTAAAACAATTTAAATAGTCAATAATCATCAAACAAAGCTGATACACAGAAAGACTGGATAAACAAAAAAATTTAAAGCAGCTGATAGGTCAAAAAATTTCAGAAGTAATTCTCAGTAACAGAACACTGTTAAGAGGAGACCAAATAGTATGGAGTTTCACTTTCTGAGTGCCAAACAGAAAAGTCCTCCTCACATGTCTCTGGCATTAATACCTCAAAAGGTACAGGCACAGAACGACCACACCAGATGAACTTTGCAGTTGAATACTATCGTATCAAGGGATACAAGCCTTTAGGCATCATGGTTGTAAATATGTGAAGATTTAAAGATTCTACACCAGCACTATGAATCATGACCAGTTATGGTCATAATGTATTGACATGGCCTTCAGAAATAGATTCCTTCAAGATAATCTTTCCAGCACTAGAGGTTTTTGTATGTTACAGACCACGGAACCAGACAGTCAATGAAGAATGTATACTGACCAGCACTTGCATCTGATACAGCTCTTGAAATGGCACTGCTAGATATTGCCCTATTTCTATTCATAATTTCTTCAAATTCTGCTTCACTTAAAGGAGTCCTTGCAGCATCTATTTCTCTGCAAACACACACAAGTTCAAAACTTTTACTTCTAGCTAGTTAAAGCAGTGTAATTGTTAAAGCAGTGCAATTGTTTCAACAACGCTAGTAGGCAAACATAAGCAAAACAACATGTAAGAGAAAGCTTTTTCTAAACCAAGATGTTTACATTGCAAAACCTGCAAGCTAGAAAGAAAAAAAAGTATACTATCATAGAAGCAACATCTCTGTGACTACTTATGAAACTTCAATTAGTTGATCTACTTATGCAGTGCTTTCCATCTTCAGAAAGCTTCAAAATGCTTACAAATCTTCTGTCAAGTATATATGCATTATGAAAATTGTGGTCTGCTCAAATCTGTGCATGAGTCTAACAGTTTTGTCCTCAACACATTCTCTAAGTTTTACTTATTACATTGAATGCAATGAATAAATGGTGTCAAGCATTAAGAATGCTCAACGTTCTGTAATGGCAATCACGCTTTTAGCATAAGCAGTGTGATATGCTTGTTGCATACTTAACTAATTAATTAGGTAAGATTAGGTTAGAAGAATATTTAACTTATTCTGCAAGTACCCTCTTGGACTTTGTGGCATATTCCAGTCTCTAAACAGAAGTTCTGAAGGTGGACACTAAGAATGAAGAGGGACTTTTTGGACCTAACACCTCTGCAGATGTACCAAACAACTTCTTCCTCTCTTTTGTGTTGTGCCAAACACTAATCTAAATAATGTAATTTGATCTTGATACCTAGAAGTGAGATCATGCCTTATGATGTGACGTTAGACTATATGTTATATGTTCTTTATATTCCTTTCAATACTATAACATTATATGGCTTTGGGGGCTTTTGTTGTTTTTTTTGCAAGTGTTAGTTCTTCTGGTAGAAAGAAAATGCAGAATAAGCAATGCTATCCTCTTAAGAGCAAGAAGTGGATCAAGATCCTATAGCTGATTTAGCATAAGAGGAAATGTCTAAAAATTCATACCTCCCTGCGTTTTGAGTATTATTTTTCGTTTGTCTCCAATACAATGGCATATGTAATTGTTCTCTTATGGACATGTTATTTCCAGTGAAACGCCTATGATATATAATTGACAATTTAAATATAATTACGGATTGTAGTTGATCATCATGAAAATATTGGACATTATGTGCAGAGGTTGTACACCTGCTTTCACCACCCTCAGCCCTCCCTTGCCTATTAGTATTTTGATATACAAAGATAACAAGCTGTTATGGGTTCCCTGCATATTTTTTCAAACAATTATGCCCAATCCTCTAAAATTCTAGAATACTGTTCTGCAACATTTTAAGTTTTATAATTTTAGACATTAGTTTCATGAACAAATGAACAAAACTGGAAGCAATATGTTGAACTAAACGTTTTGGCAGATTATCTGACAATATTGTAATTTATAAACATTTGAGTGATGGTATAACATGCACATAAGACAAACAGCGTTAAAGGAAGAGTAGTAAAGTATACAAGCCAACAAGATTTTCTCAAATGAACTGGAAAACAAAAGGTGGATTTAGACAACTGAGATTATGGTTGATATGGAATCACCATGGGCTGCCTAAGCATGATTACCCATATGTTGACTGACATTATGGGAATTAGTTCACCACTTTCTAAGCAAAACTTAATCAGCAAGTGGCTGTCCTCTATTCAGTGGTGGGTTTTCCATATTGCTCATCATCTGAAGTGGTTGTCTGAATCCATCAGAAGAGTCAGAACAGAAAAGTATTCTAAGACAAAGATGTTGCAAAATGTTTTTTCATAAACACAGGTACAGGTAAAGCTGACAGAAAAGGAGAACACATCAGACTTAGAGTACATACATATGATTTTCTTATTAGAAGTTAATCTAAAGTTTGCTCACTCAAGAGAACATTTATATTAATATTTATATTTTGGTATACCACCAAGTGAAAAAATCATGAGGAAATACATTAAAAAACAAATTACTCACTTATACTCACAAAGCAAGGAAAAAGTTAACACTCTAGTCTATCTTTAAAGAGAAGTTCAACAACAAAGAGAAAAGTCAACAACAAAATCAAAATTGAAGAAGTATGTAGCTGGAGGGAAGAGGAAGACCTAAGTATTTTTAATTTACTGGTTCTCAAACTGTGTGGTAGGTGTCCTTTTTTTTTGCTCACCAAACACCTGGAAAGGAAGCAAGGACGAAGAGGACCCTGAGGCCAATGAACATTTCCTCTCCTTCAGCTAAAACAGAGGAAGGTTAAATATCCTTTAGCAAAGGACGCTGGCCCAATTCATATTAGATTTTGTAAGAGCTGCTGCTTCTTAATGATGTTTCCTGTTTTGTGATTCTCGAATATGAAATATTGTTCTATACTACTTTTTAATGCCATTATTGGATTCTTCCTCATTCCAAAAATTTCTGCACACAGTAGCAGGTTACTTGCAACTGCAGCATGCTTTGTCACAGACCAGATGGTTTTGGGGATCCAGAAGGCATATATTTAAAAGCTATATTAAAAATGCAAACTAATGATAAAGCTAACTAATAGCAAATATAGAGAAACTTATTTGTAAAGAGGGATAAATATGTTATCAATGCAAAAAGGTACTCACCTGCCTGGTGGCCCATAATCACCTCTGTCATATGGTGGAGGTCGGCCATATGGGTCTGAAGGTGGTGGACCACGGCTGTCTGATGTAGGTATACCACTGTTGGCTGGTGGGGGGAAGAAAGCTGGATTCACGTGTGGGGCTGGTGGAGGAGCACCTGGTGGTGGCCCAGGTAGGTGAGGAGGAGGAGCCAATGTCAGGGGTGGCCCTAATGGACCAGGGGGTCGAGGTGGAAAAGGGCCTGGAGGCGGTGGAGGACCTTGCTGTGGGGGTGGAGGACCTGGTGGAGGACCATAGCCTGGAACTGGAGGTGGAGGACCAGGAGGAAGGGGGCCCAGTGGAGGCTGACCAAAGGGCTGGCCTGGAAACAGAACAGGAGGAGGAGGGCGGTCACCACGATTAGGAGGACCAGTTAATGGAGGAGGTAGAACCTGGCCAGGTGGAGGAGGACCTGGCGGGCCTGGTGGGCCAGGAGGACCTAGAGGCGGACGTGGTGGAGTCTGTCCAGCTAAAGGAAAAAAAAGAAAAATAGAAATTTCTACACTCAGAAAAGCATGAGAAGACTTATTGACATATACATAATCCATAATTCTTAGTATAGAATGGTAAGAGGGTAATTAACCCTTCCTATTTGTATTCCACATAAAGTAGGCAACCTGCAATCAGCAAAAAGCAGATTCTTATGCATGTCTAATATTTTCTTATAAAAGTTCAAGGTCTGAGAATGCACAATGGGAAAGGTAATTAAAGTATCCATACATCCATTTTGAGCAGATCTTCAAAGGAAAATGCTAATGATAGTGATTCTAAACAAAGTACAAGAGACCCTCAAATATAATTCTTGATCCTACACAAGGCTACTTTAAGTCGCTTTAAAAATGTCAACTTCACAACAACACAATTGCTTAGGCTGCCTCAGTGGGATTTTTTTTCTATTTTAAATCAGCAACCTTCTTCAAGAGGAAAATACTAATGGAACTTATGCTCAAAACACATCTGGAACCTTTTTAAGAGAATGATCGAGATCATAGGAATGTGTAAGTTCCCTAGTCCAACCATTCATATATATATATACACACACTTTAAGGAAAATACCGTGGCACTATTTTATAGCAGACATGCTTTAACTAGACTTTTATCCAATGGTTAGCACACAATGATGGGAGTAGTGCAAAGTATCTGGAGGGCATTAAGTTGAGAAAAGCTGCATAAAGAGTATCTCTGTATTTCAGTATGAGGTAATGCCACACTCCAGGAATATAGCAAAACACCTCCAAATCAGGAAGTTGTTTTTCTATGTACTAGACATATAAAAAGGCAGCAAAATATTTTACCTGGAAAGGGTGGGGGAGGTCCTCCTGGTCCAGCTGGTCCAGGAAATCTGTCCCCTCCAGGAAGGGCACCTGGAAAACGACCCCTCCCTCTGTTACTCGGTGGAAATGTTGCTCTTGAACCCCCTCCTGGAGGACCAGCTTTTCCTTCACCAGACATCTGCCCTGACTGTGTAGCTGTAACAAGAAAACAAAATTGTTTAGTAAATTATATGAATTTAGCAAGGACTTTTAAATACCTTGGTGTATCAATTTGTTCTATTTACTGCATTTTAACATAGGAGACCACTTTTCATTGTATATGCTTTCATTTGCCTTGCTGAGCATCTTCATTTGGAACAGAAAATGCAAGATATAAGCCATACTATAGTTTACTTAAAATTTCTCTTACATGCTTTACCTTCATTTTTATAAATAATCATTTTGAACAGGATCTCAAGAGTTACTATAGATACACCCAAGGACTTACATATACCCAGCAGGATATTTTCAGTATATATCTTTCAGAAGCAGACCCCTGTAATATCAAATGCTGCTTCTGGAACATCAATAATCACAGTTTCAAAACCTTCCTTAGATATGCAGAAATGGTTGTGAAATTCTTTGTATCCTGATATTTATTAGTCCATCAGATTGATAATGCATTTTTGGAGACACAGGTCATAAAGTGCATTCTGTGGAATGCATCACCTTCTAATTTTATACAGCAGAGAAGCATACAGAATAGTTATTCTGAACACTTTATTAGGCTTCTCTTAATTATTCTATGAACAACTGGTGCATAGCAGAATGCAAGCAGGGCATCAAAGGATGCCTTGGTTCCTAGTTTATCTTCAGGTGCCCAAAACCTCTCCCATAAAAATCTGAAGAATTACTAGACATTTAGACTAATTAAAATTACAGTGCAACTAGCTGTGCATTGCAGTTCCATTCTAGAAGACAGACAATGAACTCCATGGTCAGGGAATAAAGTTGCTAACCAGTTAAAGACACATCTCCTATTGCTCATGTTATATGGCCAGAATGAAGTATTTTAGTAAAAAGTATTGTGTTTAATAGTGCAAATTCCTGACCATTAATTATCATTGTAACAAACAAGTCCACTAGTGCAAAGTCAAAGTTCACTTCTGAAAATCATGATCAGATAACAGAAACCAATGTACCCCATCACTTATAGCTCCTCTTTCCTTTACTATAGGGAGCTCAGGTGTGAAGCACAAATATATACCAAAGCACAGAAAATGTCTAGTATTCTCACAAATGGAGTAAAACAGTGTCTGGTAAATTCTTTAAAATTGCTAAAGTTTAGTATCTCAGAGTTCTAAGTTGACCAATAAGCAACTCAAATTAGGCCATAAACTTTTTCAATCTGGCTAATTATTTGGTAGAGAATTATGTAGACTAAACCCTACAATAATGGTAAATAAACTATTTTGAAAAGAATAATATTACGGTCTTTACTAAATCTTAATTTGCAAGTGTGTCAAAGTAATCATTCTTACGTATAGCTCAACTTAATTGGTTTGCTTTTGCCACCAAAAATAGAAGTACAAAAAAAAGTTAGTAGAGAATGGTTGCCTGTTCTCCTTTTCTTTCTACAATATTCTACTTCCACTTCAGTTCAGTTTTACTGTTTATATCCTGAGGTCATCACAAAATAAGTCTTTCAATAAATCAAACTTCATTCAGCAGACCTAAGAACCTAATTCCCAAATGCATCCACATTTGGCAGTTGTTAAATTGTAATGCTTCCCTCTGAAATGTACCCACTCAGAAAATAACTTAGAGGAATACTTACTTTTTCTTGACTGCAATTCAAATTGACTCAGAAATTGTTTATTGCATGGAGTTACAACAGGATTTTGACCATGCAATTCTCTTTTTGGTAATAGATCCATCAGTTTTTTGGAAGATGCTTCAGATCCTACACCTACAAGAGCAAACCTGAAAAAAGCAGAAAAAGAAACAACAACTGATGGCTGTGAGAAGAGAACCATATCATCTGCAGAGGGCACTAAAGCATGGACTGAAATCTGGAAATTTCTAGAACTGACCACCTGCTTTTTTCCACTAGTTCCCTTCTTTTTAAAAGCTCAGACTGGGTTACCCAGTGAAAATTAATAAAGGCATCCAGACAGTTTCTAATATACTGTAATATATAGTCATCATCTATGGAACATCAGTGTAACTTGCATTTACTATTAGCCATAATATAGCTGAAACCTTCAGCTACATTTGCTCCTTACGCCTATATCAACTTTCCTTCTTTTAGGTTACTTCTTACTTTCCAAAGCCTCCTCTGAACCTTTTCTTGACCAGCACAAGATCAACTGCTCTACATAATCTACTCCAATAAAAATCACTATTCCTTCCTCAAACTTGGTGTACATTTGCCATGTCTCAACTTTTTAAGATTCTAGTCTTTCCACAGAAACAACATACTAGTATTCTGTGCACTCTATTATCACGCTGCCAGTGATACAACAGAAACACTAGATTTAAATAATTTCTTACCCCTTAGACTGGCCATTAGCACGGTTCTCAAAAAATTTTATCTCCAAAATATCATTTACGCCAAGTGAATGAACTGCTTCAGTTAGATCTTCATCTGTTGTCCACTGCAAAATATTCATAACTGAC
The DNA here is from genome assembly GCF_004798865.1 of Varanus komodoensis. Taxonomy (NCBI): domain Eukaryota; kingdom Metazoa; phylum Chordata; class Lepidosauria; order Squamata; family Varanidae; genus Varanus; species Varanus komodoensis. Next base: position 3,586,275 of record NW_025336236.1, read on the forward strand.
ATTTCATTTTTGAACATAATAGCAAACATGTATGATTCTTTCCCCTCCCACTCATCCATGTGAATAGAGCTTAATTATAATGCACCATCAGCCACCCCTGACATCTATAATATATATTCCACATTAAAAGATACATAAATTTTTAAATCAAAACTGCTTTAGCTTTTTGCCTTCTGAGTGTTGCTGTAATGCAGCCTAGTCCAAATTAATATAATTGAGGAAGTATGTTTGCTTCAACAAGATTGTGAATTAGCGAATAATTTACTTATTTAAACAGGCTGTAAACAGTAATGACTACCAACTCAAGAGAATATCTTGCAATTAATTGTTTTAAAAAGGGCAGTAGGTCAGCAGTCAGAGTACACCTTGCATGTAAAAGGTTTCCGGTTAAATCCCTACCATCTCCAGGCAGGGCTGAGAGAGTTTTATCTGAAACCCTGCAAAGTCACTGCCTGTCAAGTTAAGACAATGGGGCTATGCACAAGATATAACAGCCCACCATGGGTTATTTAACCTGTGGTGAAAATGCAGTGTGTAAGGCCAATGTTCTGAATATGCAGCCCTTTTCTGGGATTGTTATGCCATGCAACCTCAACCAGCATAGGTTATCTTGGGGTTCATGTTCATATGAGAGCGATTTGCATTTGCAACATATGCGTGGTGGTGGGGGGGAGATTTGCAGGTGCAAATGGGCACTATTAAATAACACACAACAAGTTATAATGTATTTTCTAAATCCAGGAAATAGTAATTTACTTAGAATAATAGTATGACTTCATACAAGGCAGTTTTCTGGTATTAGTCCAGCCATAACTAGATGAACACTTACCCAAGTAAGATTCCCAATATATAATGCAATTCTCTTTCCTGTATACGTGTAGACAACATTTGGTGCTGATCCTTTGCCTACATCATCTCCAACAGATGGTGGAAGAGAGTCCATATAATCACGATCCTCTGGAGCATCGCCGTTATTGGCAGATGGAGAAATGACGTCGTCGTACAGATCTATTTGATCATGCCCACCATATTCAGCCTCCTAGAAAAGTCATAAATACCATCTTAAAATTGTTAATAATGATCTCATATTTTTCTCTACATGCTTAATCTATAATTTTATGCCATTTATATACTGCCCTAAATATGCCAAAAAATGTCCAAGAGGTCCCTTCGAGAGATACAAAATAGAAGTCCAAGGACCATTAAAATACTTATCTTGCATACACAGATAGAATACAAGCATCAATGTCTACTGGTAATAATTAGTAGACAATTAAAATTGTCTCTGTACAAGATGTAAGTACTTAGTATAAAAGCAATCCAAATCATATAATCAACATGGCAGTTACTCAATGTATAGTTGAGCACAAATGCATGAGGTGTGGGTACTCAATATTCAAAAATCTATATAATCAAGAATGCATTGTACATATCATATAAACAATATAGCTGTTCACAAAAACTAGATTGCATTTAAGTTCCATTCTTCAGCTCAATTATCTTAATTTAGCATATTCGTTACAGATGAAAGCATCAAGCATGATCCTCCCAATTTCTATGTTCTGAAATAATTCAAAAATGAAGTGGCAAAAATGCTTCAATGAAATTAAGTGTCAAGGCCATGCTATTCAGAGAAATAGTATCCTCAAGAGTATATGTGCTGGAAATACAAGAGGCCATGTATGAAAGAGACCTGTCACTTTCAATTTCATTGAAGCATTTTCACTGTTATTGTATTTTATTTCTATCCCACCCATAGTAATCTCCTCAATATTGTTATCTCTGTCCTAGAGAACACAATCTAAGAATCTTTTATCTAAGGTTCAAACTACACATCATACATAGTTATGTGATGGTGTTTCTAACAGGTTTTTGTGATAAATATGAAATAGCTACAGGTTATTTTTTAAGGCTGGTTTTCCTGTCCACTCAAAAACATTTCCCAAGTTGCTTCTCTTCCCACAGGGAAAACTTATAGGGACCTTATCACCTCCCACCATGGATGGGAAACCACCTAGACTGGGGCAATGCAGAACAAAGGAAGCCTGGCAGGGAAAGACTCACTGCCCTCAAGTTTCTCCATGGAATCTATTAAACAACCATGAGTCTTTTGCACTAGAATATGGAGGTTTTTTTTTCCAAAACTAGTGGTAAATTGCTGCTCTTGTTATTACTGTTGTTATTATTACATTTTATGTATTCATTTCCTGCCTTTTTTCCTTTTAAGGAATTCAATATAATTCCCCTCCTCCTCCTCACAATCCATATTTTGTCCTCTTGGAAGGAACCCAAGGAAGTTACATGGTTCTCCTCCTCTGCATTTTATCCTCAGAACAACAAATTTATGAGGCAGGTTATTTTCACAGTATGCAAGCAGCCCAAGGTTACTCAGTGAGTACCATGGTTAGAAACTAGATTTCCTGTGTTCTAGTTGACCACTTTAATCACTGTGCTACACTGTCTCCCACTTTAAAGGTAATATGATACAATCAAAATAGTTTAACAAATTAACTATAACAGACATGGAGTATTTTTTTTCATGCAGCTACAGGAAAAACTTGTGTTGAGATGCTGCCCCACTTAACATTCTGATGGATACCTAAGATAAATGTTGCAAAGCTTTGCTCTTGAAAAAGTTAAGTAGGAAACACTGCAACAGTATCATGATGCACATAGCTCTACCACTTAAGATGGTCCACTGGACTCTTTTCTGCTCACGATAAAAGAAAACTAACAGCTCTTTAGGAGAGAAAAGAGCCTTATAGCAAGTTCCCTTACCAGAAGGAACCTTCCTGACCACTACCAAGCAACTAATTCCAAATCGGCATTATTGACAAAGACTGACTACCTGCACCTCTACCATGCCTGCCACACCTCTTCCCTCACTGTCCCAAATGCAAGCTTGCTTGCTTTCTTGCATTTAATCACTACATTTTCATGAAAGGACAGGGTCAGACATGTAGTTTCCACGGCTTAATAACATTTTCTCCAAACAAGGCTGTCTATTTTAAAAAACGCATTTTACATGAACGACTTATACTCAATTTCAAAAAGAGAAAAAGGATTTGCCGAGACAACATTCTATTTAGGAATGCATTATCACATTTGATGCAAACAGAAAGCTCACAAAATTCCTGATGAACTTAACTCCTCATCATTATTACTACATTGCATTTATATCCTGTTTTTCTTCTTCTTGTGAGGAACCCAAGGCAGCTAGCATAGCTCCATTTTTATCCTCACAACAAACCTGAGAGATTGGCTATACTGAGAGTGAGTGACTGGTCCCAAGTCACCCAATAAGCTTCACGGTAAAGTGGGGACTAGAACCTGAACCTCCAAGATCCCTAGTCCAATGCTTGATCCACCACACCACACGTAAGGCCAAGAAAAATGAGCAAAATTTAGAGATGCCAAGGAAATATATTTCGTTCCATAACTATAACCATTAACAGGGAAATAAAACTTAGCACATTTACTCCAAGGATGTCTCTACAATCCAAACCTGTATTGATTATACTAATTTTACTATTTCCTTCTCACATAAAACTTTTAGGAACCTTTGTAGCTGAGTATTACGACAATTCATAGTGAGAAACACCTTTTCTCAGTCATCCCAGAATGCAGGACATGGAATAATGGACGTAAGTTGCAGGAAGCCAGATTCCAGCTGGACATAAGGAAAAATGTCTGACTGTTAGAACAGTACAGCAATGAAACCAATTCCTTGGGAAGTAATGGGCTCTGCTGCACTGGAGGCATTCAAGAGGCAAATGGATAGCCATGTGGTAGGAATACTTCAACTGGAGTCCTCCACTGAGCAGAGGGCTGGACTTCATGGACTTATAGACCCCTTTCAACTGCACTATTCTCTGATTGTATGTTAGCACCAACGCAAAATGTATGAAATATAGATGCCACAAAAGTTGCAAAGAACCTTTAAAAACAGTTCAGATTACATGTCAATGTTGATAACCGAGTCTTCAAACTCTTAGGTTGCAAATACTATACAAGCAATGGATACAAATTTAGAATCTATGACAAACATTTTATTATGCGACTAAAATTTGCTGTATCCATACTAACCAAAAAGGCTGCCAGTATGCCTGCTGTGTAGACAGAGGAAAATGCACTCTGTATATGTAATACCAAATGCCCTCAAAAGCCACAAAGAAAACTTTGTATACCTTCTTTTGCAGAATTGTGAAAGGACAGAGCTAAGCTTTCTCCATGGTGGTACATACATCAGGGAATGCTTTCCCTAGTGGTTTCTCCTCACCCCTTGGCTCCCCTTATTATGATCTTCAGTCTCCAAGGAAAATACATTTTTCAGAATTATCTTCTGCTAAATGAATGGATGTGTTGTAAACTACTGTACAGTTTTTAATTAGCCACTGATTTTTTACCAAATGGTTATGTTTTATTGATTTTTATGCATAATACTTAAATTTAGTTTTAATGTATGCACTCCTTTAACTGTTTGTCAAAAAGCAATCCTAGGAAAGGCAAGAGGATAGTAAGGTGGAGAATCCTTCACTACTTCTAAAGACCTACTGGCTTATACAAAGGAAATCTTATCTTTTTTAATTTCCTCACCTGGGTTTCAATAGGAAGGAAAGAAATGGATCTTACTATTTCATACAGAAATTAAGACTCTGAATCTGCTCCTGAAATGTCCTGTTTAGCGTCTACTGCTGTCTATTACCATAAGTACATTTACATCTATGAAGTTTTCCACAGACATAACTGGGCCACCTCCTGCCACCAGCAATTTTCTGCCGTGATAGAAGAGCATCTCTGTCCCATCCCAACTCCTCTTTTATGGTTTTCAAGGTTGTTAACATTTCTCTATTCATCACTAAATACAAAAATTAATAAAATGTTTTGGCATTTAATAGCCACAAACCTGTCCCAGAGTATATATTTATTCTCAATAGAGAACAATATATCCTCAAGCTCAGAGAGCTTATTTACTTAAATATGTTGTCTCATACTATGAAATCAACCTCTTAGTTTCATTTTTTCATCTTTCATTTTTTAGATCAGTTTCATGGCTAATTTTCAACACTCAGGACATCAAGTTACCAATCTCAGTAAGAGTGGAGAAAAGCAGTTTGACAAGGGTATCTGAAGGAAAAGCACAAACAATGCTATGAAAGCAGACATGAGATCACAACTATTGTTCAGTTCCTCTTATTCAATAAGACCATTTCCAAAATCTCTACAGTAGTCTGAGGTGACATGAGAACATCAAGACACATTGAGAATGGTGGAATCGCTAATGTTACCGAAATAGCAACTGAAATAAGTATTTCAGACTCAATTAAGTCATGTACATGCTTGTTGCTATCATTGATTAGCCAACAGTTAAGAAACAGAAAGAAGTGTTGTGTTTCTGTCATTAGGTTTTAGAACTCTTTTGAAATAAAACCCCTTTTCTATGCTCGTACCAAAAGTATCAGCTTAGATTCCAGTAAGCTATTTTGTGCACGAAAAACATTATATTAATCAAAGTAAAAAATAGAATTTGTGTTTAATGGAGTTTGTTTAAAAACATGGAAAACTATTTGTAGGAGGGGAGGTATGCATGGTGTATCCTGATGCACTGAATGAAACTTCTTTGCAAAGAAAATATTACTATGAATCATCTGGGGGGGATACGTCTTATATTCCTCCCATCTGTTTGTCGGATCTATTATCGGTTGAGATCTACAATGTTTTGCGCGTTCGAGGAAAGGAGATGCCTTGCATCTCTCCTGAAGCCCCCAGGGAAGCGGCTGCTGTGTTTGCGGCGTCGCGTTCCAGTCTCCCGTGTATCGAGGGGGAAGGCGGAGTGGGCAACAACCAGCAACGTAACGTTACGAAGCAGGCTCCGTTTCGAGTTCATTGTTTTCCAGCCCCTGGGGCCTTCCAGAGAAAGGCGAATAGGCGGGAGAAGAGCGGAGAGGGAAACGCGCATTAACGCTAGGCCGCGCCCCCTCCCTCTCTAAGACGAGCCTCTCTCCCACCCAGCCGGGTACTGAGCGTACTCGCTGCGGCCGCTCAACGCGCCAGGCGGGAAATCTGCGCGGGGCCGCTCAGCCAGCGCTACGGTCAACAATGGCGGCGCGGCGACGGCTTCCCTCCCGCACTGCGAGGCCCGCACCGAGCGAGCGAGACCGCCAGCCCGCCAGCGGCTCTCGTGCGCGCACCACCCAACCAGGCCTCTGCCCGCCTCCCGCGGCTCCTGAGCCGGAGTGCGCCGCGGCCGTGGCCGAAGCAGGGCGCACGGAGCCTCTACCTGGTTAAATTCCTCTCCCACATCGGCGTAGATGTCTATGTGGTCCACGCCGTCCGCCATATTCCGCGCCTCCACCTCCTCCTTCCCCTCCACCGCCGCAGCCGCCAGCCCCGCCCGGCACTACAGCTGCCGCAGCTAGCCGCCGCCAAAGGGGGAGGAGTGAGCGGGGACTGGGCGACGTCACTTCCGGGAGCGGCAAAGGGGCGCTTCCGGTGGGTGAATGTGAACGTCGATGACCCTTCTGGGTTGGCCTAGCGGGGGTTCGCTCGCCTCGCTCCACGCTCCCTCTTTTCGGGGTTTCCCTACAAGTATCTGCCGCCTTTGGTCTCTGCAGTCGTAGCGTGGCTGGATCCAGGGTCCTAGCAGGGGAGGGAGAGCCTCACAAGTCCTGCCTGTGCTATAAGCCTGTTCCTGTCACTGTGGGAAGAGAGACAAAGACGACGGCGGGAACTTCCTCGGACGCGTTATCTTAAGATAACGGAAAACGGCCTCATACTGGGTCCACCTATTGGTCTATCTAGCTCAAGACAGTCCGGCAATAGCTTTTTCCCGGTTAGGTGCTCTTCAAATACTTTGGACTTAGGTTCCGGAAGAGGGCCTTTCCTGTTGTGGCACCCCCATTATGGAATGAACTTCCTGAGGCGAGGGGAGGGGGCGCTCGCCTGGCACGTATATACTCATTTTGCTGAGCCTAGGCAAACACTTTATTTTCCTAAGAATTCTCCCAGGAATTTTAGTTTCATGCAGTTTTAAACTCTACATTGTATTTTAAATCTTTGTATTGTATTTCTTGCTTTTGTTTTATATATCTTGTTTTAAATGGCTGTCAATTGCTCAGAGGGTTTCGGCTATTGGGCAGTATAAAAGTGTAATAAATAATCAGCCCCAGCCATCATGGCCAGTAGTGAAAACTATTGAGTCACCAGTTGGAAAAGGTTGGCACTTGCTCACCAGGGTTTCTGACATTAGTCTTTTCTAGCTCTGCCAGGTAATGACTGGGATAGAACCCACAAACTATGGCATGCAGAGCAAGTGTTCCTACCAATGACCTATCCATGCTTCCCTTCTTCCCCTGGCCGAGCATAGGATGTCTGTGTATTGTTTAAGGCTTACTGGAACCAGTTAGAGGCAGCATTAGAACAGGCGAGCAACATTCTTGAGAAGTTGACTGATCCAGACCCTCTTGTTATGAGTCAAATACTTGAACAAGAAACTCATGGATTTACCAATTGAACTAGCAGTAAGTACTGGAAACAAGAGATCAGCATGCAGCCCTATGTGACATGCTGTCAAGAATTTGATCTCCTGAGCATTTTTTGTTTCCTGTGCACAGGTAGGAAGAGCTCAAGAGGATGTAGCAATGACAGGCAGCAGAAGCAAGGGACAAATCGGGGGTGCTGAGATTTGAGGGGATAGCACTGATGACAGAACTTATAAGCCCCAGAATGGTGAACAAGTGAGCTGTGATCTTCAGAACCTTCAGATGAATTGGCACTAGACCCCACAGAGAACAATTATTGGGAGGCCATTTAAAAACAAAGTTGAATAGGACCAGGCTAAGCTGTATTATTATATATGCTTTTCCTGATTGGTACGCTTCATCAGATGCTGTCTACAGCATTATAGTCCATTATGCTATGGACTACAAATTATCATCACATATGGTAAATTTGCTAGTCTTTAAAGTACCACAAAACTCTGCTGTAGTGGAATCTTCTCCTACTCTATAATTTATTATAGCATGTTTGTCACTTTTGTATAATATATATGTGGCATGTTTCCATGTTTTGTTAGAAAATAGAAGTCAGGCAGTGAACATTGGTTGAAATGAAGTGTTTACTACCCAAGCCTTTGTATATTAACTTACTGCTCACACTTATCTTGGGGGTTACTCAAAGTGTGAATAGGATTTCTGCTTAACAATCCAATCCTATCTATGCTCAAAAGAAAAGAAAACTAGTATGTGTGTGTGTGTGTGTGTGTGTGTGTGTGTGTGAGAGAGAGAGAGAGAGAGAGAGAGAGAGAGAGAGAGAGAGAGAGAGGTTGCAGCCTAATTTCATACATGCTTCCTATAAAGTCAATAGAGTGAATATTTTTGGTCAAAATTACTTTGGCTAAGGTGCCATGCTATAATGTCATGGTTTATAATTCTATTGAAGATCATAATCCCAACATTGTATTCTTTTTTGGCTCCAGGTCAAGACTTTCTAGGCATTTGGATACGTATGATGTGCTTGTTAATGCACCAATTGTTTTGGTTATGATTATTCAGATGTTTAGTTATCTAGGCTTTGCATTTTAATAAAAATAGTTTTCAGCTGTTGTATATTGCATATTGTATAAAATTCTACTTTTTAAAGAGAAAGCATCTAATACATTAATGTGTTATAATTCAAATATCACATATATTAAAATTAATAGAATGTAAGCATTTTTACTACAGTTCTGTTTTTACCAGTATAGCATTTCTATATTAACCAGGGTAGTCTGACATAGAGGGCATCATAGTACTTTAGCTTAAAGATTACCAGAGTGTAGATTATTGAAACCAGACTATCCCTATCAATTTAGGGACTTTGCCAGGCCATCTGCCAAAGCTGATAGAGGACACTCCAAAGCCACTGAGGCCACCTAGCTCTCAAGTGACAAAGATGCCTCAGGGAGGGCATCCCGTCCTAGTACAAGAGGTTGAATACCCTCCATCTGTTCAGAGAACCACCCACTAACAACATCTAAGTCTTGTCTGGATTCCATTTGTTTGCCCTCATCCGTTCCATTGCCACAGCCAGGCATGAGCTGATACATCCACAGCCTCACCTGCTAAAGGTGAAAAGGAGAAATAAATTTGGGAGTCATCAGTGCAGTGTACTCCAAAGCTCCAGATGACCACACTCAGCTGTTCAAAGGAATTGTTGAATATGTGGAGGCTCAGATCCCACCTTTGTCTTGTAGTCAATATTTTGAGCAGGTTACTTCCTGTGCTTTCCATGACAGCCATTTTGTGCTGGTGCCCAGAACAGTTTATTCAATTGCCAAATGTGCCCATGGTCCAAAAAGGTTCCTTACACTGTCATACAATGTAGCTACAGCAGGTGTCACTATTACCAAAGTAAAATCATCCACATTAAAACCTAATAATGCAACTCCTTAATCACAGATAAGGAGTCTGCATGAGTTCTTGTGAAGAAAGGGGGTTTTTCACCTCTCAAGGGAGGGCTTGTAGATATTTTGGTAAGTACTTAGGCAGTCTTAATTGTAAATTAAACATCTAGATTTTAAGCTTAGGTTTGATTGGGTATTTACCATTTAAATCATAATATTCTCAACGTGTATCATAATAACATACTATTTCTAACGTAAATCACATTGTACTAGCACAAGTGACCTCTAGAATGACATGAAAGCTTTTGTCAGTGTGATAGGTTTTCTGGATGAAATGTGTCATACCAGCAAACAACTATTAGTCTTGTATGAGAGGCACTTAAGCTGGTGCAAAGTTGTTTACATTAGCAGTAGTGCTGAAGAGGATGCTGCCCACTAACTTTGTTTAAAACTGCTTTATAGATTTACAAAAATACAGTAAAACAGATAGAAAAAATGTTATGCCATTAAAGCTCCAAAATTGTCAGACAAAATCAATCAGAAATGGACCAAAAACATATATAGGTCTTTACGCCTTTCTGAAAAGTAGAGAAGGTGCCAACATGAGCAAGTGGCAGGTAGTTCATATATAAAAATTTTGCTCAAGTTGTGATCATAGAAGTTCACACGGAGTACTCTTCCAAATACTCCATATGGCTGGTGCCAGGTGACCCTCCCAGTGAAAAATACTGTTAAGCTGCTCATAAAGAGGGAAGGGTAGAAATTTACAAATGCTCACTTCATATCTTTAAAGAAGTTTACAGACTAGAGACAATGGCTGAAAAAGGAAAAACTAGCTCAATGACAATCCTGTCTTTGCAGCATTTGCTGTCCCAATACCTTAATTCTAAAGTAATTTCAGTCGCATTGATTTCAGTGGGATTGACTGTTTTGGTTTCTAAGTAAATGTGCTTAGAAACACTGGATTCATGATGACATTGCTAACAGTAACTGGAGAATATTTCTTTATCATCTGTATGTTGTTTTCAAACAATTATACAGAGTTTTAATATATTTTCATGTAAAACAATCATTTGTTCATATTTACAGACTTACATTGCCAAATAAAAATAAACAAGACTGGTTCTTAAATGTACTTGGATGTGTAGAGACTATATTTATAATGCAAAAGAGATGTCACAGAGAGTCATCATGGTTCAGTATGCCATAACCTTGGTGGTGAAGATGTTGACCTAGAGTGACCACTGACTGCAACATACAGGTGCTTGGAATCTGCACGTTTATTTGAAAGTCTGCAAGAGTCTTCAGAGCAGTGTTACGGCCCAAGGAAGTGAGACCAGTTCCAGAGTTAGGGACATTTAAATCCTGCCTGTGAAGCAAAATAGGAAAAGGAGGCTTGAGAGTGGTAGACGGAAAGCAGAAAGAAGAATAAAGAGGACAGGAAGTGGAAACAGCACAGGCAGTGAAGCCAAGTCACCTTTAAAAGGTACCAGGATGATAGTGAAGGTGGAAGCTGGAGCAGAGGAGAAAGGCTGAAAGACCATACAGAGAAAGAGCCAGGTGGCTAAAGTGAGGCTCGCAAGGGGGAAAAGTAAGAGGGAGATCTCTTCCCTTTGGCAAGCTCCTATTGCGAAAGGAAAGAAAAAGCCCGCTTCTGCCTATGTACGTATCTGTTGCTAGAGTGTTCCTTGTGGACCCATAGATTTTTGTGGTGCTCTTTCTCCTAAAATAGATGACATTTCTTTCAGTTTTGGAAAAAAAGGGCAAATAACTTTTCCATGTGTTCATTCAGCATATCACTTCAGAAAATAATCCCTTTATTTATAGTATTTATATCCCATCCTTTAGCCAAAATCTCCCTGAGCAGCTTGCAGGGTTAAGATGCATGGTTCCCTGCCCTTGGTACCAAAGTTAGACTGGAATCAGCCTGCTAATCATGCCTAATGGCAGTATTTCCTCTAGTGATACTAATGCTAAAATTGCTTTTTTACATTTTCTGTATTTACTCTGGTAGCAGAGCTGTGGGCTTTGAACCCAGAGGAAACTCCACTCAGTTCTATGGAGCTTCAACTGCCACAGTGCTCCAATGATTTTTTGTGTTCCCTATTTGGATGGGTCCTGCTAAAGTGAGTGTATAAGTTCATTTAGGGTTAGCAGCTTAACTGGTGAAAACAATTATTTGGACAAGTGTTACCAGCAGCTTTGGTTTACTCAACATTCCCTTGCTCTAGCAATTGAAACAATAAGCTGTAGTGAGTTAGTTGAAAGCTTTCATAAATATTTTCAAGATGTACTCAATTACATCAACAAAGAGTCCCATGCTGAGTGCAAACATGTGGAGTGGAGGCCTTTCCAAATTTCAGGCTTTATGTTAAATATCAGAGTGAAATATTTACTCACATCAAAACAACTGGCCAGTTTGGTATGTTGCAATGTAGTCTTCTTCCTTTGGCTAGATGTCCATGGAAATTTGTTCCTCTGTTCATCTCAGGTCAATGTCCCATCCCGTCCCCCGTCCCCCGTCCCCCCCCCCACAAAATCACATGAGAGTTCAAGACTGGAATACACTAATATATTTCAGTCGAGTGTTTTGGAAAACATGTCATGAAGGAAATGGAGGAAATCCAGACATCCTCATACACTGATTTGTTTTAACAAATTTTTAATACAAGTTACAACTTCACTACAAAAATGAGAAAGATTAATAGTAGCTGCCACTGATACTGTGAGCATTATATTTTCACATTTGAATAGTACAGTTACAAGTATACTAATATACTAATGAGCACTAATGTAGAGTTTCTTGTATTTCTTTGGATAACATGCAAGAAAAGGAAACCACCCAGATTACAATGTACAATGGTAATGAACAGCCTAAGCCATAGAAAGGATGACCCTTAAGAATCCCTGAACTAGCTACTCCATTTTCTCATGACAGTCTAGGCATGCACTTCCTGCCATTTCCCCCTATAGGACAATAGGATTGTCTTTTTTTGCAGGGGCAGCTAGGAAATCTCTCCCCAGTTCTCACTTCTCATTCTTGTAATGGCTAGTATTAACCAGTCAGCACCTCCTTACATGAGGTTTGCATCAAACATAGTTTGCTAGCTTCCAACTGGAGAGATTCCATCCACTTGTCAATCTCCCCTTGCACCAGCTATACAGAATAAACATGGTGGAATGCTTTTAAGATTTCCATTGGGCCATCTTTGAGGAACCACACTGCTTACATGCAACTTGGAAATGCAGTTTTGGTTTAATACAGACTGTGTAGTACTTACCCTGTTTATTATTAGATCAATGGAAGATAGATACTCTGTTTTTTTATTTCTTTAATAGCATCTTCTTCAGAGTTGAGCAGCTTATTTAATTTCCTGAGGAATAATATCCCACTTGCCAGGTAACTCAATTTACAGTGCATACTTTCCTCTGGAAGCAATTTTTGTTGTTATGTGCTGTCAAGTTGTCTCCAACTTATGTTAGCCCTATGAATGAATGCCCCACAAAGGCCATTTTGTAGTGCTCAGCTCTTATAAAGTCAAGGTTGTAGCTTCCTTTATGGAATTGGTCCATCACGTATTTGGTCTTCTTTCCTCAACTTTCCCTAGCATACTGCCTTCTCAAATGAGTCTTGCCTTCTCATGATGTGTCTGAAGTACAACAGCTTCGGTTTTGTCATTTTTGCTTCCAGGGAAAGTCCCGGCTTGATTTGATCCAGGACCCTCCTTTTTGTCTTTCTGTTGGTATAGGATATTCACTCCAGCACCATCTTCGAAACACATCAATTTTCTTCCTGTCAGCTGAAATGTGTAATCGATATAATAGTTTATATGTTAAATTTGCAATCAGTGGGCTATTATTTTGCTTTCCATATTGTTGTATACTAAGGTAACACTCTTTAGAATTTTGGGCATTCCCTTCACCCCATAAACCATAGGAGAATTTAGAGTGAGGTAGCAAAGCAAAAGAGATGACTTGGTTAGCAGCCTTCCTTGGAGCCTTATTGGTTGCTGTCTCCACAGTCAACTACTCAGACTCCTTTGTGGTAGCTGTGGGGAGCTCTGGGCTGTTTATGGGCACTGTAGTTGATGCAGGGAAGTGTAAAAGAACAAGGATATAGTCTTATAATAGACACCTGGAATCTCTAGTTCAGGGATATCCAGTAGCAAGGTTGAAAGAGGCCTGCTTGAGAAATGATGCCATGACTCACCTTCTGTTGGAAGTTTAATTCTGTATAAAACAGCTTTCCATGTGCTTGCAAGTCGTCATGCTTTCTCTATGGGGCTTTTGGACTGGCAATGATGAGAAGACATTCTGCAGCTCTTTCATCTTTTTCTGAACAGATTTTCTGCAATAAGGAAAAAAGGTTGAAAAAATGATGAAAAAGCATGGGAGAGCTTTGAATTGAAGACAGAATCCTCTGGAACCCTAATAAAATCCTGTGAATAAAGCACGGCTCTTATAAAAATAAAAAGTTCCATCTAGAATCGGCCTAAGTACAAGGATTTTAATCAGTATAAAATGATCAGAATGCAATTTTTTCTTGGTTTAGCAACTATTACATGGACTACAATAGAGAACTAGCAATAGCAGAAACAAATACCTTATTAATAGTGAAGGCAAAATGCTAGTATTGATCTATAAGTTAGATTAAGTCTTCACATCTTCTGTGGGGTCAACGTGCCAGAATTTTGCCAACAACTGAGAGTCTGTTGCATGAGAATGAAACTTTTCACAAATATGATGTCTTGAATCTGTTTTGGCTCCTGTCCTGCAGTTTCTGGAAAGGGTATTAACAAAGTTGCTAGGAGAAAAATGAAGAAGCCATGAACTGTAAAATAGGAGGGAACTAACCCCTTGAGATGAAGAAGGAATTCATCTAAAAGGATATGCAATATGTCACCCCAACTTCATAGAGAGCCTTTTATAAGGGAATCAGAAGAACATTGTCTTTAATAATTCTTGGCACTTGTTTCCAAACCACCATGAATGGATTTCCCCAAAAGCCATATTAAACACAATCTGTGATGTTGGCATAATCAGGAAGCATTATGCAGTTAATGTCAGTACAGTTGAACAGAGCAACCCTATACCCATATTATGCCAGGGCTAGAGATACGTTGCTATGACACTGGCTAGGAAACTTACCAACTTGCTTTTCTAATCAACCACTTGATTTTCTCATCAGTTTCACAAACAGGCTAAAAATCTGCAGAGTTTTGTTACATCCGCATCCAACCAACCCACCCTACATTTCCCCCAAATTTGAAGGGGTACCTTGGATTCATTGTCTGGGTTCAAATGGCAAAGCAGTCCATCATGGTCTGCTATCCACTATGGCACATCAGACCAGACTGATTTTCCCAGGGTGGCTGGTGCATCAGCAACAAGCCATCCTAACAGACCATGTTGCTGTACCACGAGGGGTTGCCATGTCATCTGAACCAAGATGACCGACTGCATCATGGATATGGGGAATTGGCTAGTGAGCCCCATGCCAAGAGCAGCAAAACAAAAATCCTCATCACTCTTGCCATAGGGCAACAGGACAGCGCCAGTGCCCAAGCAGCACTGGGGGTAGCTGGCGCTGGCTTGCCTCCATTCCCACTGCTGCTTCGGACCATTTTGGACTCAGTGACTCTTTTTTAGATTTATACTTATTTTGCGAAAGGTCTGTGAAAGCCAGCTATCCCTGCTTGGACAGTTGTGAGCAGAGTGCCCCAGCTGCACATGGGGGGGGGGGCCGGTGGCAGAAAATGAGCTGTCCAAGATAAACACAGGCATGAGTGACCTTTGGCTGTAGGAACTGGATTTGGGGGCTTTGCAGACTCTTCAAGTGCCTGTGGACTGCGGAGATCTGGAGCTCCAAATGAAACATCTGGGCCCCCAGCCCTAGTGGGCTGTGCCCTAACACTACCTCTGTCATTTCTAGAAAGCTCACAAGTATATGTGGGCAAATAAATCTTAAGAGCAAACTGCATATTTCACACTAATACAATACAGTTAAATTGTCTTGTTCTAAGAGCACATTTCTGAGATTTCTGAGGAGCCACAAAAGATGGCTCCTCACAAAAGCTTGAAAAAATCTTGAAATGGTCTGGCCATGCTTTTCTTAAATCATGTGAGTGATTAAAAACATATCCTACAGATGTTTTCTTATAGGTTTAAATCAAAACCCTGAATACAATGTTTCATTTGAAAACTGCCTCTGTCTTCCTGACAGAAATGTCTTCAGGAGTTTTGGAAAAGAAAACAAGTACAGATTAGGTTGCCGTAAACTTTCGTTTGTGTTTCTTTACAGGACAGCTATACAGAAAATATTAATTTTGTAACAATAAAGCAAACACCTGAGGGGAAAAATGCAAGATTTGGATATTCCAGTTAGCAAGATAATAGTGCGGGGTGTCTTTGTATCTGTAAAACAGAGAGGTAACACTGCACACAGTAGACAAAGAGATATTTAGTAGCTTTTTAAAAATCTTGCCATATCAGTTGTACTTATGGGTGCCTGTGAGTGAACATGGTAGAGTTGAATGAGGAACACTGTTCTTAGGCGGGAGAAATGAAGGAGAAACAAGCATTTTGCATAAATACTCATCAACAGCCAAGCTCACAAGCCATTAGAGTATTCTCTCACAAGAATCATGTCAGAACAGTATGTCATTAAAAGTCTTTTGAATGTCGAGCTTTGAAGGAAGGACAGTTGACTGTGTGCTGTCCATATGATATAGTCAAAGAGGACATTTTCCCTGTGATTTCTCTCTCACAGTGTCAGAAGCTCCACACAATGGCTAGGTTCTCATGGCACAGTAGACCCCTTGGGAAGTTTTACCATGCACTTTGGTTCAAATTTCTCTGTGCCTGGCAATGAGCAGACACGCACCTGCCCTGGACACCCTTTCCTCCTTCTCAGACCTCCTGCAGCATCTCAGGAGACACTGCATGAGCACTGCAATGTCCCAGGAAGTGCTGGCCACACACCAACTTTTAAAAGAAGGTACCTATGCATTATCCAGACTTGGAAAACTGTGAGCAACCCAGGGCTACGTACTGTACATGAACAACCTGGAAAACTCCCAGGGATTCTGCTGCAGTGGGTGCTTTGCTCACAGACATCCTTTCTTAAAAAGTCTGAAAAAATAGCAGTGGCCTACAGTGTAGCAATCTGCTATGGACACAGCACAAATCCCAGATTTTAACACTGTTAGCTATCCTTTAATGTTCTTGTTAAGGTGGGGTGTTTGGAAAGCATCTATTGGAGCAGAATCCTCAGCCTTTTGGGGGTGCTCATGTGACCCTGGGTTGCCCTCACTTTCTCACATGGTTTTGCAATTTGGCCAGCTGGTTAGCACCCCAGGAGCGGCAAACCCCAGTGGTGCGGGGGAAGGGGGCACACACACTGCTTTCCATCTGGTGCTGGCTGGTAGTACACTCAGCTGCAGTATCTTTTGGACCCTATATAGCAGCTATCAGGGACGAGTGCTTCAGTATTTCGTGCACTGTTGGAGGAATTCACTTGCTCTTACAGAAAGCTAAGCCTGCCATAGTGGTTCATAAAAGTCTTTTGGAATGCAATAAAGCAGAAGTTCAGAAGGTCAAATAGGAAGGGAAATAAGGCATTGAAATGGTCTAGAAGGTCTAACAAATGGAAAGTTACCTTAGCTTCCATATGTACCATGTCTGTAGATTTAAGACTGAGTCTGATTCAACAAAAATAATGTTTTGTGTGTCTTGGACACCATAGAGATTGGATTGGTAAGTATTTAAAATTTGTCTCTAAATCAGGAAGTAGAGGATTGAAATAAAACAGTTTTGGTGTTCCCTGTGCATGTGTGATGAGAGTTAATTTGGGGATCGTTTTCTGCAGATCTCATACAAAAATCAAGTACATTAAAGATGATCCCAATATTATTTACTACGTCTGACTCAGTTTCTTGCTGTTCTTTAGTTGGCCACTCCTTCCATGGCAGCCATCCTGTGACAAGCCATGCTTCCCACAGCAGCCAGGTTGAGGTAGCGCCCATGCCCCGTTATGAAAACACAAGATGCACCTAGAGGCCTGAAAAGTTGGACCCCTGGTGTGGTGCTTGTGGACGTGGTGGGCTGATTTCATGATGACGTTGCATCTGTCACCTGCATTGATTGAGGTCTTCCCTGCCTGGTCAAGGAGGGGGGTCACTGTGTGCCAACAGGATTGAGGGTAGTGATCTACTGATTCTGTGGAACTGACTGTTGGTGTTGCTGCATTCAGTGCTGTTTCCCATGGTGTTCTTGAGCTGTTGATATTGCTGCAGAGTAAACACAGGTTCATCACTATGTCAGCCCATAGAAAAGCAGAGCTGGATCAGCCCAGATCTAGTGCAACATTTGATTCCCACAGTGACCAGCCAGTTGCCTCTGGGAGCCATAAGTAGGACATGAGCACAATAGAATTCCTCTGTTCTCATCTTACTTGTGGTTTCCTGTAGGCATCCAGTTGGTCACTGAAGGGACAAAATACTTGACTAGATGGCACTATGTAAAGGCATCATGACCAGTAGTCAAGCTGGTAGTCATCACTACCTCTTACAATAGTGAATACCATCAGTCTAACATGCACCATGTATAGAAATATGTTCTGGATCTCCTACCATTCATGTTCACTGGCTTTCCCCACACCATGTGTAATCTCATACATTCCTGTCATATCCTGCCTTATCCATAATTTTTCTAAGCTAAAAAGCCTCAGATACAAGAAAGTTTAGGCCTTGATACTTTGTGTTTCCTTTTTCTGCACCCTCTCCATAATTGCAATATCTTTTCTGAGGTGCAGTAACCTAAGCTGTACGCCGTTTTCCAAGTGCAGTTACGTCAAAGAGTTCTATAAAGGAATGGCAATGCTGCAGTTTCTTTTTCAGTTCCCTTCCTAATGACCCCTAACACGGAATCTGCCTTTTTCACTGCATCCACACATTGGATCAATGCTTTCATCAAGCTGTCCATTATATCACCAAGATCTCCTTCCTGATCAATCACCATCAACTCAGACTTCATTAACATATACACGATCAGGATTTTCTGTCCCGGTGGGCATCATTTTACATTTGCTTACCTTGAACTCCAATTGCCATTTTGATGCTTAGTTCCCCACCTCGAAGAGATGTGATGACCTCACTGTCATAAAGAACCATTCCACTCACGTGCATATTTTAGATTCGAGGTTAAGTCAGTTAAAGACAGATGTGCAATATTGGGCATATAACATGATTTTGTCTTACTTCCCACAATGGTACTAGTGGGGGAGTGCACAATTCCCAAAATTAAAGTTGAAGCCAGATAATAAGAGTGTAGAAAAGGAAGGCAAAGCCAGAATCTTCTTCTCTAAAACTACTTAGCCTCCTATTCTAAAATCTTCTTCTATAACTCTGACAATGATCTCATGGCTGGCAAAGATCTCCCTACTGTTCACCTTCTCAGGAAATTACCCATCCTGGTTTAAAACACACCACTGACAGTTTCTGTGGCTTGCATCTGTTCCAAAGTTTTAAGATTTGTTTCAGACATTCATCTTATATGTCCTCCATAGAATAATGGAGATACCCTTCAGTAGAGGGGAAACTACTGAGGAGGAAGCGAGGCCACATTTAAACAATATGAATATTTATCATGACAACAGGATCATCACGAGAGGAAAACATTCTCAATAGATACCATCTGTACCATTTTTCTGTTCTTATCTCTTTAGAGAATAAAGCTGTTCTTCCGATTTATTTTCCATGATTCTAGTAGCACTGTTTTCCCAGGGGGATTTGTTGCCTTTGCAAGATTCTTTATACGGATTTTCCCATGGTCACTCCTCCCACTCCTTCCCTATTATAAGAATGTTTTGAGTTTAAAGGCACTTGAGCTAAATCAGCATTCTGCCCCTCCTTAGTTTCCTCCAGGCAGCGGAAAAGCACAGTTGGAAACTGCCCTGGCACAAAATCTATCTTTCTATGAAGAATTTGTGACTTTACGATAATTTTGGGTGGAGGTTTCCTAAGTATCATTACTTGAACTTGATTATTTTGATCTCTAACTGTCAATTGTTACTGTACGCATTTCTTCTTTAACAATAACATTACCAAAAAACAAACAAAAACAAACAAAAATACAAAACTCCACCTGTTTTCTGCAGGCAGGTATTAACAGACAAAAAGACCCTTAATTCAAAAGAGAGCTTTTTTATACTCAGCATTTATTGCATGCTCATCATTTCTTAGCCATGGCAATTTATGGGTCATTTTGAAACTGTTGTAACTCTGTAACAGTTTTTAAGGGGCACCTTGTTGGGTTTTTAGAGCATGAAACATGTGCTATTACCTATGAAATCAACTGATCTCTCACTTGTGCACTTCATTAATCCACTGTGATTCCATATGGTAACCCAGAAGTGATGGAGCAGAAAAACAGGAAAGGACACACTCTTTGTCTATTGCCTGGATCTCAATTTTGTGATGAAACAGAAAAGTAGGTACAGCAGATTAATAACCTTGTGCAGAAAAGCCCATAGAGCAAAGAAATATTAGGCACTGAGGAGCGACTATGCATTAGCCATAGCATAGAGCAGCGATGGTGAACTTTTTAGAGACCGAGTGCCCAAACTACAGGCCAGAACCCACTTATCTATCACAAAGTGCCAACACTGCAATAAAACCTGAAAACTGAGGGTTTAGCTTAGAAAAAACAACTCACAGCCAGTCCAAGCAAATGTGTATATATCCTTGGAAGCACACTCACTGGCCATGCGAAAGCTCAGACAAGTCGCGGCTAATGAGTTGTGGCTTGTGACATATCGCCTGGCGCCACTACTCCTTTCCAAGCATGCGCATGGCCCCTATGTGTGCACATCAGTTCTGCCCATTCTAAACACATTTCATCCATCAAAAGCATACCAGGACACCTTGTTTTTCTAAGCCTAACCCAGTGATGATGAACCTTTTAGAGACCAAGTGCCCAAACTGCAACCCAAAACCCACTTATTTAGCACAAAGTGCCAACACTTCAATAAAACCTGAAAACTGAGGTTTTAGTTTAGAAAAAACAACTCACAGTAAGTCCAAGCAAATACACACACACGCACACAGCAGTGTACTGACCAGCCATACGAAAGCTCAGACAAGTCGGGCCTAATGAGTTGCAGCTCGTGACATCATTGCCTGGCACCACTACTCCTTTCTGAGCATGCGCATGGCCCCTGTGTGCACTGTTATCCGATGCTCGGCTGCTGGGGCGATGCTGGGGCGACTTGGCTCGTGTGCCGACAGAGAGTGCTCTGTGTGGCATGCGTGCCATAGGTTCACCACCACTGGCATAGAGTATAACAGTTAACTAAATGCGTCTGCAATCCATTGTGTCCCTATGCAACAGAACTTCCCTAGATTTCAGTGCAAACAGATTAAACATCGGCAAATACAGTTAGGGCACAATGTTGCAGGTTAGACAGGAAAAGTCCTACCGTTCCCAGCATGCCCCAGCCAGCATGGCTTTTCCCCCCCTAAACCTGCATAGGATTTTCCATTCTAACCTGGATTGAATGAATTGAACCAGCAAGTTTTGATAGAGCTGTGCATGTGAGACAAACACAGAACCATACGTCTCTTCAGATTGTACAGATTGCAATTAAGATTTGGAGCTAAACTCCACACTTCGTTTTTGTGTAAAGGGATGAACCAATCCAAGATGGTAAAAGGCACACCGCCTGCAGCCTTCCCTGCGCAGGAAAGCTTGGCCACAATTATACAGGCACTAGTTACCTCAAGAGTGGCTTAATGCAGGGCTGCTTCAGAAGCTGGAGCCAGTACAGAATACAGCAGCTCAGCTGTTGTCTGGGTCTGTCTCTTTTCAGCATGCAGCTCCTTTGCTGAAGGAACTGCACTGGCTTCCTATTTGCCACTAGGCCAAGTTGAAGGATCTGTACAAACCCTGAACAGCCTGGGACCTGAGAGGGTGCTTTCTTCCCTGCCAACCCACTCAATCACTGCAGTAATTGGAGGACAATCTCCTGGAGCTTCCACGTGGACCTGTGACCTGATTACTAGCCATCCGAACAGCCTTCAGCATGATGCTGGCCCAGGATATCTGGCTGCCTGAGCCTAAGTGTCATGTCCTACCTGGAGGAGGATTCCCCAGACAAGGCAGGCGGGGGTGGCGAGCCCCAGCCACAGTCAGATACAGGGGTGGTGGCTGCAGACGGCTGCCCTCCATCAGAAGAGGAGCAGCCAGGGCCTTTAGGGGCACCCCTGTGGTTCCCCAAAAGCAGGAGCCAGAGGGAATCCATCCTGTGGAAAGGAAGAAGAGTGCACGGCTTCTGCTTCAACAAAAATCCAACATCTCTAAAAGGGCAGTTGTCCATGAAACAGCACACTGACTTAATCAGCCGCCTGTGCTGAGTTGCAGCGGACAATAAATTAGTTCAGGCAGAGCTGCTCTGTGTTGCAGACAACAACCAACATCATCCATGTTCCTAGACTTGGTAGCTAGATTTTTAGTCTGTTTATTGAACATTCTTTTGGACACCCTCACCTGACTTGGAGCTTTAGACATGCAATCACCAAATGGCCTTAAAACCTGGACTGAAACTGACCATTCTTGAAAAGGCAACACAGAGACTGGGTGTGTGTGTACTCAGGGCAGGACACAAAGAAAAAGATGACACCTTCTGCCACTCCACCCTGCACGCCACTTTTATTGATGCTAGCCAGACTGTCAGCTGAATCTTACTTCTATACCGGAAATAGGGCAGATTCTTGCACTGCACCGAGCGCTGCAAGCTAGCTCGGGGTGTGCGTGTGCACGTGCGCGCAGGGGGGTTTGCGGAGCAGAGCCAGCTCTGTCTTCATTGAAGGAAATGGCCTGAAAACAGAGAGACAGCCAGCTATGTTGCCACTGCTGCCTTCTTGTGGGCTCCAGCATCTGCTGCCTAAGGCTTCATCTGTCTAATAGTAGGGCCAGTCCTGGATTTAAAGGGAGGGAGTTGGCATTGTGCAGTTGATCTGGGAAACAGCATGAGGGGAACAACGTAGGGTGCATGTTGTTGACCCATGAGTGAGCCAGACATCACAATGTGTTGGTGTCATTCAGCCCCTGACAGAGCCTTTGGGTGTCACAGGAAAGCATGCTAAGGATACATGCAGTTGCAATGACCTCTTGCCCCACACTGCTATTTCCGTCTTTGCAGTAGACATAGGCTTCCTTCTTATTATTATGGCCCCCCGTTGCTTCAGAAAAGCATGCTAATATATTATATAGCCCAAAGTAATGTTGGACCAATGAACCAGTTAGGGAAGGAGGTGTGTCTTGGTACCCCTTGGGAAAAATTACCGAGGATGTATGAAAATCATCATTTATTTATTTTTCGATTTATATCCTGCCTTTTCCCTACAAAGGGCTCAAGGCAGCTTGCATCATTCTCCTCCTCCATCTTATCCCCACAACAACCACCCTGTGAGGTAGGTTGGGCTGAGAGTCTGTGACTGGCCCAAAGCCACCCAGTTGGCTCCATGGCTGAGTGGGAACTAGAACCCAGATCGTCCGAGTCCCAGTCCCATGCTCATCACATTCTTCCTCTTGCAGAGAGCCCAGGTGGCTTTCAAGGTTCTCTTATTCTTCATTTTATCTTTGTAGCAACTCCGTGAGTTAGGCTAGGGTGAGGGTGACTGGCCTGAAGTCACCCAGTGAGCTTCATGACTGACTGGGGACTAGAACCTGGATCCCATTCTGGCACTCTAACCACCATGCTGTACTGGCTTGGCACTAAATGTCCCCAGCATAATAAAACATGAGCTTATCACCCATACCAGTAGTGAATTTAATATTCCTAATGTTGTTCTAGATTTTTAGTGTGAATAAACACCATTCTTGTGCATGTTCTACAAACCCAGCCTTCATTTCTCAGTCACATGCATTTTAAGCTGTGTGATGAGAACCAAAACTGTCACTATACACCTATCAGAATGCTTCCAATTATCTTTAGCTGTAACAGACAATATTTTTATTGTAGGGTGTGAATCAAGCTGAGGTGTTAAAGCACAAAAATGTAGGAGCAGTTTCTCATTATTGCAGTTATGGCTAGCTGTTGTTTCTGTGGTCTCCTTTGGTGCATTAGTTATGTTAGATATCATTAAACAAATTAAAATGTTCAGAACACAGGATGAAGATTGCTTTACAGATGGCTTGTAAAGTTACCCTTTTTGCATTATGTACAGCACACATTTTAATTGCCTTTTATGGGAAGGTTTAACCAATTATACTTGCAAGACAAATCTTTGAAACAAGATTTGTTTCAAGAAACAAACATTTCACTTTTTAAGTGAAATGCAGCCAGCAGCTAAATTGTGTTTAACTCTTCCTGAATACATGCCAGTTCTTTTCCTGCTTCCCCACCCTCTTTTGTAATTTTGGGTTTTCTGAAAAGAGCTGTTGGGTGGATCATTAATGCCCATATAACATAACCACAATCCTATACAAGCTCAGCAGCAAAGTGGAAAGCACAAGATGAGCTGCAGAGACATGAGATGATATTGCGACCACAGGGGCTCCCTCTGGCAACTCTGTCAGCACAAGTCAGCGTTCCACACCTGGAATGTTACCATTTGGCCGTGTAAAGAAGGCATCAGTCAGAAGGTGGCAACAGCATGCGAGTCCATTCCAAGTCCAAATACCCTTGCTCTTGGAGCACCTTCTGTGTCAGAGACAGCCCAGGGGACAAGAAAGCACAATGGACACTTGCAACCACAAGTTCCCTCCAAAGAGATGTGAATGATCTGGAAGCAAAAACAGTCTGTAACATGAAAAAGCGGCAGCAGCAGCTGCAGTAGCAGCCCAGAAACAGCCTACAACAGAAGTAGTTGTGGTCTAAACTTAACTGGATTTGGGGACATGTATTGTCTGACAGTGTATCTGTATTCTTGATGCCATGTGAGGGATATGCTGCTTCAGCTCATCTATATCAGGAACAATGTGGTTTTCTGAGGAAGTCAGAGTGCTTAATAAGCAGGCTGTGGTGCAAATGATCATGAGCATGTGAATTACCAGTGGCAGGAAAAATAATGCTTTGTACATCTCCAGTTTTGACATAAATCTGCTTGATCTTCCTGATCCTGTCCTGCAACTTACAGTCAAAACCCAAATCCAGCAACAGCAGAGATGAAAGTTGCAGGTGTTGAAATGTTGCAAAATTTTTAAAGGTTAAACATTAAGGGTTCTGTCTCCTAAAATGTGTTTCTTCTACTTCCACACTATAACACCCCTCCCCAATCAGTAATGGGAATCATCAGTTCTCTTCTTATCTCACCTGATAAACTTCCATCTTTAACTGTATGTCTTCTGATCTTACCTTATCAGGTGCTTCCTGTTGTTTCCACTGAGATAAGGTATGAACATGGTACTTAAACAAAAAGCAGGTGAATGAAACTAGAGTGAGCTGCATCAGAGACTCTTTGCTTTCTTCTTACTAACATTCTGTTTATCTGCACTTTTAATGACTGCAATGGAAGACAATGCCTTTCTCTAAGTGACTGAAACCAGTAAAAGTTTCGCATAGATAACATTACAATTTGGGATGGCTTAAGGTAGAGATGCACCATTTATGTGCTGTGAGAGAAAAAGAGGGACAGAGGGAGAGAGAGACCTACAGACCACTGCGACACTGGTGGAGTGGCAGCTGAATGTCCATCATGCACAAACTTTTTGGCCTCAAGGGTTTCCAGCAGTGGACCAGGGGCTGCACCACTGTGTGCACAGTCAAACACATGCTCATTCATTCACCGTTGCATATACATCCACAGCTCCGGGGAATAACAATATGGATTCCTCTGCTCCCTTCCTCTCCAACTTCACACTGGGGCAGGCCTTATGGAGGGAGTGCCCTTCGAGTGTCGAAGAGCACAGTCCACAAGGGCGGTACAAGACCCCAAGAGCTGGAATAGCCCCCAGTGCCAGAGGTTCTTCACCTTTACCCTAGCAAAATAGATTGCAATTTTGTTCGGACATGGAGTGTACTAGCACTACAGCATTACATTCAAAGGATTAGATGAATTTACATCCAGATGACTTAATTGGGTTGTGGTTGTGTAATGTCTATGAAATACTAGTCTTAAACTACAAAGCAAAAAGGCAATAAGCTGCAACTTAATTCAAGCTGCCGTCCCATATATGCTTCTCTGGGAGTAAATCCTATTAAATCCAATACTAATCTGTTTAGATATGCTTAGATTGCACTGTCATGTGGCAGGTAAAGCAAAACACTTTGAAAAGTAAACTAAACACTTTGACAACTCATGTTCTATATCTTAAACTGAGGTAACTGATTCTTAACTTTGTCTAGATTAACTTTATATATTCAATTATGTACGAAAATTAAACAAAACACCTAAAACATGTTGTGCTGTATATTAATTTAAAGACTGGGGCAACAAAGAGTATGCCATGCATTTTTCTAAAGTCAAGGAAAAATAGTTCAATACTGAGGCTTTCCAGGAAGTAGAACAAATAAATGGTGTGAAAAGTGTTTCTCATAAACAGAAATTCAAACTGTATTTAGTAAAAAAGTTGCGACCTATTCAGGCCTTTCAGACAATAAATTTCTGTGAATGTAAGAATCTGTTCTGTATGTTCAGGGTTTTGTATGTTTCTTTTAACTTTACATTAAACCCAGTTCAGGGAATGAAATGTGCAATCTATTGCATGTTTAGACAGAAAAAGTCTTGGCTAGGGCACACTGAAAGTTCTACCACCATTTTTCTTGTCTAATTATGTATAGGATGAAGACTAATGCTAAAGATTCTGAGACCTGAGCCTGCACATGCATTTGCATCTGAAGATGGTGCATTCCAATCTTTTTACTCTCTTCCTATTTTTAGTGAAATAGTATTGTATCAATAGATGAAATTGATGTCAAGAATCTAGTGATGGACATCTCTCCTTTGGAGAACACCAACTGACAGGTACTGCAATTCTTGGCAAATTTTGGAAAGTTCAGACAAATGTTATTTTTATATTTGACTAAATAATCTTTGTCTGTGCAAATGTTACTTCTTCAAAGGAAGAGCAGGGGGAAATGATACTATTATAGGAAGCAGGACAAGTTTTTGAACAGATTTGTTGAAACAGAGTTGATAAGGTCAGAAGCCACCAAACCTCTTAACCTTTGCTTCCCACCAGTGAGATCTTATTATTTTCTCTAGGATCATTCTGTGTTTCTATGTGTGCCCCCAAACCCAGATGCTTCTATATTTCTCAGACTTTTTGAACTTGGGCCCATCCTTAATCTAACTTTGTGGATGGGGGAATACATTTGGCAGCATTTTCTTTTGCTTATTCTATTTATTTATTAGATTTAAATCTGCCTCTTTTTTTAAGAACTCGAAGCAACTGACATCGTTCTCTTTCTGCTGCTCTCAATCTTATCCTCACAACAAGAACCCTGTGAGGGGGTTAACAGGCTGTGCCTTGCCCAGAGTCACCCATTTGGCTCCACTGCTGAGTGGGAACTAGAACCCAGATTGCCCGAGTCCCACTCCTGTGCTCTTAACCACTTCACCACATTGGCTCTTTTATCAGGTGCATTTGCTGAGATCTTCAAGCACAGCTTTAGCTATGCAGTCTACCTACCTCCATGCGGCTGACCAGCCAAGCAGCTACGGCACATTACCCTCTCTCTCCATCTTGACGCAACAATCATTAGATGACCAGCTTCACTATCACAAGGAACAGTGGAACCCCTCAAGCTCCTAGGCTGGATTTTGCATGCCAAGTCCCACTATTCAGCTCTGTGTCATGCATAACTCCAAGCATGCTTGCTTGCCTTAACTTGTTGGGGCATGGCACAGCAGCAATTTATTATTCTTTTTTTTAATACTGTATTTCATTAGCAGGCCATTCTTCAGCATGATCCCAGTTCCAGCAAAGGACATAAAAATATTTTTTTCCCTGCTGGATTGAAATGAAGAGATTGTTTTGCTCTAGTCTTTAAAACAGTATGTGTGGGAACAGTATTTGCTTGCATTTGCTCCTCATTGTCAGGTGCTAATCTGTATGGATTTGCCTTATTATGTGCTTTAAAGCAATTTGTCTTTTCCTTCTCAAAAGGAATGAGTGGGAAAGAATGAAGGAAGCTAGTTTTCCCAAAGAATGCCGAGGATGTTTATTGGATTAATGAATGCAATGTTGGGTCAACATGCCCTCCCTTACACTATCATTCTCCAAGTATGATAGCACAAGAGCACAAGCAGAGACAATATGGACCATGAAGTCAGTTGTGCCAATGTTGCTTTTGCTGACTAGACTCCGAAAAGGAAGCTGTGATCTCACTACCTCCTCTGGGATGGACTCTTTCTCACGTCTTGTTTTCTATCACTGCAGGAACACAGGATGCTGCCCTGTACCAAGTCAGCTCACAGTCCATCTAGCCCAGTTTTGTGACGCTGATGGGCAGCAGCCGTTCTCCAGAGTTTCGGGCAGGCGTTTTTCCAGCCCTATTGAGCCTGGGACTGCCTGCACCCAATGCACAGGCTCTGCCACTAAGCTACTGCCAAACCAATGCTCCTTTGCACCGAGTCTCCAGGCAGGTCTTGGTGCAACTTACCATGAGCTCATGGTCGTCACGTCTCTACTGCCTTGCCTGTGTGCAACCTGTCCATGAAAAACACTTGCTCCCTCACAGAGATGGGAAGAGACCTACCTATTTATCTGCATAGAGCCTGCTTGTGGCTCAGAGTGACTTAATGCTATTCTTCCTTATCTAATTCCTTGGGACACACAAAATTGAAGGAAAGGCCAAGGATGTGGATCTTCGGTTGTTGATGGACTGTAATTCCTATTGTCTTCAATTGACTGATGGGACGTGGAGCCACATTGCAGGCAATCAGATACTTGGGAGGCAGAAAAAAGGCCAAATGAAATGACACAGGTAACAAAGATGTAGATGTAATAATGGTTATACCTGAAATCAATGGAACATGCAGGGTAAGACTACTTTAGGCCCCACTCATTGTATTGGGTCTAATCTGGATTCAGCCTAACATCTGTTAAAAACAAATTCCCACAGCACACCATGAATAAATGGTCCAAAAGTGCTGGCCAGGGAATCCTTTTTGTAGGTGGCTGGCTGCTCAGCATATGCATGTTACAGAACTGCTGCAGGAGTGAGTGAAAGGGGTGTCTCAGCCGTTCTTCCCGGGAATCTAATGGATCTTTACTTCTGGGCTCTGAGATTTGCCTCCTGTGAGACCTTTTGCTACATGTGGCAGGGGAGGAGAGCACATATTGGCTGGGTTCCTGTGATCAGAGAGGGAAAAGACGCCACTGCGGCTTCCTCCACAATTACCTACCTCAGAAGGCTGGTGAGGTGGGTGACTGCTAAACCACCACACTCCTCATGGCTTGCTCTAGGATTCTCTCCGCAAGTTGGATGAGACAGAAATCACAAAAACAAGGCAGCACATGACCATGGGCTGGTGCTGCAAACGCCACGTGGCATTTTTGGTGCTGCCATTGGCCTCAGGCCCTCCTTGTGTGGCTCCTCCATACACGTCACCTACAAAGGCATTGTCTACCTGCTGGGAGTGGAGTTGTGCAGGATTCTTCTGTGATGTCATGGGGGGAAATTCT
This sequence comes from Varanus komodoensis, assembly GCF_004798865.1. Taxonomy (NCBI): domain Eukaryota; kingdom Metazoa; phylum Chordata; class Lepidosauria; order Squamata; family Varanidae; genus Varanus; species Varanus komodoensis. The sequence continues at coordinate 3,615,286 of NW_025336236.1, forward strand.
GTAGTTGCCGTGAGCTGACCAGTCTGCTCCCTTGCATGGATTATATGAGGACCCCATCAGCTGTTGTGATTGGTAAGTTGTGATGCAGTTGCCACGGACACTGTAGGAATGGATTTGGTGTGATTGCATCGCTTATCATCTTCAGGGGTGCCTTATGCCACATAAGGGTGTTATAGATGTGACCAGCAGCTACTGGCAAAGCAGAACCGAAGGACTGCCCTGCCTCCTCTTCAGAGCTCACTTATTCGTATTAACAACACTTTCCTACTCCATTTATCATACCACATGAGAAAGAGAATCTGTCTCTCACATACAGGTCTCTGTGGATAACAAAATTACTTGCAGCATAATCAGACTCAATGTCTATACAGAAGTAAGTTCCACTGAGTTAAAAAGAGCTAACTTCCAGGTAAATGGGATTGCAGGCTTATTTTGCTCATGCCATACACAGGTAATGCTCGCTTCACTGGATACTAGGCTAGTATTTCTAAGCCTCAGAGCTCATACGAACTGCAGCAAGATAATATTATAATACTGCCTCAGGATTCTAATTAGTTCATGTGTTATAATCTACAGTCTCAGCATGAAACAAAAGAGAGTTTATCTGATCACTGGTCTCAACAAATGCAAGTTAATAAGTATGGTTGGTTCTCATGTTCTCCACAATGTATTGTAAGCCGGATGATCTATTCTTTGAGCATTCAAAATATTGCTTTACTTTAACTATCAATATTGTATTTCTTAATCTGGTCATTCCATAGGCGACTCAGACAGAAGCTGCATGGAGAAGGGATAGGATAGCTTTGGCTAGGCACTTGCAAAGAAGAAATGCGACTAAAGGCTGAACTTACCTCCATTCCCCTGAATCTTTCATGAAATCAGGGGTCAACAGGCAAGCACAGCCACCAACGTGTTAGCTGGAACCAGTATGAAAAGATCTTGATACCCAGAAATTAGGCATCACTTGCAGAGTGCGAATAACTTGGAGAGGTGGGCTCACATGCCATGAGGGACAGTCTGCCATAGTCTTTTGCAAATCTGCCAAGCCCTAGTGAAGTGTCTGTTCATTCTGTGCATTCGGTCAACAGCTACCCTGATATCTGTGCTGGGGATCTGCTTCCAAGTCAAGCGCTGGATTTGAGGATGGTGGTGCGCAGGGCATGCCCAGCCAACTGTCCCCAGGCAACCCATCACTGGGAGCTGCTTGGATCAAGACCTTCCATGCCAGGGACACATTTTGGCACGCGTTTTCCCATTCGCATGGGGTGCTGAGCTGCAAAGCTGGGACACGAACACAGCCTTGCTGGCGTGTTAATCTGCCCCTCCGAGGTTCGCCAGAAGGCCATCGCACTCCCGCCCACTGGTCACGGGGCGGCTTTCCAGAATTGGGCAGTTCCCTCTCCCATTCTAAAAGGGCGAGTGCCTCCCCTAAGGCTGACTGACCATCAGCAAGAGCTTGAAGTCCTGCATCTCTGCCGGCGCTGGTCTGCCCCTTTTGCTTTTGATTCGTCCCGCAGGGAATCGGCCCTGGGGCGGAAAGCGGCTGGACCCCCTCTTGCACACGCTGGCATCCTGCCTGGCACCAGGGAGTGGCTTGTCCAGCTCCTTTCCCCTCTGCTCCGAGTCCTGCTCTCGGTCTGGCGCGGCGGACGCCAGAAGGGACACCGTCTGCAGCCCAGCCCCGCTCCGCGCCGTCCACACGGCTTGCCGAGCAACCAGCGGAACCCGCAGGAATTGGCCCGGAGCTCGCGCTGGGCGCGTCTGCGCCCATGGAGCGCCTTCACCCGCACCCGGCGAGGGCTGCGGGCGACCCGGCTCCCGGCAGCCGCTCTCGCAGGCAGCAACGTGCGCGGCCGCAGCCAGGCGGCGCCGCGCCAGGCCCCTCCGCG
>NW_025336236.1:3617274-3678443 GCF_004798865.1 Varanus komodoensis
ACGCGCCAGGCCTGGAGCAAGGGCCCGGCCCGGCCCGGCCGGGGGCTGGCGCAGCGCCTCTCGGCTTCGCACGCGCGCCCGGCGCCCCTCGCGGCGGCAAGCCGCAGCCCACCGCGAGCTGCGAGGGCGCTGCGCACAGGCGGCCGCGGGGCCAAAGGCGGGCGGCGCCTTCGCGTGGCGCTGAGCGACTCGGCGCGGCCAGCGGAGCCCGGGGGGCCGTTTTGCACCGAGGGAAGAAGGCGCGCACGCCGCCTTCTCCCGGCTCTTCTCCCCGCGCCCCTCCTGATTCCTTCGCTCCGCTTCCTTCCAGGAGATGGGCAGCCCCAGCCTCCTCTTCCTGCTCCCTTTGGTGGCCGGCTTGGACTTCAGCTACCACCACACGGAGGAATTGGAAACTTTCCTGAAGGACGTGCACCGGAATTACTCGTCCATCACTCACTTGTACAGCATTGGCAAGTCCGTGAAAGGTAGGGCTGGTCTCCGTGCGCTCCCTCGCGCGGCGCGTCCGCGGAGCAGAGCGCCGGGATCCGGCAGAGGGACGCACCGCAGCCGCGCAGCCGCGCACCGGCGCCAGGCGCGCTCTGATGGAAGGAAATGTCACCGAACCAGCGGGACTTGGGTGCTTCCCGGCGCCTCCGAGACCTACACACTGAAAGGCGCCCCGTTCTGATGAATGCATGGGCTGAGGCAGGAAAAAAGACCGCAGCCGTGGTGGGAAAGGAGAGCTGAAGAGCTGGAGATTACAACTCCGCCATAAAATTCTGTGAATGGAGCAGGGCGACAGCGCAATAAAAGCCAGTTGCACACGGCTTTTATTATGCAAACACCCTGTCTCATCTGCACAACTTTCCAGCTGGTTCAGCTCTGGCACTTGGGGCATATTTTCTCACCATGTCTTTTTTCTTTCCACACACACAAAATCTCTTGCACAAAAGCTGCACTGTGTCTTTTCAGTGGTAGCACTAGGAGCTGATCCCCTGGAAGCACCCTTACTTCCTCCTCATAGCTGCTGCAATTTAGAGGAAGTTAGCCAAGCCGAAGCCCAGCTGAACTCAATAGTGCTATTTTCAGCGCTCTCTGGATCAGAACCAATTTCTTTCGAATTGATAGAAAAGTTCTATATAAACTTAACATAGCATGCTCGCTTACCTCTTACTTAGCCATCCAGGGGGATCACCTGCTGTTTCACAAAATCACTCTTCTTGTCATTCTTTGTACTGTCTGTTTTTATCATCCGTTTTTAGCTGTTTTAAATGTTTTTCTTGATTTTTATGATATTTTATTGTATTTTTACCATTTGTTTTGATGGATTGTGTAAACTGCCCAGAGAGCTTTGGCTGTGGGGCAGCATAGAAATGAAATAATAGCTTTCCTGCACATTTGTTGCAGGGGAAATAAAATTTCCTGAATGCTGAAAATATCTATTTCTTAGCTACAAGGTATTAATTTATTCCACCAGTGAGGATGTTTACTGCTGTTTGAGATGCTAGGCAGAACTGAGTGTCAGAAGCTTTACTGACTTAAGCCCATGATATCATTGCAGGCAGGCATCACCTTCCCTTCACAACACATTTGTTGAACTTAAAAAAAAAAAAAAAGAATGGATTAACTACAGACAGGCATGCTTAGAAGCAAGTGACTTCTTACAATCCCATTTGAATGTGGAAAAACTTCTGAATGGTTTTGAGGGAAGGCCTCTAGATAGCACCTCTAGGACATTAGCGTCAGGTGTCCTCAGCTGAAACACCAGAACCAGACATGACAATGGTATAGGGAAAACTTTGCAAGACACAGCAAGTCTAGAGGAGCAGGCAGAGCCAGGAATAGGCAAGGGCCAGATACTAAAAAGGCATGGCAGAACCAGAGGCAAAGGCAGAATCAGGAATAAGCCAGCGTAAGGTACCTGGCAAGGCACTGCAGGCAGAGACAGAGTTGGGAACAGTCAAGACACAGGTAAAGGCACTGCAGGACTGGAGACAGTGGCCATATCAGGAACCCAAAGCAGCCACCACAAAGACTCATATTATTATAGCACAGCTGGGCAGGGCTGAGATGCCTTTGCTAGAACCCAGCTGATCTGCATGATTGCATTGGTCCTAATCCTGCAAACACTTATACATTCTGTGTCAGTCCTATAAATACTTGCAAGGTGGACAACGATGCCTTCTCTAGCACACCACCAGGTATCACTCTAAAAATCCTGACAGTGAGGGGTGTACATGCTGAAGACCACTGTTCCACCGCAGGAGCAGCCTACCTAAAGCATGCATCTTTTACTGAATTAATGTTGCACTTATTATTTTCGAGTAAATGTGTGTTGGACCAGCAAGGAGATGCATAAGGATCAAACCATACTTTGCATTGGGAGATCCAGAACTTATTTACCAATGTGTGTTTGTTTCATTTATTTATTATTATTTATTTAGTACTCTTCTAATCTTCCCAATAACTAATGGTCTCTGGATAGTTTTAACTGAAATGGAGCTGTAGAAGACACCTCTGTTAGCAACCTCTACTGCAGCACCAGTAGCATTTGCTGGAGCAATCGGTTCCCCCAGAAAATCCATTTCTCCCACGTACGTTGTTGGAGTTGCGCTAGTAGCCGCTTACGCGGGTGCTGTGCCGATGGTATACGTGGAGCAGCAGCACTGGATCTTGCCCCTGGTTTTGAATAACTTAAAAGTAGGGTCCACTGATTTCAGATGTGATGTACATTGAGGGGTCTCTCTTAGTCTGAGATGACTTGGTGGCAGATAACAACAGCAACAACATACCCTGAGGATTCTGAAGTGCTGGTTAATGGTGACGCGGATCCTTCTACTTGCTGTTTCACGCCTGTTGAGGTCCTGGTAGCACACACACAGAAATACCATCTTGCGTTCACTGTAGGATTAGACCAGGGTCGTTACGTATTTGTTCGAAGGCATAAGGCTCCAAGGGTGTACTGGGAGGAGGCTGGGTGTGTCTGCCCTGCCCTCCGAGTCTACAAGCCACACTTCAGATCTTGCCATGTTGAACATACAAGGTCGGAAAGGAAGTTCTAGTTACATACAGATAAACTCTCTTGGATAAACAGTTTATCTCACTCTTGGTAGTGGCCCCCGATAAAGCAACAATTCACAAATAAAAGGCTAACATTGTAAACTGGAATTCTTTCAAGCATGGGTATCTATCAATTTGTGTTTATATAGCAAGCATGGCTTAGGTTATCAAACAGAGTAAGTATTGTGTTTACTATATCCTAGTGACACATTAACTACAATATGTTTTCTTCCACAGTGAAAATGCATAGATAATAAATGCCTATTTGGTGATTTTTAAACAACCTAATTCATCCTCAAATTATTGTTCATTGTCAAGATTGCAGCCAAAACATGGAATTTTAGAACACACTTTAATTAATTTTCTTGGCAAAAACCTGCAATATGCTTTGCCGGACAGAAGTGCTGTTCAGCTTCTGTAAAGTATATACTACAGGCCTTTGCTAAACTAACATTCTTCCAATTTGTGGATTAATGTATTTGCTTATACATGTCAGCTCAAGGAGAGGAGGGATTAGGAGTAACCCTAAACTTGCCCTTAGTGTTATAAAGTTGCACATCTCAGATGCTAGTGTCAACTGTAGCTGAACCTTTAAAAAGGAGGACTAAACTCTGCACTGTGAAAATGTCCCCTGTTTAATGAGCCAAGAACTAGAGGAGAATGCCTGTGTTTTTCTAAGAGTCCTGGTGACAGGTCATTGAGAGATTTGGTACTTCTGCTAAAATGAAACAGCAATTGTGGAGTGGTTACAGCTTATTGTCATGTTTCTGCACGAAAGGCTTCCCAGTGAAGAAGCTGTAAATCAGTAACTCTCCTGCAAATTTACAGTGGATCAGCGAGATCACATTGTCCCCTTGCCATTCATTGCATAACTTCAATCAAGAGACTAGACTGGTTAGCCTACCCTAAACAACTTGCACATTCTGCCTAGGCCCTGGGAAGGAGAAAGATGGTGTAATCAAGATTTGATGGGCAAGCACTTCAGGCCTCCATCTGAAGGCATCAAGCAAACATTATTTTAAGAAAACACTGATTTGCCTCTATCATGCCTGCGCTTAGACCAATGATTTAAAAAATCAAGTTAGCTAATGCAATTGAATTATAAGATGCTGTACTATTATCAATATAATGGGACAGTCTAAGCTTAAAGCAGAGCTACTTCAGAAAGGATTGACCCCAGTGATATGGGATGGATAATTTTCTGACACTGTATTTTTCCATAGAAATTTTTCCACACTATATGCATCCATAGCTGTCTGGGCCTCTGCACTTCAGTCACCCATGTGAGGTGGAATAAATATGGGATAGAGACTTCTATAAGTTTTTCTTCCTAGGCAAACATTGACAAGCCCTAATGATTCATTGCCCACAGAGGAACTGAAAAATAAGGTATGACAGCCTGCGCTTACTGTGTGTTTCACTTAAGATGAGCCATGCCGGATCAAACCAAGGGTGCATCTAGTCCAGCATCCTGTTGACGGAGTGGCCAGGCATTTGTCCATGGGATTCCAAAAGCAGGGCCTGAGCGCAACACATCCTCTTGCCCAGGTTCCCCATCCTGTGCCCACAGACTCACCTGTACCCATTGCTTGTTCTGGACCAGAGTTTTCTCAGCTTGAAATGGAACTGATAAGCAGTGTAGAGAGTGAGTGAAGCTGAAGATGCTACACTAACAAATAAATTCATCTGCTTGGGCAACAGAGAAAAGAGATTAAGGCAAGGAGAATAGGAAAGGAAACAGAAATGCATCCATTCTGCAAAGCCATACATTTACAGATGTAAGGGATCAAGAGTGCGTGTACTTAATTTCTTATTACAGTGGCATATGTAAAGAGATGCAACAGCAACAGTGTATTAATACACACATGACCATTCATTATTTATTTATTCAAAGCTTTTATATACTGCCCACCAGAAGCATCTCAGGATCATTTTACAATAAAAGGAACACAAAATAAAATAGAATATAACATTTAAATTGTATTATATTTATAACATTTGAACAATCTTGTGTGTTCAGGGGCTGGGGAGCTACCAGCCCCCATGTGGGGGGATGTCCTGCATTCACCACTCCTATATGTATGCATTATGGGCATCTGGATCCAGGTATCAGTGGGTGAAGGAACCTTGTTTGGGGCACCCCTTTCCATTAATCCTCCATGCTCAGTGGAGTTTGGACTGAACTGATTCACTGGGAGATACGGGCTCCAGAAAAGGCCCTAGGAAGGAAGATTCTTTAACCTATCTTTAACAGACCTCTGTTATCTTAGTCTAGACATGGTTTAAGAAGTCGGATATACTTTGAAGATTACTCAGCTTAATTTAGTACTTTGAGGTTAAAATCTATAGCTTTCTACTGCCTATAAATATTAGTTATACTTATTTTGCAAGAGAAAGAGAACATTCTTTTTCCGGCCCTTACATCGATTCAGGCAACAATTACAATCTGACCTTGATAACTTTTGAAGAGTCCTATGACTCTGCTACATACAAGGTCTGCCTGGCTGATTAACTCTTTCAACATGGGACATCTTTAGAGTTTCTCCTTGTTACTGCTGGGTTTACATGCGTGATTCACCACATCTTATTACTGGTTAGTAGACATCATGCTTGGAAATGTCTCAAGAGTTCCTCATATATCATCTTGTGGTGGCATGTAATTACAAGGAAGAAAGCTGTGATCCTCAGTATATTTTGTTTCATTTTTATGAGATATATGTTCTCGTATTTAGCATTGGCGTGCTGGGTGAATTTTTATATTACCAGTGTTGATTATGAAACATCATCACAAGCTGATCCTTCCTTATTATCCTAATATTTTCAACAAAGTTCATGTTGATGCCTATAGTTAAATGAGTTGGTCCGTGAAGTGGTGGTGATGAAGCAACATTTGCAGTAGTGCAGTACATCGATTAGGATCAACCAAATGCTACAAAAGATGGAGCAAGGTCTTTCTGAATTCTTTCATGTTCTTCAGAACTCTTCCTTAGACTGCATCTTAAACAAAATAGAGGGAGGTGAGAAAGGATGCTTGAATGGCATTAAAGTCATTAAGCCTTCTTCTTTCTGCTGATTTTGTTAGTGGTTAAAAATACGCACAGATCTCAGTCCATGAAGACTCCCTCAACTTGGTCTACTCCTGTCACTGGATCAGAAGTGGAGAGGAATCCACTGAACTGAAATGAGCTGGATTTCCCTATTTTGGCACATGTCTGCCTACAGTTCCCAGCCCATCAACAAAGCATGGGTTTTCTTCATAAGTTGTCTGTGGTTAAGAAACCATGGTTTTGTTAGTGTGGCTAGGTTCACACAACACAACAACCCATGATTCAACAACCTACAATTCAGCTGCAACACATACTCAATCGATACAAATTTATTCAGCCTCTCTATTTTTGCTTTGTTTTCTTTCTTGCCTTGTGACACCTTGGGCTATTTTTGGGTGAGATATTTTAACCACATTAAGTCAGAAATGAAAGGATAAAAACAGAACTAAAATGAAAGCCCAACCTTAACACAGCACCTAATGTGTCATTAGAAAACACATTTGTTTAAAAAAGAATAGGCATGGAGGGGGATTTCACATGGATCGTGGCACGTGGGAGGGAGCTCCACTCCCAATGAAAATCATGGTGCTTGCCATAATTAGCCTTTGAAGCACAACTTTCCAAGGTTGAGAAGCACAATGGGAGAGAGGAGGGGTTACTTTTGCAGGTGTCATGGGTCTTCCATACCTGGCAGCCTTGGGGAAAATCAATGCCCACACGCACACACATGGCCGTGCCTCCCATTAAACCCTGGCATTCTTTCCAATGGCATGTTTCATATACTGTCTCGTTTAACCCTAAAGCAGCCTTTTCTGCCCCTGTGTCCTCCACAAGTCTTGGATTACAACTCCCAGCATTACGGACCATTGGCCATGCAGCTGGGATCAATGGGAGTTGAAATCCAAAACCCTGTGAGAGCAAAGGGGTAGGCAAGGCTGCCCTGAAACCATCTGGAGCACAATCCTCTGCATGTTTAGGCAGAAAGAAGTCCTGCAACCTGCTGGCTGGGGAAACCCGGGAGTTGTAGAACCTTTTTTCTGTCTAATCAGGAAAAAGATTGTGTGCTTAGTCACTCGTAATGTTCTCTTCCACTCTCCTGGCAAGCACCTATTATTAATATAAATGAAGTTTGCTTATTGGTATGCCTTCTGGGATTATTTGGATTTCAGGCCACTGTGTAGCACTCACAGAACCAATTCAGCCCTGTCCCTGTGGCCATCTCTATGTTAGTCTAAACTGCTTAATGCAAGAATTTCCTGGTTTTGGGTTAAATGTTCAATACATTTTGAAACAGGTATTATAGTGAGAACGATCAGACAGCAGATATGGCACGGTGGTGAGAGTGTTGGACGGGGACTTGGGAGATCTGGATTCTAGTCCCTTCTTGTCCATCTGACTGACTGGGTAACTCTGGCTGTCAGACTAACCTACTTCACAGGATTGTTGTGAGGATAAAATGGAGAAGAGAGGATGCCTAGATTAGCTGCCTTGGATTCCTTCCAGGAAAAAGGCAGGATGTAAAAATAATCTAATCAAATATCATTGGAAGTTCTGATGGCTAAGTTGATTTGTGGAAAGTTATCTTCATTGAGATTTAAGCAGTGGAAAGTTAATAATGTAACTTTTTAAATAGTTGAAAGGTTAGGGAAGTTGAAACATTCTGTGTTACACCAGCAAAACATTCTTACTGTATGAACAACTATCTATAGTTATTTTTGGATAGAACTTTTCTTTTTAAAAAATGCTAGATAGACTTTTTCTGTTTTCAGTGCTTTTTATACTGCCAGGAATGAAAACAAAGTTTGTTCTAATGTTTGTAAGTACATGGTGTTTAGGTTTCCCACTTCAGATCTTTTGAAATCAACAGCTAAGCATTGTATGAACTAAAACGACTTAACAGTGTGGCATTCAAGTGAACTCCAGATCCCAATACAAACCTTTAAACACATATACAAGTGACCCAGGGCACAATTCTATGGCTGCTAGATGCTGTCTAGACAGCCACACGAAAATTGGGAGCCCCCGCCCTGACCTTGAAAAAGCTCTCTGAGGCCGGAGTTCAGGCTTCGAATTCGGAGCCCCCTCCCACTGCCTTGGCCAGGCCTGCTGCAGCTCCAAGCGTGCTGCAAATGCAACAGTAGCCAAAGCAGGGGGCAGGGGGTAGGAAGGGGATGAGCAAGCCCCCCCCCCCCCGGTTGTAAGGAGTCCCAGTGCTGCTTCATAGCTCCTGGCAAGGAGGGGTAAACCACTTAGATGGCCAGATTGGGCTGTCTTAAGTATTTTGGAGAGGAAGGCAAGCATCTCCTTCGTTCCATCAGATGCTCATTATCTTCCAGGTTAAAAGAGTTGCTCATTGGATTATGCTGGGATACAACAGAGACAGGTTTCAAATGATTTAACTACATGTTTTGGTTTCCTCTTATTGCTTTTGCTTCTTTTGTGGCAGATTTTTTAAGTTTTAAAAATGTAACATTTTCTTTAAAGGTTTCTTAGTTTTAAGACTGCATAAAACTTTCTAAAGATTTTTAATGATACTGCTTACATTTCATTCTTAGATGTGTGTGTGTGTGTGTGTGTGAATTTGAGCTATACTCCTTTCCATAATTATGCATGCTTATATCCTCTTGACTTCACTGGGATTCTGGTGTGTATAACTGTGTGGTGAATTGTGTGGCTGTTATCAACCAGGATATTCTATTGATCTAATATCCACTATTCTGCAAACTGGAGGTGGTGGAAGGGTGGCCTGGGGAATAAATTAAGCCAAGGAAGTCATAGGAGTTTGTTCCTACCTTCCATTGTTTTATTTTGTATTATTTTACCATTGTGTATAAAAAACCATTTCTTTTCCACTTAAAGGTAGAGACCTGTGGGTTCTTGCTCTGGGAAGGTTTCCAACCCAACATAAGATTGGCATACCAGAGTTCAAGTATGTTGCTAATATGCATGGGGATGAGGTACGTCTACAAGTTCACTTGTTGTGGTTTCCTTTACAGCATTGTTTATCAGGTGCTTTGGAATCAGCCCAGTTTGTATACACATTGGGGAAAACCCTTTAATTAAAAAAAATGGAAAGAAAATGAGAGCCCTGTCTCATTTAAGTCTTGCCAACTTCAGTCCTGAAAGTGCTGGCATAGTTTTTGTTTCTTTAGGGAAGTAAAGTGTCGTGGGAGAAAGAGATCTTCTACATTCAGCAGGACTTCCATATCCACTGGCTCTGTTACCATGTTTCCACTTACCCGCAGTTGACCTCGGTCCCAAAGGAACATCATATTCAGACTCCTTATAGTGTCCTTTCTTGTTCCATGCCACCAAGTCATCTCTGACTTATGGCAACACGATGAATGAGGGCCCTCAAAAAGCCCCTGTCCTTGACCACCCTGCTCAGCCTTTACATATAGACTCAAGGCTGCGGCTTTCTTTCAGCAATCAGTGCATCTCATATTTGGCCTTCCTCTTCGTCTGCCTTCGATTTTCCCTAGCATTATTGTCATCCCCAGCGAGCCCTATCTTCTCATGATGTGTCTGAAGTACCACAGCCCCACTCCCATATTTTTTGCTTCCAGGGCAACTTCTGGCTTGATTTGAACTAGGAATGGCTTGTTTGTCTAGCTGTCAGTAGCCAGCAGTGTTTTCTCAGCGCCATTCACAGTCTGTGTAGCCTGGCTGCACAGTTATACCTACTGCTGCAAAAGGGATATAAATGCTAGGGAACAGCTTCATGGAGGAGGGTGCAGTGTGAGGAGGAACCACGCAGAAAGTGTAGTGACGATGGCAGGTCAGAGAGGAGGGAGGCTTGGGTAGAAATGCTTATTGTGCTGTTGGAGGCCAGCTGTGGGGGAGGCAAGTGCCAAAGGGGGTCCCAGAACTCAAACTACTTCTCAGGCTGTCAGAGATTGTGTGTAGGTTGGGGGGGGGGGGGGGGGTGGGGGGGGATAGCCATTTCTCCAGCTGACAGAGAGCAGCAGAGGTGGGAGCAAAGTTCAAAAGGTGAGCAAAAGCAGCTTCTTTGTTAGGCGGGGTGGGGAGATGAGCTGGTGAAGAAGCAGCGAGAGTTCATACTTCCTCTAGATAGCTGGCACACTGAAAGTGAGGGTGTGGGAAAAGGAACCGTGAGCAAGAGCTATTTTGGTGGTGGTCAGAGAGCGGCAGAGAAAAACGATGAGCAATGAGCATTTCTTGGGCAGGTGAACAAAGCATCATTGTGTCCACAGATAAAGTGAAAAACAAAAACAACCACCGATGGGAAAATGAGGTCTTGCTGGAAAAACTAGTACAGGCTGTTATCAATCTGCCAAAAAGTGGGGGAAAAATGTGAAATATTTCTGTTGTGAATCAGCAAGGTGAGTCAAATGTAGATTTACTCAGTAGACCAATAGTGAGGGTGCAAAGGACTGTGGAAGGGGAGTTTTCCTACAGGGGCTTCTGGGATTCATGTCAGGAGTGGGAAGGAGAATGAGTTGGGAGAGGTCACAGCAAGCTTTGGAGAAGGTGTTCCTCTGTCAACACCATCATGGGTTATTCAGCAAATAACCTACCATGGCTTATTCTCGGGGTGGCTTAGCATGAACATGAAAGTGAACAGGAGAGTTTGTTACTAGCAGTGAATCTGAGGTGAATGTGAAATGATTGATTTGTTTGTGGCATCTCTTCGTTCTAGTCTTTTCTAAGTGTGCTGGACTGTGAGCATGAATTACAGCCAGATTATACAGAAATAATGTTAATGATCTCCATATTGCATTATACATGCATTTGAGCAACAATGTTTTTGTTACAGAGGAAAAAATGTTTATCCCACTTAATGCTTTTGCCTTGTCAGGATCCACTGATATTTTTTGATCCATTTGAATATTCATTTTAAAAGGTATTTGTTCTATAAAAGAATGGTTATAGATGAAGTGCACCTTTTTTTAATCCAATGAGAATTGTTTACAGAACATTACAACCATCACAAATAAATTTGGTAAAGCTAATACTCTGGGCATGGATATAAAGATTGTTTGACAAATGTTTACATGATTCTTAGTGTCAGGAGAAAGAACTGAGTGGTAGATTCTAACATGTACTGAGCACTCTGGTGTGTATATGTTTGGTGAGAAATATTTGGGTGAAAAATAACTTTAATATGTCCAGAAAAAAGGAAACAATTTATACATTGAGCATTTTAGCTGCACAATAGGGTCTTTCTCTCTGTCCTAGATCACTCTCAAGTTTCAATCTAAATTCAAATTACCTGACTGAAGTAATGCATTCTACAGGTAGAAAAAGCATAATAGTTACTCTTAATGCTGGAAGGGGACGTAGACTATTTTGCACATGTACACAGTGGTCAGAGAAATACTCTGCATACATTGGGATTCTCCTGCAAGGAATGTGACAACAGAGAAGAAGATGCAGGCAAAGGAATTGGGACTAGATTACCAAGATGGATAAGCCATGGAAACAGTACTGAGAGTAGAACTAGACATTCAAACCATCAATATACAGTATGGTGTGAATTATTAAAGCAATTAAATTATCACTGGGAGTCCTGAAAAGCCCTTTTATAGTTTTGGGCCTCCTCCAGCCCATGGCCATTATCCAACAAATGATTAAAACAAGCTCTGACAGAGTTCTCCCAATGTCTGCTGTGGAACAGCTTTGTATTCACGCTTTGTTTTCATAGCCTACAGCAAGACTCGATTACATACAAGACTTGTTGGACTTTAGCTAATCTCCACACCCAGAGATTTCTGGATTGGAGCAATGCATGTCTGCACTGGACATTTTATTCATTTTAAGGAGAGGATCCATGTTAATTGAAACAAGTGAGAGATCTTCAAGTGTGTAGGAGTCTGGTGTACGCGCACATCAAATGCGCACAGACTGCTCCATCATAGTGGATGTCTACCTGTTTTACAGTCTTTCTCTGCAATGCTGAGGACTGGAATCAGGATCTTTAAGAAAATCTAGATGCTAAATAGCAGGGTGCTTTCATTCATTCTATTGTACCAGCAAGATCAACTGCCAGCGCAACAGAAGGCACCTAGAACAACCCTAGAAATGAGCAGAACCCTAGAAATTTAGTGTTGCCTTGTTTAAAAAAATCCAGCATGTTTGGCGTAGTACACAACCAGCTGCATGAACCCCATTACAGGGATGCTTCCAGATAAAGCTTTGATTGTGCAGTCACCTTGCCTCAGTGACATAACTTCGCAAGGAAGTCCAGGCAGCACAATCTCCCATCGAAAAGCTCTGTTGCTTTCCCAGTGGTTCTTCTATCTACTTTGTTCTACTTTGTACAAAGGATCCATTAAGAAGGGGAAGGCAGAATAGCTGCACAATGCCTTTTCGACATCTGGAAGCTCCCCTGGGACTCAAGGAAATATGACAGGCTGCAGAACAATGATATGGGGGGGGGCGCAAGTGAGGCAAATGCCAAGCTTTGGTGGCTTGCTTCGAGTGAGGAGAAAAGGGTTCTTTCTGCACAGAGTAGGAAATAGTTTACAGGCAGCCGAGAGTGTGAGTATTTTGGCTGGCTAGCTTTCCAAAAAGGGCTGAGGAGGTAAATTTATAGAGGCAGATGCCACAGTAATTCAACAACAACCTACCCTTCAAGAATGTCCTATTTTAACAAGTGGCTTGGGGAATGCCACTTTGTTCTCTTACAAGAAGCATCTGAAGGGTTTCTCTCTTCCATTCAGTCTTGAAAAAGGGAGCCCCAGTATGAAAATGGGGTATTTAGTTGTGTACTCCAGTCAGTCAGCTTTAATCTGATTTTTTTAAACACCTCCCCCCTTGGTATTCTCTTTAGCTCTTTCTCGACAGCGGCACAGCAATACTATTGTCCCAGATTGTTGTTGACAGTGGGCTCTACCTTGCTGACAAAGATCCATTCTTTATAGCAGCAGCTGACAGAGCCAGTGTGAGCATAGCCTTTGAAGACCGCTTATCACCCCTTCTTGAAGAAAACAACCACTGCAAACCATCTGGGAAGGGCTTGCCTCTCTCCTGAGAGTTAGTTAATTATTACTGTTTCGTACTATTAAAAGTGTTTTCAGAATATGATTTTTATCCCTTTCTTTTTGCTTTTTCGATAGGTACGTATGTGAAAAGGTAACGTGCAAAGCAAGTTGAACAGTGACACAGTTGCAGGAAACTCTTTCATGTTCTTGGCTTCCAGTCCTTTTTTGTGGTAGAATTCAGATTTAAGCTAGATAATGCACTGCCTGCTGTAGCCACTCTGTTTTAACCTGGGAGTGGGGATTAACATTCCCTCTGGGAGACTCCTTCTTGTGGGTTCCCAGGAAAAAGATTTCTGATAGGCTGTCACAAGTCAGGACGTACCTTCTCATACATCCTAGGCCAGTGATGGCAAAACTTTTAGAGACCGAGTGCCCAAACTGCAACCCAAAACCCACATTTATTGCAAAGTGCCAATACTACAATAAAACCTGAAAACTAAGGTTTTAGTTTAGAAAAAACAACTCACAGCCAGTCCAAGCAAATGTATAAATATCCTTGGCAGTGCACTGACCGGCCATGTGAAGGCTTGGATGAGTCGTGGCTAATGAATCGTGGCTCATGATGTCATCCCTGGCACCGCTACTCCTGAGCATGTGTGCTGTTACCTGATGCTCAGCTGCTGGAGCGATGCTGGCGTGAATTGGCTCGTGTGCCAACACAGAGGGCTCTGCATGCCGGCTGTGGCACGTGTGCCATAAGTTCACCACCAGTGCCCTAACTCTACCCTGCTGCACTCCCCTAACACTAATCTAGGGGTAAAACACCCTTGAAAGGGGCGATTTTGGAAAAGCCTTCCTTGAGTAGCATTTTCTGCACTGCTCATCATTTCTGCCCGTTCTAAGCACATTCCAACCATCCAACTCATGCTAGGACTCCTCATTTTTGTAACCCTAAACTGCCCTGATTCCCAACCCTAACTGTAATATAGGGCTAAAGTTCCATAGAAAGGAGGGTGATTTTGAGAAAGCCTTCCTTGAGTAGCATTTTCTGCACAGCTCATCATTTCTGCCCATTCTAAACACATTCCAACCATCAAAATCATGCCAGGACACCTCGTTTTAATAACCCTAATCCAGTGATAGTGAACCTTTTAGAGACCGAGTGCCC
The DNA here is from genome assembly GCF_004798865.1 of Varanus komodoensis. Lineage (NCBI taxonomy): Eukaryota > Metazoa > Chordata > Lepidosauria > Squamata > Varanidae > Varanus > Varanus komodoensis. Next base: position 3,631,476 of record NW_025336236.1, read on the forward strand.
GCACTGCAACCCAAAACCCGCTTATTTATCACAAAGTGCCAACACTGCAGTAGAACCTGAAAACTGAGGTTTTAGTTTAGAAAAAACACCTCACCGCCAGTCCAAGCAAACATATATATATATCCTTGGCAGCGCACTGGCCGGCCATGCGAAGGCTTGGATGAGTTGCAGCTAATCAGTCACGGCTCATGACGTCATCACCTGGCACTCCTTTCCGAGCATGCGCATGGCCCCTACGTGCGCTGTTATCCGATGCTCGACTGCTGGGGCGATGTTGGGGCGACCTGGCTTGCATGCCGACAGAGAGCACTCTGCGTGTCTGCTGTGGCACGCATGCCATAGGTTCGCCATCACTGTCCTTGGCTGTCCAGCTGCATTGCCAAGGACCTGGAAGAAAGGAAAATGAAAGATGCTTGGATTTTCCATTCCAAAGCCCAGAAGGAGAGAACAGAAGCAACTCCTTTTAAAAAGTTAAATCACTAGCAGTGGTTTTCTACCCATGTGGCTTTTCAAGTGGAAAGCAAAACAGTGAAACACCCTTTTAAAAAAACATACCCAAATGACAAATAAAAAAGGAGTTGCAGGGTGGGTGGAGAGATATAAGGAGAAAAAACAGAGATGGCAACAATCTTGTACATGTGAATGCTTTTAAATAAACATCAAAAGTCAGTTTAATTTATTAGTCATGTTAGCTACTTGTGTATAATCTTGGATCCCAGAGCACCTTTATTGCAGGGAGGATGGTCTGAGAGAGAGAGAGATTTAGGCTTCTGTTGAGATTGTATGCAGGAAGCTCAGGAAAGATTGAGGGGACCTGTTTTTGGATATCTCCTGACTTAGTGAAAGTCATCCCCTTGGCAGAGATTGGTAGTTAGTCAGTCCAATAACATGATATCTCCCTTTTCTGATATCTGTGGTCAAGCCAGCAAATCAGAAAATTAGTTGGTAGCTGGATCCACCTTCTTAATTACTCTTCATTTGTAACTCAAAAGCCCAAGGTGTCTGGAACTAGTCAGCCTACTAAAGAAAAGAGATATTTTCATATCTTGGAGGACAAAGAAGTGATAAAAGGCTAGATAGAACTATCCAGGTTGTTTAGCCTGGTACCAGCTGACCAGATGCACTAGGGCATACTGTGGATAGATATTTGAATTAGTGGTTTATCACACCCTCCACCCCCTGAAAATGCTACACAGAGAGGCAGGTGATGCTATTGAATGGTGTGAACTGTAATGTGTTGGAAGACAGAAGATCCCCCCAAACTGGGAGGAGAGGCAGTTAACAAGCAGATCCCTTGATTTCAGGGAAGGCAGGTCCAGCAATCAATTCTGTATATTCAATATAGAAAGAAGGGGGGATGAATTTCTGATACCCTCAGCCGGATTAAATAGGCTTTTCTGCAAATGCGGAACTAAAATCGATTTGACCACACCTAAGGCTCAAGAGGTATGGAAGCAGGCAGTCACCCACCCCAAAGCAGACCTTCCACTCTCTGTCCCTCCCCGGGGCACCATGTAATTCACACCATGCTGAATCCTGAGCAAAGAGAGGGCATGCTGGAGAGCCAGTTGCTTCACCACAGTGTTTTCAGGTAGCATTTTACGCATAGCCCTTATTGTGAAGTTTGCAGTATGCCATGCAAAGTGCTAACACCGATGACACCCAATTCTGTCCTTAGGTTCCTATGGCCTTTCCTTTTGCTGGCATTTCCAATTTTCTTGCAGCTATTTCTGCTCGGAGGCAGCTGTTGCTGTCATGGAGAGCAGTATTCAATGGAATCATTCACAAACATGACTGATGCTAGTGGAACTCTGCCAGCCTGTGCATTGCACTGTTGCAAATGGTTGTGCAAACAGTTTCGTGGCCGTTGGCACCACTGGTTGCACAGTCACAATTGCACAGCTATAGCTTTTGTTGGATGCCCCTTTTGAGCACAGCTTGCACAGACCACCGCAACATCACTGTGCTAGCAGAATGAAACAGTTGGGTGCTGCCCTGGAATACGCAAGAGGCAGACCTCCTCCACCCCATTGTTCCCAGACTCTTTCGCCTCCTATTTCTCGTTCAGTTGGTAGCATGGCTCTTTCGGGTTTTCCTCTCAGAGCCAAGGTCTGCATTTGATCTTCCTGCATTTTTTCTCTTGTCCTCTTACTGTCCCAGCTCAGGTCTGTCAGTTCTCTCTCAAAGTGTCCTTATCTTGCGATTACAGTAAAACTGTTCTCTCCAATATATTTTGGATTGGACCACATGTTCCTTTTTCCTGATGAAAGGATGCTTTTTTCCATTGGAAAGGGTTCCTTCAGCTAGAAGAAAGGAACCTTCAGTTCCACCATTTATCTCTGTTCTCAACATTTCTGCTCCCTTTTGGCTGCACTTCCACTGTGCTGCTCCTCTGTGTGTCTCCGTTGCTGCTTCTGTTGTCCCATATGAAGCACAGACTTCTGCTTTGATGCTAAAGTCCCTTTATAGTTTTGTCCTGCTTTGCTTAGCTTCACTGCTTTGTTCTTGCTGGTCTTTCTATTAACCGAATACAAATCATCTTAGCAAACCTGCTGTCCTTTGTGCTATTCCCAGTCCTATGCTTTCTTTGTCATGGCCTCTTATGTGTGAGACTTGTCCCTTATTAGTTGCCCAGGCATTTCAGTACATCGAATCATTATTTTAATTGCTATTTTATGTTACAGCCTGGTTTAATTGCTGGTTGTTGCTGTTTTATATTTTACTGTTTCATTTTTATTGTATAGTTTTACACTTATAATTGTGTGTTGCCTTGCAAGCTTATGCAGAAGGGTGATTATTTATAAAGAAATAGATGTTTGTCTTTGTCCTCCTGTATGTGCTCATGTCTCCTCTCTTGCATTTCTCTCTTGATGAGGTTCTGATTCCTTTCATGCTTTCCTACTGGTAGGTTAACTGTTGCATAGGTTTTGTTGTAAGCCTTTAGTCTTGCCTAGCAAATGCAAAGTTTTTCATTCTCCCTCCAACTCTGTCTCATTTTTTAAAAAAATTGTGAACTTTGCAGGCATGGACTTGTGCTTTGTATTTACGTGCAGAGCCCTAAACTACTTCTGTGGCTCCAATAAATAATAGGATCGTGATGTTCTCAACCTGTGGCTTGGCTTCATTGCCACTGCTGTCCGGCATAGGATTAATGCTACAGGAACAACTAGGACTGAAACAGGAATGATATCCTTCACTTCACCATTTGTTGGAATGGTTATGTTCCCAATTCTTCTGCTGAAAGTAAAAGCATGATAAGGACAATAGTACAAAAATTGCTTACACACAGCAGATGCCATTGCGAAGGAAGTAGCAATCTCCCAGAACTCACATTTACTGTTTAAAAGCCAATAAGCTTTTAAATATGAGCTGCTATATGTATATGTGCCATTGCCTAGAGAAAATGTTCAAAAGACTGCAAAGGAGGAAAAGGTTGAAATGATGCATTTATTATTCTTATCGCATTGCTGTCTTGTAAAGAACCCGGGGAAGCCCTTGTCTCCATTTTATCCTCTTATCAAGCCTGTGTAGTTGTCAGCAACTGCTCCAAGGCCCACTGTGTTTCATGGCCAAGTGGGGAAGAGAAACTGGATCTCCCAAGTCCCAGCCCAGCACTCTAGTCGCTGTGCCACACTGGCTTTTCATACCTAATTTCTCTCTTTGTATACAGTGGAATGAGAGCATATGCAAGGGGCAGGGCAGCTTCCCCCAGCCTGTAGTCGGATGTGCTCGATGGCAACTCTTACCATTCCCAGCCAATGTTCTGGCTGGATATGATGGGGGCTGTAGTGCCATACATCTGAAGGACAGTAAGCTGGGGAAAGGTGGTGCAGCACAAGTGGGTAAGATAACTTGGTAAGCCAGTCTGTACTCCAAGGATCTTGTAAAAATCCTACTTCAAAAATTAAAATGCATTTAAACATCTGCAGGCCCTTATACACTCATGGTTTTGTCAGCCTGCTTTTCTGGCCTGATGGGTATCTAACTTTAGTGATCATCCCACCAGAAGTGAATAATCAGGGGAAATTTTGCAATATTTTAAAAATTGCAATACAAGCTAGAGGCAGTTTCTGATGTGCCCTGAAGTAGATAGAACATGTGGCACTGCTATTAAAGCCTTTCTTTGTACATTTTCCACACTTTCCCACCTCTATACACTCCCACACACACCTAATAGGTAAAGAACCCAAGAAGGGTCCTGCTGCACCAAAGCAAGGTCCCTCTAGGCCAGCATGCTGCTCACACAGCTGCCTGTTGGAGACCTACAGAAGTACAGAAGTGAGTGCCAATGCATCCCCCCCCACCCCCAGCACATGGTCCCAGCAGCTGGAGTGCCCAGGCATAATGCATTTGATATCGAAGGTATCATGTAGCCATCAGCTCCCATAGTCATTGATAGGCTTCTCCAGGAATTTGTCCAATCTTTTAAAGCCAACCACATTGGTGGTACCACTACAACTTGTGGCAGTAAATTCCATAGTGCTTAATGCATGGTGCAAGGAAGCCTCCCTTTTATCTATCCTGAATCTCCCACCACTCCGCTTCATGAGATTTTCTATCATTCTCCCTTTTATTTACTTCTCTTGCTTGAGTCACTGTAGCTTGCTTGCAAATTTGGGAAAGGGAGAATTTACTGAGTGGCAGCTTCTTCACTGAATACATATATCCACTTGGTAACCTGTTTTTCTTTTTATCTTCTCAGAGGGCAAAGCGAATGTTACGATCCTTCGGGGGGGGGGGGGGGGGGCTGCCTTTAGGTTTGATGGATTTGCTTTGTTGCTGCTGTTTTTACTAAATGTGCCTGGTGCAGATGAAATACCTGTAGCATTAAAGAATTCTAAGTTCAGGAATTTTTCAGTGCCAGAACTATATAGTGCTCACAGTCTGTGCACATGCAAAAGTCCATTCCTGGTTATCCCAAAGTTTCTTAATTTCAACAAAATAATTGGGGAAGGGCGAGTCATTTTGTTGTGGCTTTTGGTGAAAGAATTGAGAATGAGAAAACTTGGCCAATCCTTGCTATTCACCCAGAAAGCTACCAAGAAATCCACATTTATCTTCTGCCTACCCTGCCATATATTGACTGCAGATGTGTGTGGAATTTGTTGTCCCTTTTATGGTGTCTCTTTAATGTTGCGAGGTATTAACACAATTATGCTCTCTTTGATTTTGAAGTGGTAATATGCTTCCCATTTCATTCAATTTCATTAAGTTGCATGTGGATGTTACCAATTTTGCACAAAGAAGAGCTATATAGCTTACAAAATTCTTGCAGACCCATCACAGGAAAAAAAGGTCTTCCTATATCTCATAAGCCAGACTGCATAGAGCAGCAGGTAAGGGACTAACTTTGTAGGACGGGTGCAGTATTTCAAACATAAAGTTTGGATACTGAACAGAACATTATACAGGACAGCTGTGTAGTGTGGATTATAAGCAACAAAATAATACATGCAAATAGACCTAACAGAACATAAAGGAAGGTCCAGAGGACTTTGTGGCATGTTGTTCGGTGTATTCATGAAGTCCTCCAGTGTGGACAAAGCGATGTACTTACAAATCAGGCATGCACAGCCTTTTTGACCCAAGGCTGACACTGGCACAGCGGGCATTTCCAGGCACACATCCCAGCCGTCCTGACAGAGATTGCTTTTTCTTGCAAAAGAGCAATGTGTGAGAGAATTGCTGGGGAAGAGGGAGGAGAGGAAGCTAGCAGCTGGCAGCAGCGCAGTGGAAATTCGGTGGCGGCTCCAAGTGGAGGGGTCAGAGCACCCATGAGAAGCCACCATGAAGGTCTTAAAGCCATAGGTGGCCTGCAAGGCAGGGGCTCAGGCACCCCCGTTATAGCCAGTAATTGTACAAGTCCATCATCTCATCCTCCAACTCGCTTGGTGCAATGGGTTGTTTGCAGGTTTAGTTATGTTTAAAGTAGAGGAGTGGGAATCAGAGGGTTTTAGTCATGACTAAATGGTCCCGTCTAAGTTCAGTGGGTCTCCTCTAAGCATGACTAAGATTAGATTTAACCTGATGTGTGTAGGTTGTGTATTGCCAGATGTCTGCTCACGATGGTGTAGAGAATGTAACGTGGGTGAGCGAGCCCGATCACAAATATAGCCACTGTCATTTTTGAGCTCAGTTTGTTGTGGCTTCTAATGACCTCCATGGACTGTTCTGTTCACTTTTCCACATGGATGGTGTCATTGGAACAGTGGGCTTTTTGACTGAAGCTGGTTTTCAAGGACAAACAAGCTCCCTGGATGTTCAGAATCACTCAGAATTGTGTTAAAACCATCAGAAAAGCATTGCCATTTTGTCTTGTTGTCTTGGAAAAAATGAAAAACAAATAATGAGAACAAGTTGCTTATATTTTGTTCTCTGGATTAGGTCTGCATCATGTATTATTTTTATGCCTCGGGCCGAATAAGATGTTGCTTCTTACTATCAATTGCATTTAAAAAACAACCTTCCTGCTCTTACACAGGCAGTTGGACGGGAGTTGCTGCTCCATTTGATAGACTTTTTTGTGACCCATGATCAGCATGATCCAGGCATTACAAGGCTCATTGATAGCACTCGGATTCACATCATGCCTTCCATGAACCCTGACGGATTTGAAGCCACAGATCCATTAGACTGTTACCCCATGGAAGGAAGGTAAGAATAATGCAAGGAAAGATAAGTTTCCTATAGACTTCTGAATTTCACATTGCAACCACCCAGAGAAAATGGGTTTCAGCTTCTGTCCCTGCCTACGGAGGGTTTAACCACAAGGAGTCTTTATGGGATATCGTCTGCTAGGGACTTCTCCTTTGCAGCTTGTGTGGTCCCTTGTTCAGGCAGCCTCATCAGTCTTGTTTCTCCATTCCTTGTTCCCCATGGCTGGCTGATCCCAACCTCCATTCAAGCATAATTTTCTCTGCCTGCCTGCAGCTTTGTTGTGTAGGAGGCAAGGGGATAAAACAAATCTCCCACTTTATTTTTCAAGCTTGGATTTTAAAGACTCAATTATTCCAGTCTGCATTGGTTAACTTTAGTGTATTGTGCTTTTGAGTAAGTTTTTTTTCCTGCTGCTTTGCTATTTTATTTGTGATGTTGAATAAAGAAACCCCAGTATACAAAGCACCTATTACATTGTTCAGATTAAGAGAAACTGATATCCTTGCAGAGTGAAGAACTCCGCAGAGAGTTTACGTGTCCAAGCCTGTACATGTTTAGACAGAAAAGGGTTCCACAACTTCCTGCAGTTATGTTGGCTCAGAAATGGTGGGGGGTTGTAAGACTTCTTTCTGTCTTAAACATACATAGGATTGTGCTTTAACCCCTACTAGAAGAGGCATGGTTCTTAAGCTTGCAATCCAAAACTACCATCCTAAACAAATTTATTTGAAAGTCTGTGTCAGTTCAAAACCTAAATGACATTAATTTTATCCCACTAAGGCACAATGCAAACAAAGAAGATCTGAACAGGAACTTCCCGGATGCCTTTGTCCGCAATAATGCGACAGTGCAGCCAGAGACACGAGCAGTGATGGACTGGATTAAAAAGGAGACGTTTGTCCTCTCTGCTAATCTGCATGGTGGATCCCTGGTTGCAAGCTACCCTTTCGATAATGGCAACTCAGGTTTGTGAATGCTTGTGTCTGGGTGCATGTTTACTAAATTTATTGACAGCTAGTAGCAGGTGTTATATGCATCTGCAGGTACACCCACAGTCCTATCTATGGTACAAAGGAGGGTTAGGGAACCTGTTTGGGCTCATAGGCACATCTGGCAATTTGATAAACGGTCCTGGACACCCCCACACAATTACTTCTATGGAAGTAGTGGCTAAACACAGAGAAGTAACCTGCCCAAAATTCTTAGAAGAACCAGAGGCGAGTGCCTGCCCCACTAAAGAACTCCTTATTCATGCTCTTTGGAGGCAACAGAACCTATTTCACAGAAGGCACTCCCTTTGTTCCAATAGCAGCTGTCAGTATGAGCAGGTGTTAATTTTTGCAAAATTCAAAGTCGTAGCTACCTTGGTGTGCCCTAGGTATGTTGCATACTTCATATACATATTGAAGGCGTTTGGCCTTGTTCAATTACAGGGAGACATGCATACACGTGCAAGAGCACACACACCTATTCATCCTTCATTCCTGGCACCTGCATTGTGCTGTTCTGGCCAGCACATGAAGACTTTTTATTTCCCCAAGCTTTTCAGCCCTTTAGTTTTATTAATAGTGTTGGTGCATTTTTAGATTTTTGCACAGCTGCAGGCTTCACCTTCATTGCTACTTTGGTTTTATTCTGTTTTCAACGTCTGGTTTGTATGTCCTATTTTATATACTATTCTATTTCACCATTTGAAGATTTGTCTTGTATGCAGAGAAACTCATTTAATGGACAGCATAGAAATAATTGAATTAATAAAATTAAAATTTAAAATCCATTTGTTTACACACTTAGAACTCATCAATTCATTGCCTCACTTAATACCAGAGGTATCAAGATTAAGGGCTTTCAAAAAAGATAGGAAGTCACATTATATAGGTATGTGTGCATACATACATACATAGTGGAGAATTCTGAAAATTAATCTGGCGTTCACAACATGAAATCTGCCGTATAAGAGCAGTCAGAACTCCTATAGATAGCAAAGGGTGCGAACATCCTATTGAATGCAGGATGTGGTATTTCTCTCTCCAGTCAACTCAACTGTTTTTGGACTGATGGAGTGGGAATTTGCTATGGTGGATGGTCATGTAACTCTGAAAGTGTGAGAAGCCACGTGAAAAAGGCTTGTGGGGTTGAATACTCTCTCTGAGGGTTGGACCTCTCCCTCTGCCCACAGAAGGGGAGAGCTGAAAAACCATGTAGCCCTGGGATGCCCATATGGTGGTTTCAGCCCTCCTTGAACCGGAAAGGATTTCTAATGGAAACAGGAACTCCCCTATGTTTGTACATTAATGAAGTTTTCCTTGCAATCACCTTCTTTCTACAGTTACACTTACTTCATATCCCTTTAGCAAAACGCTGGATGATGATGTTTTTGTGCACCTTGCAAACACCTATGCTAGAAACCATGCCAGCATGTCTAAAGGGACTTCGTGTGATTATGCTGATGAATTTCCAGAAGGCATCACAAATGGGTATGCATGGTACCAGCTGGAAGGTGAGCATTTCCTCTGATTGTCTGAATCACCCAATCACTTCTGCCTCTTTGAATACTCTAAGCCAGGTGGGATGTGCTGATAAATCTCTGGGTAGTTTGCAGGGGATCAGCAAGATCGTCTCACTCCCTGTCATCTAACAATAGTGGAACAGAATGATTCTTCCCCAGGCCCCTCAGATCATGCCACCTAAAGGAAGAAAGCTTTGGGTAACCCAGAATGAATTTTTGTGTGAAAAGATTATGAGCTCAGCTAAATTCTGTTATTCAAAACATACCCCTTTGCTCATTCCACAGCAGCTCAGATGCTCCACATTCTTCAATTCTGTGTCTTCTGTACCTGGCTGCAGCTGGTGGATGTTATGCAGAGTAGATCCTGGAAGTCTGGGGTACTCCCTGATGCATAGGTGTTGTGCAGCTATGCTGTCTTTCCCGTTCCCATTCCCTTCCCTTCCCTTCCCTTCCCTTCCCTTCCCTTCCCTTCCCTTCCCCTATTGTTTATGATAGGAAAGCACAGGAGTAAAATGAAAGTTGTGGCCATCTGGAACCCCTGTGAAATCCTGCGGAGGAGGTCAGGTGCTTGAAGGATAAAAGCCCTATCTGGAGGCACCCCTGCAGTTTGCTTCCCCTTTTCCAGGGACTGCTCAACAAGTGACTTCATTTCAGGAACTCTTGTGGCAGCCTTAAGGAGTTTGAAATGCTTTATTTCCTTACATTTTTATGGATTAGAGATCAATAGGGTATCCTCTACTGGAACAATAGCCTGGTATAAATGCAGAAATAAACAGATGAGCTCTGAAGTTTGCAAGACCTTCCCTTAGCCAATGGAATACTCTGTGTGTGGGTTATGGTGGCAGTGGTGGAAGTGAGTTATGCTGTGCTAAGTGACAAACTCAGTTAGGTTCCAAAACTCCAGCCGACACATTATCTCCAGACTAACATTCTCTGTGGCTCTGAAAAGGAATATATCCAGCTTACTTTGGCTTATACCTGTTTTTGGGGCTCCCGCCCCTGCTGGCTGGGAGGTGGGCCCAAATAGCACAGCTGCAGGCATCACCCTCAGCACCACCACTCACCGCTCCACCACTTCTTAGCATGGATAAAGACACACATCCTGCTCAGGTGCAGCCCTGACCCAGGTACAAGCCTTAAGCACCGATTCTCTGCGTGTGGGCCTGCTGGCACAGCTCTCTCCCCACCCGTGCCTTCTTGGCTATCAGTCTTCCAGCAAGTTCTCATTTCCCAGCTTGCTTATAATTAGCTCATCTTCAGAATGACTCCAAGGGAATAGAAGCATTCTTGTGCATTAAAGAGTCACACATTCTCCAGAACAATTCCTAATTTTGTTTCTGTAGAAATGTAAGTTTCATGCTTTGTTTAAACAGGGGAGAATTTGGGGGACAGCCATATATAAATAGTTCCTGTGGGTGTCTAAATTATAAGCTGATGCTACTGCGCTGTAGGTTGCTGGATATAACATAGTTCAGTAACAATGCCTTGACACAGGCCCTGGAGGAAGCATCTAGCACAAGTCACGTCAAAAGGAATGGGACAACAGAAAAGCCTCCACATGTCCCTTGCACAACTCTTGTTCACAGTAATGGTGGTGGAGATACGGGCAGATTGTGCAGAATAAATGTGAGTTGCTCCCATTGCATGCAAATGGACCATTAAAGAAAGTTATCTTAGGGTTTGTTGCCAGTCTGCTTTAAAAAAGGGTATTTTCACCACTTCATTTGCAAAATGGGTTTATATGTGCAACTGTGTAGAGTGGAAGGAAAAACTGGATGGTGTTTCATGACACAAGCCACACTGGGTAGAAAGCTACACAATGTGGCCTGTTTCCTGACATGAGGTGCCAGACATCAGGGGTACTGGGGGTCACAAGTCACCTTCTCCCACCAGTATCCCAGAGGATGCTGCAGGAGCACTGAGAGGAGTGGAGCTGGAATAAGAGCTTCCTAAAGGTGCCCAAGCAGCACATTGAGGTGGCTGTCAGAAGCAACTCTGGACAGGCACAAGCCACCCCAGTCCAAGGTAGCTTGTCCCTTCCCCCTTCCTAGGTGCCACTTGGTGGAGGGAGCATTCATCTGTGCCTCCTCTTGGAGGCACCCATCCAAACATGGCTTCTGTCCCCCCTTTGCCCATCACCACAATCATACCCATGATGGGTCATTATGTAATCCAAACCCAGGTGCTCAGTCACATTATGGGTATGGGGAATCAGCTACTGTGGCACTGGTAAAAAACAGTAAAACCCCCTGACACTCTTGCCAAGTGGCAGCCAGGGGGCCATCAGTGCCAGCTGCCTCCGACATGCCCAGACAGTACTTGAGAGCAGCTGGCACTGGCTTCCCACCCTTTCCGCCACAATCATGAGCCATTTTGGATTCATGGCAGCTTTTTTTCATTTAGACTTTTTTTCTTTAGATTACCAACTCTTGTTACCGAGACAGCTTTCCTGATTCCTGCTATGACAGCTATGGGAAGCCCCTCCAAAATAGCACCTGGGAGGGGTTGCCAAGGATTGTCAAACATTTGGCTGACTTGCCAACCCATGGAAGATCGAGTAACTCTAGAACAATCCCGGACTTCTTGGTGTGCCTTGGTGATCACTCCAGGGGAAGTTGTTGGCCTGTGACTCCCATCATCCTTCACTACTGGCTCTGCTGACTAGGTCTGGTGCGGTGCAGTCCAACAGTACATAGAAGGCCTTATGCTCTCCGTCCCTGCATTACAGTCACCCATGCACTCTTCCAGGCCAAGGCAGCCACAGAAGCAATTGGCAACGATAGCCAGCAGCAGCAGAACATAATAGCTATCAAGACTAGGTGGCAAGGACGAACCTCAGTGGTGACAGTTGCAAGGCTGGTCCGTGCAGGGCTGGCTTTCCTGCAGACAAATTGCTCAGCCATTACGCACCAGAACTGCTTGCTCACAGGCCAAGCCTGCACCCACCAGGAGACACTGGCCCCCAAATGAGTACGGCAGCCGAGGAGGACATTACAGGAGACTCTGTAAAATGCTTGCTTCTTTCTTAGTGTCATTTCATCTGCAAAATTACACATTTATTTTAGGTGGGATGCAGGATTACAATTACATCTGGGGACAATGCTTTGAAATAACATTGGAATTATCTTGTTGTAAATATCCACCGAAAGACAAACTTTCATCCTTCTGGCATGACAATAAAGCTGCTTTGATCGAATATATTAAGCAAGTTCATCTAGGTAAGTCAATTCTGCTAAATTTTAGTCCATCAGACTTTGGTTCTACCATGCAGAATAAATTGCTAAAAAGACAAGTAATAGAACATGACTTGTGAATCTCACTTTTCCTTGACAGAATAGATCTTCATGCAGTGTAGTAATTGCTGGGGAGCGATCTCTCGGTCCATGCTCTTGCAAAGTTCATTTTTAAAAGATCAAAAGAGTTTATTCTGGAAAAAAAGAGACAATGTTATAGGAAACATTACTATTCTAGGATGCTCTGTTTCAGTAGCGCCACTGTCTTAATGTTACTGCATCCAAAGAAGGGTACAGGCCAGTGGTAACATTTCTTGGGGCCCAGTGGAAGTGAACGGGAGCAGTTTGTGTATGTGTGCATTGCATGAAGCAACAGTGCCCCCCGTGGTTTGCAAAGGGCAGCACTTACAAGCAGTGCGAGACTGTTTCATGCACTAGTGGCAGTAGATAAACAACAGTGCCTCGGTCCGGCTGATTCTGTTGTTACTTCTACATCCCATAGATATGGGTTCTGTCAAGTTCTGTTATTTTAAAACTAGACTTTGCATTTGGATATTGTCCTTTGGGATTCTGTATCTCACTGCCCCTTAACCAACTTCACTCTACAAACAACACACTTGATACTTAACACTTTCTTTTTTAAGGGCCAGGAACAGCCACGAGCTCTACACAAGAGCAATCCCAGTCTGCGGATATGGCTAGACCCTGGCACCCGCCATGATCCTCCCACTTGTGCATTCTTGCGATTCTGTGCAAGCCTACAGCAAACGTGCACAGGAATAAACCACAGCACAGAGAGAAAGCTCAGGCGTTCTGGGTTAAAATATAGGCGTTTTGTTTCAACCCGCTGAGCAAAGACTTTTGGTTCATTCTTTCTTCTTACAATTGCAGTGCATGAAATCAAGTGGAGTTGAGTGGTTCCCTCCCCCTCCTTTTTATCCTCACAGCAACCCTGTGAGTTAGCTTAAGCTGAGAGTGAGTGACTGGCCCAAAGTCAACCAGGGAGTTTCATGGCCAAGTAGAGACTACAACCCAGATCTCCTGGGTCGCAGACCAACACTCTTCACTCCTGTCACACACTGGATCTCCACGGAAATGTTCTGGGAGTGAGTGGGCAGGGTTGTTCTTGGGGTTTTCTCCATCTTTCAGCCTGTGTCCATTACTCTACTTGGACTAAATGGAGATGAATATACTTCTCCAGTAAAGTTTTATGAATCAGCCAAACAGTTCTTGTGGACAAAGTGCACATTATGCTTTAGCAGATGTTTCTAACATTCACCCCAGCAGGACTTTTCATCCCAAGGCTTCCATTCCCTTCTGAACAACATACAGCATGCCAGAGTAGGCACCCCACACACACAGGCCAGAATCACCAGTAAGGCAGATGCACACACACATCCCAACAGAAACCTTCTTTGGCCCATCCAAGAGGTTTTTTCTAAGCTGAAGTGCAGCATGAGCGTTGTTTCTTGCATGGGATCACAGTATGCAGGAGGAGGCAGTTTTGGGTTTGGGTTAGCAAGCTCTGTCCGAAAGCTTGGTGCTTCCCTAGTCAAGAGCAACAGTGGGGGCACAGGGTTATTACTAGATTGTGGTTAGCTATGCCAAAGGAAGCCCCACCTGCGCTGCTACACATCCTTAGCAGAAAGTAATGGTTTTCCAGTCATATCCTGAAGAACAAAGAAAATACTTTCTATCTCTGCTTTAACTTCCTTTTTGCCCACAGGTGTAAAAGGTCGTGTTTTGGATAAGAATGGGCAACCTATCCCTGATGCAATAGTGGAGGTTACAGGAAGGAGGCATGTATGTCCTTACAAAACCAATAGAGATGGAGAATACTACCTTCTTCTCCTGCCTGGAGTCTACACACTTAATGTAAGTTTTCTTGTTCAGCCCAATGAGCTGCTGTTCAGGGAAACATACCAGGATTTATAGAAGCCACTTCAACAGTCCATGGGCTATTCTGGGTCCAGCTCCAAATTCAGACAACCCACCTTCCTGTGGGTAGGGAGAGCCCCATGGCAAGTATGGTAAAACAAACAACAAACAAACAGGCCAGCAAGAGTACCAGTGGTTCCCCCAAAGTGCACAGGTAGCACTAGGAGGCAGCTGGCACAGGCTTTCCCCCTCCCCACTGCAAGGTGTTTCAGGTCTTAAACATTTTTTGTGTGTGGGGAGATCCTTGCTTGGAGAGATCTCTGTCTCCCCTTTAAACACGTTTTTCCAGAGATTCCAGTAGCACCAGCCTCTACCTTCCCAGCACAAAATTATGGACATTTAAGAAAACAAAAAAATTCAGTCCCATTCCCTAACAGCTCAGGTTTGAAGCCTTGGCTGGACCAATTCATGCTCCAAATCTACTCGCCTCCACCGTTGGTTCTTTTGATGGTTCACAGAAGGGCAAGTGGTCCAGAGAAACTAAAGGTGCAAGAGATTTTTGCTGAGAAGGAGCTGCTTGCTGAGATTGATGCCCCCTTTGAAGCACAAACATCGCTTCATTTTATGCTCTGCCCACTGGACGTTTGGCCCTTTGTCCAGAGCCAGGAAAGTGCAAATGTGCATTCCTCTGTCAAAAGATGGGCTACCTTTAAAAACAGGGCTTGGGTGGACCAAGGTAAGATTGGACTGTACATGATGCCTTTCATTGCATTATGAAGTAAGTTACATAAATACAGGCTGAACCTGGAAGGCCCTTATTCTCACAGCACATTCAGGGGTAGGTTAAAATGCCTCTGTGCTGGGGAGAAGTCACCACACATCACAATTTCAGTACTTAATACATCAGTGATGCTTCATGGTCATGCCAGTTTAAAATACCGCAGTGGGTTCCATCCCTTCTTTGGGTTCAAGCTGCCATTTTACTTTGTTGGAATAAAGGCAAGGATTTTGCCTATGGCAATAGGCACAATTTCACAAAGCATGCCACGAGAATATTTCTGTGTTGGAATTTCCAAGATCAAAAGGACAAGCTAAATAAAGTCAGTGTTAGTATTTCTCTGCTTTTAAAATGCAAAATCATTTCTTGTCCCACAACCTGCTTTTGTCAACCATCTCCGTAACAGGAATTTCCCTTAATGTTATACATGCATGTACATGTACATGCATGTCATTAGTCCTTCCAAAGATGTAGTGACAACTTGTAGCATAGCATCAGTTCAGATCTGTGCTGTGCTAAGACATCAGCGCTTGACATATAGTTTGGTACTGGAGCATGCATGCAGGCCAAAGGTCTGTAGCCTATCAGTGCAGCAGGGCTTGAAATACCTTTGTTGTTGTCAATCTGTGTGAATCAAAGGTAGAAGATAGCTTCATATATTGTGTCCACTGTGCATCTAAAAGTAGTGAGAGTCCAACTATTGACAAATTATACATATGTTCTCCTACTGGCCTTTAGGCAACAGTCCCTGGCTCTATGTCGCTGCTACAGAAAATTGATGTACCAAATGGCACAGAAAACTTCAGTGCACAGAAGTATGACTTTGTTTTCTCCAGTGTACCTACCAGAACTAAGTCATCTTCATGCCCTAGAAAGCCACTTTATTCTCCAGAATACCACGAAAATACATCAACCACACTGAAATCTATGAACTACTTGGTTTTAATTAATCTCTCATATGTTGTGTTGAGATAATGTAATTCTGGGAAGCTGATGATCAAAATTTGTCTACGCTAGACTGTTAGTCTTTAAAATGGGCTAGATTTTATTCCCTAGCAATAAATATTGATGGTTTCAATGCAATGCTCTATACCCTGCATCACTTTTTGAGGGGAAGGGAAAGTGAATATGTATGTGTATACTCCGGACTAGTAACTTTACATTTCTGAGACACCCATAACCCTCAAGATTCAAGAGGATTATGGGCATCCTATCATGGGCAGAGGGAGCACACAAGGAAGGATCACCTGTTTTTTCTATCCTGCAAATGACATAGACTGGCGATTACAGCCATCTAAATATGTTGCCCCAGCTCACAAGGATGAAAGACTGAACTGCTGTCAGGAAGTAGTGTAACTTCATTCATCCCTTTCCTGACATCCAGAAATACCTACAAACCTCCAGCATCAAGTCCTCCAATCCTAGAACTGCAGCCAGTGTAGGGAAAAGAGCCACATGGGAGTCCACCCCAAATTTGGAGTCCCAGCTCCAGCCTCAGAATGTGTGGCACTCCAACCTCTTCTGTGGCCATAATTGCAGGGCCCAGAAGCCACAGGACCATGCCCTAAATCTTTCAGAGGAACGCAGCCACCAATGCATCTGGACCAAGCGGTATTGCCCGCTGGTGTCTGTCAGTTGCATCATGTGTGCACTGAGGTGCAGAGATCGCAAGGTCCTTGTCAAAAGACCTTAAGGCTATCTATCTTCAGCACAGGATAATACTGCTAATAGTGGCTTTCAGGAGTCAAAGAAATGGAACAAGACAGACCTATGACAAGCAAGCACTTTTTCGTCTTGTCTGCGTCTTTTCTCTGCAGTGAAAATCAAATAAAACTAATCTCAGCATAAACATACTTGGTTAAGCTTTAATTATGGCTCTCCATCTGCTGCTGCCCTTGTGAAAATTTGCTGATGTGCACCCTGTGAACTGGTCTCTCTTTGCTCAGGAATTCCATACAATTCATTGGTAATATACAATAATTAGATTTTTACATTTAAACAGTTTAAATTGTCCACCACATGTGATACCATTCACACTCCAAACACAAGAACCAAAATCTAATGAAATCTAACAAAACCTACAAAAGCGTAATATGGAATACCTTCTGCAGCCTCTACTCCACATGCACCGCATCGCCTCTTTTGACTTTCCAAACACAGCATGTGACTAGGGACTCCCAACAACATACTGCTACAGTCTTCAAGTTGTTCAGAAGGAGAGTTTTAACAAAGAAAACGCTTTGTAGTTCTGATTCTAATATAGGGGGCCAGGGGAGAACTAGAGCCAGAGAAGATGAACCATCAACTCATAAATTTAGTGAAAAGTGGCAATTATTCTTCTATTTATACATTAAATATTGTACAGTATTGCATCTGTATAGGATCTAGTATTTATGAATTGCTCATTCTGGTTGTGTTAAATAAAAATTTACAACATTTTTTTTGCCATTCCTTATTATCCTGGCAAGTGTAGAATGCTGAATTTTACTAACACTGGGACCAAGAATATGCATTAAAAACTGCATTCTAATAAAAACAATTTTTCACATATTTGAGGACAAAACTTGACAAGCAAATCACTCCAATGTATAACTTCAACACAGAATAGCAGATATGGTGGGTATCCATCAATAACTCCTTTAGGCATATCAAAGGACTTTCCACACCATGCCTTATTCCCCACCATCCAGAGAACAGTTCATTATGAGAACACCTCTAAATGCCAGGTTTCAGGCATGAGCTTCCAACAAAGGGCCAGTGCTACTTTAACGCTAGGCATCCCAAGAGATTGGAAACAAAGCATGAGTTGCTCCCTGCTCAGCCCCTAATCTTTCCCCTCTTAATTCTCCTAACCATGGTTAAGCCATCAGCATCAGCTTCCATGGTTTGCTCATCACTTTCAAATGCTCATGCTGGCCAAACACCCCAGTGAACTGCAATGAGTGGAAAAAATGCTCAGGAAAGGGGAGGAGGATCACTCAAAATCCCATGACCTGCCCCCGATCTTTCCTTCCTATAAAAGTGCCTTAGTATAATATCTATAGTTGCTAAAGAGAGTAACTGCACACACAGTGTGCTACACAGCCGTTTGAATTGGAGCAGCTTTCATTAAGAGCATGCCATAGTCATCTCTAGCTTAAAATGTGATGGAAAAGATACCATTGCAGCTGTTTTTAAATGCTGCTATTCTAATTTCTGAATCCCTCATAAATACAAGCAGCTTTGCATTTCAATTTTTAACTCAGTTGATCTCAGGAATAAGAATTGCTATAAAATCTCACCACAAACATTAAGCTCACTCCTTTCAAGTCATTATATTCAGATATTCCTAGCTGTCTGGGTTAACTATACAAATACAACCAAAAAGGATTTTGAAAACATTATGATTAAGCCATCAACTATAGTGCAATGTTTTCATTAAAAGATCTTTTTTTTTTGGGAAAATCACATTTCAACAAACATTTGAAGTATTTTATTTGTGTCAGTCTATAGAAATCCTTAGAACAGTTCTGCTTGCACTGTAGCTAGCAAAAATAAGTTAGTAAGATCATCTCAATTGGTTGTCTGCAGACTGGACAGGGCTTGTTCCGCTTCTTTAGTTTTTTTGCACATGTGAAACATGACATGAGGTGTCCTGTCCTTCCATGTACTATGCAACCATTTTTAGGCCGGGTTTGGCATATAACACAGGGCTCAACACTGGAGATGGGTACATTGGATTCTGTGCTCTCTTCTTTGTCTTCAGGCTCGTCCTTCTCCGATTCTCTATATTCTTCTAGGCTGCTGCACAACATACTGCCAGATGTGGATGGCTGAGAATACACCCCACTTTCTTGAGATTCAGAACATTGTTCTGTGTCTACTGATTTATCTTCATTTATTTTCCCTTTCTTACAGTCAGGAACATCAAAGCCTTCCTCAGGATCTAGTGGCTTGGTGTTTTCAAGTATGTTCTTTTTTGACTCCTCTGTCTTCTTATCAGGTAGCCAGTCCTCCCGAAGAGCCCAGCATCTGGGGCAATGGCGGGGAAGGGGCGGATTCATTTCATTGCAGTTTGAGCATGTCCAGTAATCCTTTTGTGAATAAGATGTGAAATAGTTAGCATTCGTGAAACCAGGTTAAGAAAAAGCAAAGGCCAGGAATTATGCCTTTGCATGGAAAGCAAGTATTTCAGTCTGTAAGAAAGCCATTACTATATCCATAGTATTTGGGATGGGCTGGGGAAGGGGATAGAATGCACAGGTTGGTTAGGAGAGAAGGCAGTTCTCTCAGTCATCATAGTCATGCAGGTGTCTGCTGGCCATGGGGACTTTATGGATCCCAATGATGGTTGAGAGTACTGCAAGCAGTGTGTGTTCCCTTCCATCTGGCATATAGAAACATACTTGCACTAGTAGGTTGTTGGAGCCACTGGCAAAATGCTCAGGTTCTGAAACTGGCTGAGCTGAGGAAAATAGGTTTTGGCAGGCAAGATGCAGTATGATGGAAGATGGGAAGGTGCTTGCATATCAGGCATGAATAAAATGGCTGCAGGATTTTGACAGATAAAAGTGTGTTGTTACCCCTTATAATCCAATCCAGAGTTGAACCCTAGAACTGAAAATAGATTCTTTGGCTGGTCTCTCAGTTCTGCTGTAGAGTACTGATATGCACAGAGAAAACCATTTAGAGGTGATGGAAAAAATGAAGGCAGGCTTCATTGTAGAGATTTGAGTCAAGAGAAACCATTCGATAGGATTTCAAACCCGGAGAGGTCTTTATTCAGTGTGGACTCTAATGAACTCTGCAGCCAGACATACTCATTATTTCTGTATAGCCTAGGTTCTTTTCTCATTTGATAGCTGTTTGGGGGAAGAGGATAGCTCTGTGATCCTCCACTGCCCTGCTCATTGCATGAACGTAACAGCAAGGGTGTTGTTATTCTGGGAATGATGCTCATTCCTCATTTCATGGTCAGCTTCTTATGGATTGGCAGATGTACTTCTGCCCACCAACCCCAAGAACACACCCTTTCCTTGCTGTATGCATCTTTATTATCCTATTGATGCTACAACTGCTTGACAAATAGTACTATCAGTTACTGGATCACTGTGTACTTTCCCCCAGTTTTAGTGTCAAATGTAATTCATGGTTTAGTGTTTATCTGACTTCCTTGAGGGAAACTATGAGGCAGTAATTGGGTCCTAGGCAATGCCTGCTCACAGAATGCAGTTCTTGAACACTTCAGTTAGAGAACAGTGAGTAGCCTCTCCCTATAGCCCAACATATACTTTTTTTACTATCTTTGCTGCTTTTAAATCTGTCACTTTTAATTTTTTGAATAGTCCCAGAATAGTTTCCCAGAATAGTCCACACACTAGGTCCTACAATTTGTTCCAAGCCAGGAATGTACTTACAGCTAGTGAAATTTCAGGATCATCATCAAATGAATCCATATCACTGTCTTCAGTCTGATATATAGTGACTTGGTATATCTGATGAAAAAAAAAATTACTTCCAGCGAACTTAAAACTGATACAAAATGGAAATGGTAAGAACTCTAGAAGCAAAAGGCAAAACAGCTCGTTCCTTCATTTTGCTTTGAAGCATTATGTCCGTTCTATCTTTACCATCACCTGACTCATTAACGGCCTCATTGTAGATCCTCCCAGTTAGATATTGTGTTGGATCAATTGGAGTTTCAGCCAAATAGAATGACAACATTGCCTGTACTGGTAAGGAATGTATGCTCTAATGGAAGAGGTGTTTTTGATTTCTCCTGCTTCCAAACTTTTTTTTTGGGGGGGGAGGAGGGGGGACAAAGACGATTGTAAGGACTGCAGGAAATAGCAGCTCTAGAAGACAGACATGAAGCTGAATATTGCATTCAGTTCAGTCTCCACCACTTTCCTATGTTTGACCTTTTATTAGATAAACTGCATGTGTTTCCAAACCTCCCGTAGGATGATATCAAGTATGGAAAACAGATATACCGGAAACTGAGAATCACTCTTATTTCAAGGAGAGACCACAGACCAACAGTAGAGGATGCTGTATTTTAAAAATGCCAGGTTCAAGTCCTGGTTTCTCCAGCTAAAAGTGTATCATGGGGAAGCTCTCACAGTTTTCCCTTGTTGCTGCCAGTCATACTATGACTCAATTCAGTTTCGTACATTCACAGGTGGAATTCTAAACGTGCCACTCTAGGTAACACTTTCCCCATTGACATTCCAACTAGCTTTATTTATTTAAAGCATAAATCCCATGGTTTAAATACACATACCTCATCATCCTCATCTGTAAGCTCTAGTCCTTCTTCATTAGGGCCATAGTCTTCTGAATAGACAGATTCAACTTCAAACTCAACACTGAATTGATCCGAAACTGAATCATCATCTAACCAGTCTGAATTTTCACTTAATGAACTGGCATTATGATCCTGAAAGAAGCAAAGAGGCAATATGTGACACTGCTGTTCTGAATTGCTTTATTTTTTATTTCATTGTGACATCAAGGGCTTTATTCATGCATGCATGCACGCACATATTTATATGCTTCCTATAACTGCCAAAAGGCCTTCCCAGGCAGCTTAGAACCACATATTAAATATATTAAAACATATTAAACATGTATGTAAATAGCAACATGTTAATACCTATTAAAACAATTCAAAAATTAAAACATCAACATAATAATATAAAACGGCAACCCACATTCACAGGGCTAAGTGTTAATTTTTTTTAAAGGTATGTCTTCACCTGGCACCGAAAAGAAAACAAAGATAGCACCAGGTGAATTTCCCTAGGGAGGGAACTCCAAAGATGGGGAGCAGCAGAAAAGGCCCCTCTCTTATTTGGTACCCCTCCCACAGAAGGGCCTCCTGTGCTGATCTTAGGGGGCAGGTAGGTACCTTGAATTGGGTCCGGGACACAACTGGTAGCCAATGTAGTTCTTTCAGAACTGGCGTTATAGGGGCTGCTCTAGGAGTGCCAATCAGCAACTGAATGGCCCAATTTTGTACCAGTTGCAATTGCCAGACCATCTTCAAGGGCAGCCCCATGCAGAGCATATTAAAATAATCTGTTTTGCAAGTCCATAAAGAGAAAGTGATTTCTGTAAAATACATTACTACAAACACACAGAGAAATGTATTGCCTGATACAACCCCAAATACAATCAGAAATAAAGCCAGGGACAAAATTGTTATAGTATACTTCTGTGAAGCTAATTTCATTTTCCAACCAAAGCAGGAATTTTCTTACATTGAGGGAGGGAGGGAGGGATCTGAATATTAGCTCAAATAGCATCAGATTCTAGAATGCAGAAATATCTATTGCCACATGGGAGCAGCTTTGCTGCAGTGGCAACCTCTTGCAGCACAGGCAACTCATGCTGAAGGAGTGGACAAGAGAGTGGAGGAGCTGGAAGGAAGCTTGCCCTTACACCTGAAGTGATGAAATGCATATTACACCAATGGGAGATATATAAAAAGACACAAGAAAAGGATAGGTGCAGTTCTTAAAATACTGAGGACACAGTGGTGAAAGAAAGGCACAGCCTTTAATTCTCCTTATCATCTTAAAAAAAGCAAGAGCTTTCTTTTTCACATTAGAAAAGAGAGAAATCATTTTACAAACAGTTCCAAAATTGCATGTCCATGGAGCTATGAGCAGGCTGAGGGAGACATAAATTGGGTTTCAGCATCCGTTAAGTCATGGCATGAGCCAAGAGATGTGGGAACAGGTTGTTCTGCCACATGACATGGATGAAGGTCAACCCCAGATGAGAGGTCAGATAAGCAAGTCACGTGCACCTTCAGCTCACAATATGCTTTTTAACAGTTTTCTCACTTAGAATTTGTTCTGAAGCTGCTCCAGCCTTCTTCCCTTTGCCTCTTGATGCCTCAGCTGTACAGACTAAAAAGCCCATCTACCACTGCCTGCAGAGGGGGAAGAGCAGGGAGGCACCATTCCTCGTGCTCTGCAGGGGCTTATGGCATCCCCATTAAGATTGCAACCCAAGAAATGTTCTATTTCTTATTTATTACATTTATATACCACCCTACAGCCCATGGACTCCCTGGGCAGTTTACAAATAACAGACCTCCCCAACCCGATTACTAGTTCCAACATGTCTTTGTCATTGCAGTTCAACACATCTAGAATGCACCAGGTTGGGGATGCTCAGCCAAGACAAGCATTTGACACTTTTAAAAGAAAGCTATTCACAGATTTGCTACTTCAGAATAAAAAGTTGGATGTGAGACTGTTCTATTAGTTTTGGAGGGGGAAAGAAAAATACACAAAGAAAACAAGAAGTCACAGAGAGGACTAGACTGGATTCCCTTTTTTCTGAACTGCCACATTTTGTTTACATAGAAACATTCTGTGCAGCTAGCCCTTACTTGTTTTAACACACAATGAGCTTTTTGTTTAGGGCAACTATAAGGTATGGAAGAGATTTCTAGAAAATTACTTCCCGCACAGTATCTCTACTTACTGGACTTGATGGAGAATCTGCAGAAGTGCTGCTGTTGCTTCGATCGCTATATAAACCGCTTACTACACACCATGAAAGACTTTCATCAAATGTAAGAGAAATGCTATCTGATTTGTGCCGTTTTCTCTGTCTTTCATCATTCATGTCTTCTGAAGCACCTTCTGCAGAATGTCACACAAAAATACATTGCTCAAACGTTTTGTAATCCCTGATTTTATCTTGGGCCTTTATGTTCAGTCTCCCCTCCCTTTCTGTCATGGAATTCCTAAGCTTCAAAAGTAACAGGTGACACCAAGGGTTTTTCCCCCCAGCTGTGATGACCATTAGATTTTCATCCCCTATTTATTGGACAGCAAATCACCAGATAGTTCCCAAATGTAACTGAACGGCAAACCTCACAAAGGAGCAAGTGGCAACCAAAAGTATAAATGAAGCTAATTTACAGTGTAACCCTATACAAGGCTACTTAGCAGGCTCACATTTCAATGGGGCATACTGCCAGGTGAATGGGCACACCACTGAAACCTTATGTATCTGGGAAATCTTCCTTTTAAAAGAAGGGAGGTATGTTTGGAAAGAATTTATTTATTTATTTATGTGAGCTGTCCCGAGGCTATAAGCGGTGGGATGGCATACAAAAATTCTAAATAAATAAATAAAATAATAAATTTAAGAAGTCAGAAAGGGTTTCCAGTCAAGCCTTCAATAAGCAAGCAGAAGTATAACAATGATAACTTTACAGCAGTCCACATGTCACAATATTTATTTTATATTTAAACAACTGGCCTAAATGATTAGTTAAAATCCTCTTTAATGCAATTCAGGTTTTTTTTTTTCTTCAATAAGCCAAATTCAGCAGCGCAAAGTGATTCCTGGATATTATACTGTAAATTTCTATTCATCCTATCTGAAGCTGAATAAAGAAATAAAGTGAAGTTGCTTGTATCCCGATTAGCTAAAATGCTGATAACATATCATAGTCAATGGATCACTGTAAATTGCAACTGTGAATCTGAAGAACCAATGTAATACAGAACAAATCATGTTGATCTGGACACCAGAATCAGGGCTCCTTATCCCCAGCACTGCTATTTTATTTACTTCTGAGGTGTGGCAATAATTTATTTATTTATTTAAAACATTTCTATGCCACCCCCATCGCAACAAAGCCTCGGGTCGGCTCACAATGTAATTAAAAACATATAAATAACACTAAATACAATAAAGATTAAAAAGCCCAGTAACATCTTGGCTAAAAATTTAAAATTCTATAAATACATAATAAATTAACAATTAAAATAAGTTTTAAATAAAAAGGTCTTAGCCTGGCGCTGAAAAACAAATAACGACGGCGCCAGGCAGACCTTCTCTGGGGAGCGCATTCCATAGGTGGGGTGCCACCGCAGAGAAAGCCCTCCTCTGGGTACTCACCCTCCTAATCTTATTCACAGAGGGTTCCCAGAGAAGGGCATCTGTTGCCAATCTCAAGGGGCGGGAGGGCATATATGGACACAAGCGTTCCTTTAGATAACCAGGTCCCAAGCCGGGAGAAATGCAAACCTCCTTTACAATGCTTTTGTGACAAATAATTAACACTACACACTACAAAAAGACTGTAGGATTTAAAAATAACAAGATAGAAAGAACTGACACACCCCACAAATACCAAGTGCTGGTGTGAAAAGATCATAAGTGGCCAAGTAGATTTCTGTTTTGAAAAGTATTATTTATAAGATGAGACAGAATCTTTAATGAAGTTGAGGAATTTTTGAGGCACAGCACTTCTTTATAAAGGGTGAAAAACTATAATAAGTAATCAGGTGCTATGAGGAGGGTGCCATGCAGTCAAAAGAGGTGGAGAAATGAGACTAGAAGGGCTGCTGTGTAAATCTTTCTGAAGTTTGCATAATAAAAGCGCTGTAAGTACTGACGCTTGTGCAACAGAAGTTTCACTAACCGGTTTCGCTGTGTGCTCTCCTCCTAGAATTTGCTCCATTTGATTCTTGCACCAATTCCTGTTTAAGAATATTAAAGAAAAAAGTAAAACTCTACACGGGGATTATTGTTATTGTTCCAGATGTAACACTTGAAAAGAGTAGAAATATAAGATATACCATATAATTAAAATTACCTTTAGAGAATTTCCATTGTCTAGTTGGCATCTGGACTGATTCACAGATGTGTTAACATTATTAGAGTCTTCGAAAGAAATACATGTTGGGAGTCAGAGAGGGATGGAGGGTGGCTCAAATATATATTTAAGAATTGTAGTTCTGTAAATATGAATTTCTCAAAAATCCTAATTAAGTAATAAATGTTTAGGCAATTCAACAGCTGAAACAATGTATTAACCTATATAAGAAGATTGATCAAACATATACTTGTTACCCTGTATGGATTAGAACTTCAGAATCTATTCCCTATTCATAATGCAAAAATTGTAGAGAACTTATGTTCAGAGCATCTGGGATGGAAAGGAATGTGGCTATCAGGTGTGCCACACTTGTGCATGTGTGACTCAAATGACATTTATACAGTATCAGACAGACACATTCTGGAAACTTGTATCTATCCAGACACTGGGGATGTATGCGACTTCAATTCTTGCTATTTTTTTTAGAAGCGGAATCTTACTTCTCTCAACCCCATACTCGGATAAATCAGATTTCAAAACACTACCTATTCTCAATACACAGATGTAGCACATAGCTACTTAGAATTTCCTAGCAAACAGGTATCCCAACCGTAATTTGCTTTATGTAGGTTTGCACTGAAAGGGGCATGGGCCACCTCATAATTCAAACAGATGCAAATGTCCTACCGATAAGCTAGAAATGAAGCAGGAAATTGCACCATCTCAAGCTGGTGATGGCCACATTTGCCTGTCATGCTAAACCACAGTGTAGCACGATGTGCGTAAGCAGGAACAAGCCTGAATAAGAGTTCAACTTGCACATTCCTGTAACCCTCTCTCCACACCATCAGGAGTTGGAAATGTTTGTTTTAGTTTGGTACTTGGCTCAATAAGCTATGGTTAATTCAGATAAGCCAGATTCAAGCTCTGCACTCAGAAAGTGACTTATTCTAAACTACCCATAATTAATACTAACCACAGTTATCAGTCTGGATGCAGGATAAAGCTAGCAATGGCAACTAGCCAGAATTTGGCTGCATATTACTTCTAGTAGCAGCAGCATGCCTCTGGATGCCAGTTGCTGAAGAAACTAGCAGGAGGATGTTACTGCATTCGTGTCTGATTGTAAGCTTCCCATAAGCATTTAGCTGGCCTCTCTAAGGCTTTGGTCTGATGTTGCATAGCTCTTACATTCTTTACTAAAAGTTTGTCTACCCATGTGTGCAGGAAGAGAGGTGGAAGTGCAAGACTTGCTTATGCACATCATACTACAGCTTAATACTGTCTGAACCAGCTCACTGTTTTAAGCCCTTACTCCTGTACATTTTATATGCCTACTGGCAACAACTGGAGAGCTAGATTCACAACATATTCATCTAAGGTATCCCCTGTTTGCACTAGAATGTTAGCTACCCAAAAATAACACATTCTTATTGTAAAAAATTAGAAAATACTACATCTCTCTCCCGATCAATGATAAACAATATGTACGTCATTATAGACTTACCTTGCTGACTGACTGTGATCAGGTTTTTGGAAATCATCAAATATAACTGCCTTTTAAAAGAAAAAATATTCTTATGTTTTAAGGATATCAGACATTCATATTTATTATAAACTATTACTAAACAAAATAGACAATGCTAAAAGCTAATAGGATGCCTTCAGATTTGTAAAAATGGAAAATGGGATTAGTATCAGGTTGTTCTTCCAATGAACCTGCTCCTGTTACTATTAACAGTACAATTTCACAAAAAAGACAAAACTTTTGTTGTTTCTTGCCAGAAAAGTCCTTACCTAGTTATTTCAGGGTATTAAAAGCACATGTTTTTTTTTTCAATTGGCCTCTAATGGGCTTTTCTTCCTCCATATGCTTTTAACCTTTTGATAGGCTGTACAGATAGTTCTTACTCTTTATAGTTTCCAGTCCTAAATCATTAACATAGGCCAAAGTAACCATTTCATGCCAACTATTAAGGGTCATGCTCTACTTAAATTTAGTCCCAGTGGTAAAGCTGGAGTAACTAGAAACCCCATCCTGATTCAGCATACAAGATGCTCCTAGGATGCTGCCAAAGGAAGGATATGCACCTTCCAAAGGATCTTGGGTAAATCACAACAGGGTTGTTTTGCTCGAGACAAGGCTGAGGAGCACCATATCAATGAATAGAAAAAGCTTTAAGGACACAATCCTACTGAGATGAGTGTGAGCCTCCAATCTGGATGCAGAGTAGGATAAATGCTGAAGGCAATCTTTGGAGAAAATTCTCCCTGCTCTGCATTTTACTAGACAGACATTTTCAGCCATCTAGCAAATGAGGAAGGGAACAAGACTGGAGTGGCTACAAGCCCTCATATCCTGTTGTCTTGGTCTCTACTTCTACCACCCCTAAAGACCTCTTTACCCCCTCTCTAAGGGTGCTTTTCATACTTTAGAGACCAGCTGGTACGGTTCCTTCAGAAGTGGGTGTGAGGGAGAAGGGGAATGGATTACAGCCCCACACTACCAGAAAGCTGAACTATTCTCATTGTAGTCGTAATCATATAAACAGACCCGCACAGAGCATCAAATTACACTATTTCCAAAAGAAAATTGTAGCCTTTTTGCTTGCAGACATTAGCTGTATCACCTATAATGTATAACTACTGAAGTCACCATTGCTGAAACAAAAAGATTATAGTTAACTTCAGTAAAAACACTCAAGTAAGTTTACTACCATATGCACACATCTGTCATGTATCAACATGCCAAATGCCAACAAAGCTGCCAACTCTCATGTAACTCAGCATTAATACTGCGTTACAAGAATATTTTACCTGTGTTCTTTTACTGAAAAGCTCTGCACTCCAAAAAGATCACCCAGAAGATCATTTGCACAGTGGACAATATGCTGCTGCTTTTCATCATACAGATGTTTAGACATAATATACTGCCCAATATAGAAGAGTATCTGTAACAAAGATTACAGGATCAACATAGAATTTTTTAATTTATTGCATGATAGCTCACAACACCCTTGTGTTTTATACTGAAAACCAGTTTCCAATATACCATTATGTCCTGGCAGGACCAAAAAACTAGATTATATAGATAAAGAGCCAGAGGAACTGCAAATAGCATATAGATAGGTACTTCAACCTCCCAAGGTTTCTTGCAGTTTAAGTGTAGCATCTACGCACTCACACATATTTTTATAATGATGATAATTCTGCTGGTTTTTAAGATTCCTAGAATAATTATTTGCATTTACACTTCTGCAACACTTTACTTAAGTTCTATACACCTATTTTGAAGTTATGAAACCTTACTGAAGGATGAAACAAAGCACTGAAAATTGAAAAGCTAGGAAAACATCCTGTCCTTGCATACAATTACAGCAAAGGTGTATTCACAACCCACTTCTCATGACAAGGAAGACAACTGTTGTTTTAATGGAATCAAGGTTTGGTTCAGTACATGGAAAATAAACTTCAAGTGGTACATATTGACTCCTCCCCGTATTTACTTGAATAATTGTGACCTACCTCCTTCATGGTAAAAGTATCTTTTTGTGCACCGACAAACTTTAAAAGTTTTAACAGCAATGGCTTAGGTTTAACCTGCAAATAGAAGTAAAGACTGTTAATTGTAATTGCATAAGCAATAAACATTTCAGAAACTAAGGATCCAGTCCAGCAGGTTTTTAACATGTCTAAACTCAACTACAAAAATAACAATGACAAATGCTTCATATTAATATTTTTTAAAGAGCACAGATATGCTCTCAAAAGTTAAAGCCTTAATATCAGAAAGGGAAAAGGCAATTCTACAACTAAAGGATTAGGGTGTATTTACACAATCTTTCCTTACCACCTTGATTAAATTCCTGCCCAGGTGGCAAAGAAATGGTTATTAATTTATTTAATTTAAAAATTTTATACTCCCTTTTTCACTAAGATGGTCTCCAAATGTCTTTTATTATCTTAAAAGTAAAATCAGCAATGTACCAGAGTTTAAAAATTCACATAACATAAAACTGAGAAAACACCATAACCAATATAACAGAATCATATGCAGGAACAATATCAAACACCTATCAAACTAGACTTTCATGAACAGAAGCTATCTTTTAATTAGCCAACTAACTGAAGAAATACAGTGTTGCAATTTCATTGGCTTTACTCTGAACAGCATTCCACATGGTGGATGCCACTACTAAAAAGGCCCTGAATGCTCTCTCTAGGTTTATATATGCTACACATTCTTTCAATATGCACACAGTTACAGTTTATGCACTGTCTTCCAACCCAGGTAAAGAATAGAGCAAATTGTTCCTTTATGCAAACAAATGTAAGCGCTAGGGCAAACTTATAACCAGCCCAGGGGTGGGGTGGAATCTTAAGTCAATGCAGGCCTGCCAAATACTAAAAATTAAGTATTTTTGTTCTAAATATAGAAAGTGACAAGTGGTGACAAATCACACTAGTATATCTACAAACTCTACCAATAACACTGGAATACAAGATAAGTAGGGGAAATTGAGTTAAAGACTACCTTCATTATCTTTCTTTAGAGATTTCTATAAGGAAAACAGACTTTCTGCCTATAGGCCACAGGTGGGCGCACCAGTTCCTAGCCCACCTGGACAAGATCCTCAACATCCCCTGTGCCCATACTTCATGCCTGAAGAAACACAGAAAGTATAAAACTCTAAGTAGTCTGCACCTTCTCTGACAGGATATGCAGTCTATGGGCACAGATTAGGATGTCAATTATCCAGTTTGCATTCCAGCTCCACTTTCCCCTTGTACAGTTCAGGGTTATCTATTTCCCTTTTTAGCTTCATAAGATGGGGGGCTTACCCAAGATCAGGCAGCACACACTTCACACGTTTAAAAGACATTTCAACGGGGGGGGGGGGTGTCTCCATGCGATTAACGATGCAATCCACACTGCATGCCTACTCAAGCATAACCACCCTTTAAGTCAATGGAGTTTACTCCCAGGTATATAAGCGTTAGAGTGCAACTTAAGTTTCTATGGGTCTTTAGGCTGATAATCTGTCTAAATGATCTTACAGAACACGTTGGAGACTGGCAGTCCTCCTATTCCAACAGCCATTCGCGGTCTCGTATCAGAAAGGTAATATAATTTAACATATCTAGAGCTGTGAGCAATGTCTCTGCGAGCCTAGAAAACTAGCTGTGAGCAATGTCTCTGCGAGCCTAGAAAACGAAGATTTTTTTTAAGGTAGTCCAGCAGTTCCCCATATACTAACCAACGCTTCTTGATCTGTACGGCTGATGCCAGAAGTGCCCGCAGCCGGCTGGTCAGTAACAGAAGCCATTTTGGTATTGCACATTTGCCCTGTTGGGAAGGAAGAAAAGCAAATTCAATACGAAAAAGCGTGTGCGAGTTTTAGAGCGGGGCTGCTGCGTGCGGCAGAGTCCCTGTCCTGATACAGAGCTCGCCGGGCAGCAAGGTGGCCTCCCCGCTTCCTCACCCAAGATAGCCGTAGTTCTGGACACAGCGAACCGAAAACGATCTGCCGCGCTTAAGCCAGGATCGAGTATAAATAGCGTCGCCCGTGCACGGGCAAGTCTGGACGTAACTCCTCCATTAACTTCGGCCTAACATGCCCGAACATGATCCGCGGAGACGCGGTAACCGACGCTGAGTCAACAACGAGGCGCCACGCTGGGAGGGACCAGGGAAGACGGAGGTCGGCCTCCTGCCCCTTCGCCGCCTGTTCCCGAAAGGCTGGGAAAGAGGCTCTCGGCATCCTGCAGCTCGGAGCCCCACGCCCTATTTTTTTTTTTTTTTCCCGCCCGCCGTGTGTCATCCGCACGCACCTCGTTTTAGGAACAGGACGCCTCTTCCGAACGGCCGCGACCGGATTTCAGGCCAAGCGCCGCCATTTCGGGCGCGCCACGCCGAGGCTGGCGCTAGGCCTCTCCCGTCCCTTCCGGGCCTCTTTGGCGCCCCCAGCCGTGCGGCTCCCGGAGCCCCGTCTGCAGCCGGCTTCCCTGCAGCGTGTCTCTCGGCAGGTCTTCAATCGCCCTCTCAGTGAGGAGGAGCGGGAGGAGGAGCGCTTTTGCTGCCAGGACTCGGCGCTTTTTCCGTATGCGTTTAGTTGACTTTTAAAGCTTCTGTTTAATCCAATCCTTCGCGTGTTTACTCAGGAGAAAGCCCCACTGGCCTCACTCCCAAGTGCTTATGTGTACCATGGAACAGTGGTGGTGAATGCTTTGGCCCTTCAGATTTTGTTAAGACTACATCGCCCATTAGCCCTAGGCAGCGTAGTCAATAGCGAGTGATGGGAATTGCATTCCGATGTGTGGAGGGTCATCACGTTTCCTCTCTCAGGAAGTATATAGGGCACTGTTCTCTAATTAGCTTATTAAAGAACTTATTTAATACTACGGCTGGATGTGTGTTAAGGGAGAGCTTGTACATTGGACTAACTCCTAACTGGCAATGTGTCAGTTCTCCCCTTACCCCTTCCTAAATGAGAAATGGACCTGTCAAAGCAACGTTTGCCAACTTGGTTCCCCGTGGAATATGGGCTTAAGTTTCTATCAGCCTATTCGGTAGCCGAGAATGCTGGGACTTGTAGTCTAAAGTGTCTCCAGGATCTCAGATTGTGGCTGCCACAACAAAGGTTGAATGGATTAAGATGAGGGACAAAGGGGATGGGGCTCAGGGCAGCCTAAAGTAGCATAGTGAGAACAAGTTTCCTGATCAGATCAGGATGCCCCATCTTAAGAGTTTAACACTTGTCCATTTAAGGCTTTTGCAGCCACAGGAACTTTGCTCATTTAGTCCCGACACCAGCCATTAAGTTGGGTGTGGTGGAACATGAATTAAGTTTCATGGAAACCATTTCCCATGGTATTTTATGGCTGGATTGGGAAAAACAGAGCGGGGGGGGGGAGATCTTCCTCTGCCAACCTGGCAGAACCTTGGGAGTTTGTTGTGCTGCTCCTCCCACAGGTGCTAGACAAGCAGCAAAATTGCACATGACGCCTACAATATATTGGTTGATCTTATGATAGACCTACAGGTCATGACATTGTGAGTTTTTGCAGAATATTTTGTATAAGTGTGCCCTTGTTGCATTGATCAGTTGATCAAGCTGTCAGATAGTCTATGAAATTATCTCATTCCCTTTTAAGGCTATCAGCGGCTGCTGGTCTTGATGGCCAAGATGGTATATCTTGGAATGCCAGCTGCTGTGGAACAGAATGAAAGGTCTCTTGTGCTCATAACTTGCTTGTACACTTCCTACAAGAATCGTGTTGGCTGCTATGGAAAATAGTATACTGGAGCAATACAACAGTGGAACCAGCTGCCTAGAGGTGGTGGGTACTCCCACACTGGAGACATTCAAAAAGAACCTGGACAGCCCTCTGAGTGGGATGGTGTAATGTAGTGTCCTGCAACAGCAGGGGGTTGGACTCAATGGCCTTCATGGCCCCTTCTAACTATTCTATGATTAGATAGGATTTTGGTTCTATGTTCTTATGAGGTTGATCTTTGCCTGGGCTTGCCCTCTACTGAACAGCAGCAGCATGGTAATGATGACCATTTCACTGAGGAATTTATAGTCACTCTTCAATGGATTGTACACACAACCAGTTAAACTCAAAATCCAAGAGCACACACATAAAATACATGACATATAAATGAATGGTTGGCATGTGTTGAAAGAAAGCTGATTTGTCCAAAGTGCTATTGGGCAAGAGGTGGGGAAGGTGCTCTTTGGCCCAGAAATGCTGGAAGAAAACAGTTCATCCCAATTCAGGGGATGAGCCAGTTGTGTAGTGGTTAAGAGTTTGGGACTGGGACTCAGACGATCTGGGTTCTAGTCCCCGCTCAGCCATGGAGCCAACTGGGTGACTTTGGGCCAGTCACAGACTCTCAGCCCAACCTACCTCACAGGGTTGTTGTTGTGGGGATAAGATGGAGGAGGAGAATGATGTAAGCTGTCTTGAGCCCTTTGTAGGAAAAAGGCAGGATATAAATTGAAATAATAAATTCCTTTGCTCCCATGAAAACATTCCTAGATAATACACTAGAAGTTTAAAATGTTGTCCCATAAATTTAATTAATTTGACTTCAGGATTCTAAGGAACAAGATAGTAAAATATTTATTGTATTGTGTGTAGTTGCAGACAAAATTCCCCCTTTAACAAATGGATAAAGTGATTATTATGGATTCTAAGGCTTTTGACCAATCAAATTATAATTGATTAAACTGAGCCCTCATTATTAGTTTTGTACTGGATTGTAAAGGATGCAATCATATACACTTGGAGTAAGCCTCACACTGGGAGTTGATTTTGAATAAACAAGTATAGGTTTGCACTGTAATTGTGCTACAATCAATGAAACTAAGAAACAAGTAGTATACTTCAAAGGGTAAAGGATGTTGATGTTCAGCAAAAACTGATCCCCCAGGATAGTGCTCTCAAAAGCAGGCTGTAGTTCACTTGCAAGGGGGCACTTTATGCATCATATGCAGCTATTATATCAAAGGTAGCATTAGTTGTGCATACGCACGCACACATGTGGTGCGATAGCAAAGACAGAAGAAATAATAGCTTGTTATTTGTAGCTGCTTAGAAAAAAAGATTTAAAACCTCTTCATGACTAATTTGCCATGAAATCCCTCAGAAATCATGTGGTGATGACTCGCATGCTTCTGCTTTTCATTTTTCAACTGGCAAATATTCTGTTGTTACCAGTATATTATATGGTTGGCTTGGACAGTTATAAAGAACACATTCTTCAAAGAGTAAATCCTTTCTGCAGGTATTTTATCAGTGGACCAAATATTATCATGTTTGATTTTTGTGTCCTGTTGTCTGTGAACTATAGACCATTTCACTTTCACACTTTTAAATAATTACATACACTTACAAATGATTACATGTATGATTACAAACACTTTGGCCTTTCCTTCTTCCTCCCCTTATATTTCATTATTCTGTAGGTCTTTCTCTCTGCACTTTTCATTCTTTTTGACTTGCTAAGTCATGAAATAAGCCTTGCTAAGTTGCTTCACTTGGAACAAGGAACTAAAGAAAATCATCCCAATAGAGAGAAGTACAATTCCATTAGATGGACATGTTCTACCATCAGCATCTTCCGTTTAATAATACACCTTGGAAATTGGAATCGCCTTTGACTTTTCAAATGTTCAGCTAGCTGAGGGAATCCATAGATTTCCTTTCTGTCTAGCTCCTTTCTCTCCTCACCTTTAAACCATAACCTGTAAATTTTAAATTGATTCTGAAAGATCAATTTTGATTCTGAAAGATAAGGTCAGGGTGGTCCTCCAGAAGTTTTGGTCTACAACTATCATACTTCATCACTGGTATGATTAATTAAAAGGAATGACTTTTATGGGCCTCTCCATTTCTTTGGTAATCAGTAATTATAGCTGACTAAGAATAGTAGTGGCTAAGGAACATTTTGTTAACATATTCCCTAGGGTTATTTCCATGCCCAGTATAAGTCATTCTGGCTGGCAGTAACATCTGTGCCAGCTCTTCTCAACTGACATGCTACAAATCTTAACTATAGGCCACAAAACAAAGTTTTTCCTGTTCCTTAAACAAAACTATCTGGACATCTCTGAAGGCTTACTATGCTAGCAGGATGGCTTTCAGCCACCTGAAGGTGTTTTCAAAGCCTAATTAGGAATCTCTAATTTCTATTCATGACCGTTTTTCCCATGCAGTGGAGGGCACCATCATGTTCCAATGTAGCAAAACTCAGGAAACCAATATTTAGGGTGGATGCCAGGAAGTACTTCCTGACGGCTAGGACCCCTAAGGTATGGAGTGGGCTTCCATGGAAGGTGGTTAAAGCCTCATCAGTGAGGGTGTTTTAGGATAGGCTGGACATGCACATGGTAGGCATGTCATGGGTGGAGCCAGCTGGAGCCAGGGTCAGACTAGATTGCCCAGGAGGCCCCTTCTGACTCACTCTGGTTCTATGTTTCTATCCTTTGCTTTTTCATGTTTTTAATCACTGATTCCCATGGATGGGGGGTGGGTACATGTTGCAGGATTGTGGCTGGAGAGGCAAGGGCAACATAATAGAAACTGGGCTCTCCTATGCCTGGGATTACATTTTTTTAAAATCCTGATCTGGCTATAAGCCACATTATATATGCAAAATGAAATTAGGCCCCAAGACTCAGTGCAGATAGATGGCCTGTTACAATCTCCTTTTGCTCACTAGGACATTAATTTCCCACTATGCACCAAGAGGTTTGATCTTGATGGCAAAAAAGCAAGCAGACTGAAATAATGCATCTGTTAACCTACAGCAGTCATCCAGAAAGACACAGCATATGGCTCACCTATATGATTTACTAGGGGAAAAGTACCTCTCTCTGAAACGAGTCTTCCTGGACCACTTTCTTGTCAGGCTGAGCAGGGGAATGTTAAGTTCCTCATCTATATTTAGCATAGCCTATCCTTATATTCTTGCAGCCTTTAGATGTTTTGGTCCACAATTGCCATCAACCCTTGACAGCATGGGGAAAAAAATCTGTCCTGTGTTTTCAGGACCTGGATGAATAAACTGCATTTATTATATATTTAAAAGTCTGTTTATTTTGGCAAAAAGAAAATGGGATTTTCCCAGTTTTAACTGACTTTAACAGCCTTTTGAATTTGTATCAGGTTGGAAATGCTAAGATTAATTGTGAAAATGGATTTCAGAGGGTTTTTGAGGACAAGATAATAAGTTATGTTACTTCTGGGATGCATGGCAAGAAGTTACAAAGTGTGAAAGAAGCCACAAGACCTTGAGAAAGTGCTGCCATAGCTAAATGTTCTACCAGGATAAACTGTATTTCCAGAACTACTTAGTTTCCAGTAAATGTGCTTAGACTGCAATCTTGTATCCACTTGCCTGGGAGTAAACCCCATTGAATTTGATAGGACTTACTTCTGAGTAGTCATGCATAGGACTGCACAGTGGATTTTCTTGTCAGCGCCAGGACAAAATGAGTCAAAGCTCTCCCATAATAGGGCTGCTGAAAGCCTGACACTGGAAGAGCAGTTTTAAACTTAAAGTAGACTTCCTGATCTGATCAAGAAACCATGTTGCAAGACTTGTTCTCTACTTACACCTTAGATATGCTAATATTTGCCTTTCCAAAAGTCATCTTTTTGCTTTATGTCTTAATCACATTCAGCCCTTCTCATGTGCTTCTAGCAAACCCTTAAGTAACTAATAGGTTCTGTGTAGCACATTGCAGCTCCATAGAAAATGTACCATAGCAACACAATGGCCTCATTTTGGAAGTGTTGCCATAGGAAACTGTATAATAGGTGCATATTACCTGAACTTAACCAATGCACACTCTTGTGATCTATAATGGAAGCATAAAACTGTACTGATACTGGACCAGTATTGAAGGGACACATAATCTTTACTTATATGACAGAAAAAATAACAGGTGATCAGAGATATTAATTCATGCATGGACAATCTTCCTAAAGTAACAAAAGGGGTTTAGGTCTTGGACATTTTCAAGAAATACTTTAAAAACAATTCTTTAAAAATTGCCATTTCCTGGAAAAACAGGAAAGCATTTGTTCACATGGCTTCAGCGTATCTGGAAGTGTTTCATCTCTGCTTAGCCACCACTCTTGCACTGCACCCAACCCAGCATATAGATAATGACATCACCTCCTCCTATGTCTGAACTGGCTGAGGCACTTTTTGCTTCCTCTTACAATCTCTGTATTATCTATGTTAACAGTAAGATAGGTTTGCCAGGTCTGTACTGTCATTATAGGGGGTTCAGAATTAACTTATCAGAATCAACTAGTTTTAAGATCTTCACCAATATGGAAGGGACTGCACAGAGCTGGGGGTGGGGGAACAAAAGATCACACACACAGTGTTGGCACAGTACCTGAACTGGTGTAACTGTTCAACCAGGAGAAGCAGCGAGAACCACTGGTTACCCAACAGGGAGATAAGAAGATAATAACAAGAGTGCTTGAAAGTATCTTCCACCCCAGTCAAGAGAATTATGAAGTCAATATGGGCAATCTACAGTAGTTTTCCTTCCACAAAGCCCAGCAGTGAATGAGACTGGCCAAATAACCCAGACAAATACGATAGGAGAGGTATGATTCTCTAGCTAAAATGTGGCAAATAGCTTGCACATTAGGCCCCAATTTCAACATATTCCAGAGGGAGCATGATGGTGGTTGTGGCCATGAAAAGGAAGAGAGATTATTGTAGGGGATATATGTAACAAGCCTTACATGTATTTCTTCTTCATATATTGGAAATACTTGTGCTGGGCAGTGAGACATGAAGGAATGTAGGCTGTCTGTTCTTTTTTATGAAAGCGACTTGTTTATCTTGAAGACAGAGCTCTAATTCAGCTGGGGTATGTTGTTCCACTGCACTATTCATGGTAACCATACAAGTAAAGCAAAGAGCAGAACAGAGCAGAGGTGTATGACTGTTTTCATACAATCTTGGAGAACAGCTATTAGTTTTGCCCTTTTCACATCTATTGCAATCCTAATTAGAAATTGCTAGTGATATTTTCTCAGTAAAGAATCAGGCTTTTATTCATGTTCTTCTAACTCATTCCAATACTGCTAATATTAATTGGTATCTTCTCCTTATGCCTTTCTAGATTGTTTCATTATGTGCTGTAGTTTAAGAAAAAAACAATGGCAGGGTTTCCCCAGTGCCCACACATTACATGGAGGGATGGCATCATACCATTGGCAATGGGTGGCCACTAGTATAGTGGTGAGAAATAAAATCGGTTTACTGAAAATTTCCATACTTTCCAAAGCGATCATGACATTTTCATGGTGAAGGTCAGATCCAGTAGTAAGGAAGCACATATAGCACTAGAAAAGCAATACTGCAACTATTTGCAGTACTGTTCTCTTAATGAAAGCAGCAGCAGCAGCAGCAGCAGCAGCAGCAACCACCAAGAAGGTCCAAAGCAACTGAGATTTTTTTCCATCCTGCTAGTAAGACAACTACTGCTTCAGAGAGTCCACAAGCAAGGCTAATACAAAGAACGATTTTATTCATAAGCAAAACCAAAAGGCTTTCCATAGAAAAAACTTCGTTTACTACAGGATATGAATATTTGGGTGGCATATATTTAAATAACCTTGTATATTTTATTTTACATTCATGTGACTAGGAAGAGCAAATCCAGTGCAGACTGCCATTTGGATCATTCTAACTGAATGCTATACATTCTTGCTGTACACTATATTTACATTACTATCTTACAACTGCCAACCATATTACAGCTGAGGAAGGAAATTTACTATTCTTTCCTGTATCTGAGAACATTTCAGTGGAAAGGAAAGAATACTCTGAACTGTGATTCTTGGTATATTGGTCTTCTTTATCCCTTCAGACACAAGACTGGCTTGCAGGAACATTGTAGCTTTCCGGTCCACACTGTGGTTGAAAGCAACATTGTGTTTTTATGCAAGCATCAGAATTAGTCTTTTGTTTTTAACTAAACAGATCGGTGTGATGTATTTACTTTTCAGAAAAGCTTGTGCACAGCACAAAATTAATGCAAATTGCTTTATCAGTGCACACTGAAACAATATGCACTTGAAAATCATGCTGTTCTGAACTTATTTGTCTGCAGCCTATTTTAATGCAAATCACAGATGGTTAACAATGTATTTAAAGCATTCTCAAGTTTGCATAATGCCTAAGATACAGCTGGTCATGAGATGGTCTATCATAATATTGACAAAAATTCCAAAACCATTATAAAATTGGTTATTGAAGGTATGTGGCTTTGGATGCAGTTAAACGGTTGACAACTGAATAATCAAGAAACAAAGATAGGGTGTACTGCACAAGTCACACACGTGAGATTGGCTTTTCTATACTGTGCTGCTCAAATCACTGAATGCATGGGATCCTAAGCCCATATCACAGGTATTAAGGGACACCTTGCTGGAGGAGGGAGACATCCAGTCCATTTTACAGGAGCTGCAGAATTTAATTATTTGTTCTTGTTCATATCACATTTTCCTATAGCTACATTGACGAAATTAAAAATATTGTATAGGCAGTATGTTAAGTTCTGCTTTTGGACATGCAAGTTTTTTTAAGCAAGCAAACTGTGTCATTCTTTTACTTTGTCAAATGAACAGTATAGCTTCCGAGGCAGAAGTTGCCTATCTTCCAAGCCAATTTCTCTCTGAAAGCACCATGCTCTAGCTTTACACAGACAGCATATACAGTTGCAGTCTTCAGTCAGAACTAGCATCTGTACAGTAAAGGCACACAGTTCCACATCACTCTTGCTTTACAGGATGCCAGGATATACAAAGAAACAAAAACTGCTAAGTTTTTTTGAGACATAACTGGAAAAAAACAATTCAGAATTAACAGGGTCGCTAAATACTGTTGGTATTTCTAAAAATACGAGCTGCAGCTTTGGAGTCATAGGACCCCCTGTAAGAAATGACTAGCATTTAAAACCAACCAACACTCCCCAGCCAGCAATGGCAGCATTCCATTCAGTTAACTTCACTTTCTCCTCTAGAACTGTGGCTGGACCAGATGCTATCACAGCTGGCCACTTCCCAGTTTCTGTTGAATTCTTGAGGTATGATTATACTAAGTAGTTATGAAACATTTTTATTAGAAAACAAAGTATAGTTTAGAAAGCAACTAACTACTCAGGATGCCTACTTTTCCCTTCCTGAAAAAGTTACTCTGCCACTTGACTTTCAAATTTTATAGACACTTGATGCCATTTGTCAATTAAGGCAGAGGGCCTGTCTTTTCTTAAAGCAATCCCATCTTCCTGTACGAGTTTCTGCTACCCTATCAGGTGGCTGTCATTTACTTACTTGAAGGGTTCAGTCTGTGGGACCACATCCGTCACCCTTGCACCCCTTTGCCATTGACATGTCCGCCCAGCCCTCCCCTAAGTGAAACACGGTATGCGATATACAGACAGCACCACTGATACCAACCAGAACGCCCCTTTAATCAAAATTTGATTTCGGCGACTGAAGGCAATGGAAAATTGTGATACAATAAAGTGCTACTAAGCATTAGCTGTGGTTTAAGCAGGGCGCAGATCTCTGTACTATGTTTAAAGCTGGATGTGCATGGAATTTACAGTGATGAGGTGCAGAAAAATTTCCATTTCATACGTTCACAAGTAAAAACAAATGTTTTTGCAAAAAACAATTGCAAACTCAAGTATTAGTTGGGATTAATCTTTTTCAACTGATTATTGTTAAGCAAGTACGTAAGAGACTACATATATGTCATTGAAATATAACTATGTCTCAGAGAAATGCAATGAGTCATAAAGAAACTGTGGTTTGCAGCATATCGGGAAGTGTTTTTTGGGTTGCTAAGATTAATTTTGTCAATATTGTTAAGTACTAGTGGCAAGTATCTAAGGGCAACCAGCCACATGCAGCCAGTACCACTGAACCTGTTGTGCAAACAGCCCCACTGTAGAAGACAGTTCCACCAACCTACCCAGAAATCAGCTTCCACTCACTTCCATGCTTGTCCCTGCAAGCAAGGATTTGCCATTGCAAATCAATGTGCTGGGGGTTATTAGGGCAATGAATCTGGCAGAGCTGGCCCTCAGGAACGGAAGCAGCGGTGGGTCAGCCGGATGGGCAGGATTGGATTCCACCTATCCTATTCCTCCTGCCCCCTTAAATTTAAACTAGTACATGCTATTATAATTTTTACAAGTATTCCAATAAAAAATGTCTATGTAATGTCACGTGTAATTTACATTACATGTGCTTTAGTTTTCTCCCTCAAATATTTCAGATCAAATACCTGTGTATTGGGACAAAATAAAATTGACATGCAACATTTTAAAATGTCTTTCTATTTACTACATGCAGTAAAATAAACATACTAAATTTTATCACTCTAGTCTAGGGCATTAGAAAATGTTCTAATGCAAATAGATTTTTTTTCCTGATACAAATAACATTATCTGCACAGGATTTTTCAGTTCAGAATTTTCTGGAGACCCACATCACTGGGAATTGACACATCAGCTGCGAGGAAGTATACAAATACAACTAAAGATTAGGAAGTACCTCTCCTGCACTGGCTCAGAATGGTAGATCAAGAGCATTGCCCTCTTGTATAAGCTATTATAAAGTCCTGAAGTAGAGTAGAAATAGAAGTATTTCCAGGTACAGGAGCCAGCCCTGTATTGAACTATGCAATATACTGGAAGATTAGAAACTTGCTCAAGCTGCAAAGGATTAAACAGTTCCAAACTCATAGCAGTGTCAAAATTCCAACATTTTGCTTAATACATACATAATCGATTCAAAAATAGGAAAAATATATCCATGCCTGGATATGTTAAAACACAATTCCATTTAGAAAGTGTGTTAAAATAAACAGAAGAGATGAACCATTAGTTTCCCATTATTTATCAAATTAATGTTAATTTGACTTTATATTATCAGTAGACAGTCACTTTTCTAACAATAACAACACTGACATGATCAGAAGGGCAGAATGAATTCCTTTGGCAATTAATCTCATACCTGTCTTGATGAGTTCATTTGGTATAAATAGGAGTACTCTTAGAATTGCCACTGCAATAATGAATGGTCCTTTAAACAAAGCAGTTGTTTACACAAACACAGACCCAGATTGTAAAAGTTCAGTTTTTATGTAGTACCTGGTTTCTGGAGGGAGTCGTATAACAGTACCTTATTAACTGCTATGATGCACCTGTTTCCTAATCCAGCTTCAGAGTGTATTAGGAGGAGTCGTTTGCCATCTACAGCAATACTTGGTTTACGGTCGCTGAAGCAGCTTGCTCTTGCTGCCATCCTGTTCACTGAGTTTGAAGTGGGTGTAAGCTAAAATGCCAAACAAAGTGCAAGTAATTCCAAGGCCTTGATTAATTGACAAAGGATCCTTAAATAAGAGGTACCCTCCCATGAGGGTGATGCAGAATTTGAAGTGTCCAAACATATTGTAGCTATGAAGTTCTGTTAAGGAGCATTTATCTACCATACATGGCCAAACATAAAACATACTTAGTTATGAAAGCAAGGATGTCTGACTACTTAAATCTCACTGCAGTCAATGAGCGTTAACCTTTTCCAGGACCTGGAAGAGTCACTGTGCAGTACTGGTTTGACAGTGCTGCACTGGGTCCTGGGAGATCTGGATTCAAGTCCCTGGCTTGCTGTGGATGACACTGGGCCAGTGATTGACTCACAGCCCAACCTCCCTCACAGGATTGTTGAAAGGATGAAGTGGAAGATGATGATGATTATGGTCCTTGCAAGAAAAAAAGGCAGGATATAAATGTAATACACAAAAATAACACGACTGCGTCTGTGGGTGTATTTCACTATCCCCAGCCACTTCCCAATGTATCCTGGAGTGACAAAATGCCCCATAGCCGGAAATGGGTCTGTGGTTTCGGCAAGAGGTTTTGAACTCTCCCCCTAAGTAGCATCATTTGGGTGTGAAAGTGCCTTGCAGAATATCCCCCAAAACACCATTACATCTGTTATCACAGAATGGAAAGAATATGGCTCAGGCATGAGTCTACCCAGAGAAGGCTATGTACCAAAGCTCAGTGACTGAATAAGGATTGCACTAGTCAGAGTCAATAGTAACTCTGAGGGAACTGGGAGCTGCTGAGAGGAAAGAAAATGTCCATGTGACAACTATCACCTGGATGCTCACCTTTATGGAGCAAGATGACAGTTGAAATAAGCCCATTTGGAGTTTGCAAAAAGGCTCGTGGGGAACACAACCAATGTGTGGGGAAAGCCTGCTTGGTCTGATAGGACCAAAATAGAACTTTCTGGTCTTGATGCAGAACACCATGTATGGTGCAAAGGCAACAGGGCTCATCGCCCTGAGAACACATCTCCATGGCAAAGCATGGCGATGGGTTGCTTTTCTCAGCAAGGACTAGGAAACTGCTTAAGACTGAGGGTAAGATGGATGGAGACAAGTGCACAACAATGTAAGAGGGAAACCTGTTTCAGCCTGCAAAAATCCAGGAGCTGATCTGAAAGTTCACTTTTCAACAGGACAATGGCCCTTGGCACACAGCTGAATTAACACTGGAATGGTTTAAAAATGAGAACCTGGATATTGTAGAATGGTCCAGTCAAAGCCCAGACCTCCATCTGATTGAGAATCTGTGCCAAGACTTAACAGTTGCTGTTCCCCAATGGTCCCCATCTAACCTGACAGAGTTAAAGGAATTTCGCCAGAAAAACTGGGCAAACATAGCAGGATCCAGATGTGCAAACCTGAGTCTTACTCAAGCAAACTCACAACTGCTGCTCTCAGGCACTTCCACCAAGTATGGATTCAAAAGGTGAATACTTAATGCAACCAACAAGTGCTGGTTTGTTTTTGTTTACAAGCATTTGCACCTGCACAATGTCTTGTGTACCTCAAGTGGTAACAAAGACATTTAAATCCATGTTACTTTCAGGTTGTGACACAACCAAATGCAGAAAATTCAAAGGGAACAACTACTTCTGCAAAGCGCTGTACAGTGGGAATACCACGACGAGAATCTGTGACCGACACACATGAACCAAGTGATTGTTTTTCCAGATCTGTATCCAGGACAATGCTAATTATTTTTTCTTATTCCAAAGCCTTGAATTTGCAAGAGCTGAGCAGAGCTGTCATGGATAGGACATTTTAGGGGGTTCTCATTCATAGGGTCACCTTAAGTCAGAGACATCTTGATGGCACATACCCATTTTTAGTTACTTTACTACAGCTATTAGTCTGAACACTTCAGAAATATTTGTGCTGACTGAAAGTGAGAAAATGAGAGGA
The DNA here is from genome assembly GCF_004798865.1 of Varanus komodoensis. Taxonomy (NCBI): domain Eukaryota; kingdom Metazoa; phylum Chordata; class Lepidosauria; order Squamata; family Varanidae; genus Varanus; species Varanus komodoensis. Next base: position 3,675,996 of record NW_025336236.1, read on the forward strand.
AAAAGGATACGTGACCGGTGATGTATTCCCAATGATCCAGTAAATGGACAAGTTCACCATAAAGGCTATTATTCCAGAGAGCAGCACCATAAACTGTGGGGTAATAAAACAGAAAAAAAAGAGTACTCGAATGCATTTCAGGGTGTCGCAGCTTTAAAAATGCTGACCTGCTGTGGCACTGGGCAGCAGAACAAAGTGAGCTGGCCCTCTAACAAGCAAATGCCCCTGCGCCCAACCTGGTTTTCGGAACATACTTCATGTGGTATAAGCCTTTGCTAAGGGGGCCTGGATGCTCTCCCAGCCTAGTGTGTGTGTCCTCCACTTTTGCCTTCCCCAACATGCCACAGCAGCATGAGCAGTCACCACCTGAAAGCAAACTGACTGCACCTGGAAGCACTGCAGGAATTCTGGCAGGGCCTATGCCAAGGCTGCTTCTGCTGTGACATCAGCGCTGTGGGTCTCGCTGCCCCAGAAGAGCCACCTGGCTCCCTGGATGACAGTGCTTGGATACCAGTAGAAAAGTTTCGTTCCAGCAGGATTTTGCCTTGTCTAGAGTGTGAGATTATTGTGACTCATTTCCTGTCCTTGTTACAATTTTATCTATTGTTCATCCTGTCCATGTTTATGCTTTGTTTTCAACTGGAGTGTTCTAAAATGCTGGTGTTAATTGTCTTGAACATTTTAACTGCAAGTAGAAAAAGATGGATACATATGTTTCAGTAAAATAATTTGTATTTCAAGCTGAGAGTTGTTTTTTTAATGGGTCTACATGACCTCACTTGGTCTCTCTGAAACATCAGCTCCCTGGAAAAGATTAAATGCAATCAACAGACTGGTCTTATGGTAGTGGGTGGCATGCAGCCGAATCTTAAGCCTGCATATTCAGAAATTCCCATTCTATTCAGTGGGGCTTACTCCCAGGTTATTCTGCATAAGATTATAGCATGAAACTAAGGCAGCATTTAAGAAGTCCTAGGCACAGGCAGGAAACTTGTGGCCCTCCAGAAGTTTGGGCCTGCAACTGCCAATGGCTACACTGGCTAGGTTGATAGAAGTTGCAGGCCAAAATATCTGGAGGGCTACAGGCTGTTCCCCAGCACTAGGGCCAAGTGTAGAACACAATGGAATCAAAGAGCCTCTGGCATTTACTTTTAAGATGTCAAGTGGTGAGAACTGCCTGAACTTATTCTTTAGTTACATTTATATTCTGCCTTTCTTTGATAGAACTTAAACTGGTATGGAAAGGGTTCTGTCCCATCAAGGCGCTGACCAGACCATGACTGGCTCAGCAAGCTTGCGCTGTCAGGCCAATCTTTGAAGAACTGCAGTAAGCAATTCCAGCCATCACTTGCTAGGCTAATTTTCTCAGAACATCCCATAGGTCTTAGCCTTAGATTCCTTAGTTAGTCGGGTTCCCTTCATGTAATTTTGCATGTTTCCTACAGTCTGATGCCCCGCAAAACCCAGTGGTCAATAAATTAACTTCTTCATATATTAATTAATTTTGCTCAAAACATGCTAGCCGATATGAACAGTGCTTCTAAATTTTGATTTATTTGGCTGAGGAGTTTGCACGCACAGTGCCACAATTTTCATAATGCTACTCAAGTACATGTGCCAAATTTTAAAAGGATATAAATACAACTGAGAACAAAATAACCAAAAACAAACCAAAAATGCCTTACCACAGCAGAAAGGCTCCAGGGCCCGAAAATCCCACCTTCCCCAAATACGGGTTCAAAGAAGGGTACGACACACAACAGCATTCCACAAGACATCGGGGCTTGATAGTACAGCAACTGCATAGAGTTCACCTGCAGCTCATGTTGCTTTGCTCCAACCCACTGAAATCAAACATCAATCCCTTGTGACATCCAGCTTATATACAAAAGACAGTTACATGTAATTTTAATGCCTTCTATTAAGTTATTGAGTTGGTATGTTTTTTAATCAAATTCTGTGCAACACAAAACACCAAAGTCTCGTTTGTCCAAATTACCTGGGACGACAAGTCTGGATAAATGCATCTTCTTCTTGCAGACTTACACATGTCATTAAAAACCTCTGTGATCTAGCTATGAAAGGGCTAAGTTTGGTTCCAGGTGGACTGATTTGAATCACCAAGGAAAACTGGCGATTTAAACCATGGATTCAAATCATTTCCTGAACAGGCATGCATAGGAACTGGCTACTAAAACAATCACAAAGTGGGACTTACCTCTAAGAAAACATGAGTAAAACTGGGCCCCGTCTATTCAGTGTTTCACAACAACATGGAAAGTAAATATCCATGCTCGGCTAGTACAATCATAAATAATCATAGTAAGAAGGACATTGCAGAGCTCAGAGAGTTGGAGGCTATTAAAAAGGCTATATGGGCTTTATGGATGATTCTAGCAATGTACAAAATGGCATTTCCTATATCAAATGAGTGGAAAGTAGATCTCC